>NC_056687.1:48470000-48810714 GCF_018350215.1 Panthera leo | reverse complement strand
ATTTGCATTTCTCTAGTGATTAATAACATTGGACATCTTTTTATTTGCTTTTTGGTCATTTGAATATCCTCTTTTGAAGAATATCTTTAGATCCTTCCCATTTTTTAATTGGGTTTTTTTTTTTGTTATTGAGTTATAACAGTTCTTTATATATTCTAGATACAAGTTTCTTATTGGATAAATAAATTGAAAGTATTTTTTCTCATTCTGTGGGTTGTCTTTTTACTTTCTTGATGGTGTATTCCATGTACTAAAGTTTTTGTTTTTGATAAAGTCCAATTTATCTATTTGTTCTTTTTCAAAATAGTTTTGGTTATTTAGATTCATTGTAATTCCATATGAATTTTATTTTTCTTTATTTTAGAGAGAAAGAGAGTACAAGCAGGGGGAGAGGGGCAGAGGAAGAGAAAGAGAATGTGAGGCAGGTGACACACTCAGCATGGAGCCCGATGTGGGGCTCATTGCCACGACCTGAGCCAAAATCAAGAGTCAGACACTGAACCGACTGAGCCATGCAGCCACCCCTCCATATGAATTTTAGGACTAGCTTGTCAATTTCTATAAAGAAGTCAACCAGCATTTTGATAGGATTGCATTGGATCAAGTTGGAGATATTACTATCTTAATAATGTTAATGATTCATGTCTGGATGCTTTAATTTGCATTTCTCTGAAGATGAATGATAGCACTTTTTCACACATTTATTGGCTTTTTGTATCTCTTCCTTTATAAAGTGTTCCAGTCTTTTACATGTTTTTTTTTTTTTTTTTAATGTTTATTTTTGAGACAGAGCATGAGCCGCGTAGGGGCAGAGAGAGGGAGACACAGAATCTGAAACAGGCTCCAGGCTCTGAGCTCTCAGCACAGAACCTGATGTGGGCCTCGAACCCACGAACTGTGAAATCATGACCTGAGCTGAAGTCAGACACTCAACCCTGAGCCACCCAGGCGCCCCTTTTACCTGTTTTAAAAATTGGATTGTTTGACTTTTTATTAGAGAGTTGTAGAAATTCTTTAAATATCCTAAATACCAGTTCTGTGTCATATATGTATTTTGAATATTTTCTGCCAGAGGTATCCTTTGCCTATCCATTTTTTATTAATAGTGTCTTTCATAAATAGTTGTTAATTGTGATAAATTCTAATTTCTATTTGTTTCTTTTAAAATTGCTGCTTTTAAAAAATTTTATTTTAGAGAGAGCAAGCAAGGGAGAGGGGCAGAGAGAGAGAGAGAAAGAGAATCTTAAGTAGGCTCCACGCAGAGCCAGATGCATGGCTTGATCCCACAATCTGTGATCATGACATGAGCCAAAATCAAGAGTCAGACAATCAACTGAGACACCTAGGTGCCCCTATAGTTGTTGCTTTCTGTGTCCTGTTTATGAAAGCTTTGCCTATCCTCAAGTCATATAAATGTTCTTCTGTCTTTTCTCTTAGGATCTTCATAATATTAGCCTTCATATTTCAAATTATTTTCTGTGTGTACTGTAAATAAGTTATTGAGGATTTTTTTTCTTTCTATAGAGATATATAGTAAAACCTTGGTTTGTGAGCTTAATTTGTTCTAGAAACATGCTTATAATCGAAAGCACTTGTATATCAAAGCAAATTTCCTCATAAGAAATAATGGAAACTCAAATGATTCATTCCACAAGCCAAAAATATTCATATAAAAATGATTACAATACTGAGGCACCTGGGTGACTCAGTCGGTTAAGCGTCCAACTTTGGCTCACATCACGATCTCACAGTTCATGAGTTCAAGCCCTGCATCGTGCCCTGTGCTGATAGCTCAGAGCCTGGAGCATGCTTTGGATTCTGTGTCTCCTTGTCTCTCTGTCCCTCACCTGCTCATGCTCTGTCTCTCTCTCTCTCTCAAAAATAAACAAACATTAAAAAGATTAAAAAAAATATTATAATGCTGTAATATAATACAAAATAATAAAGAAAATACAAAATAGAAGGAAAAATAACCACACTTACCCTTGAAAACCTTCGTGACTGGTGTGAGGGAGACAAGAAGAGAGGAGGGTAATTGTGTAGGACTTTCCCTATCACTAACAGAATCACTGCTATCTATTGGCTCAGTGGAATCTTTTTGGGCATAGGGACAATTGTATACATTCGCACAGATGTTGACTACAATACAGTATTAATAACCTTTTGTCATATACTGTATTTAAGGTAAAAGGCAAGAAGGCAGCAGAGGAAAGGGTCTCTATCTGCAGTCAGCCTGACCTAGAATGAAGCAAAGCATTTCTAAGCAAACTCTTGTATGGAGAAGCAAAGGACTGTCCACAGGTGCTTTGAAGTGGCAAAAAATACTTTAGTGCCAGTTGTGGGCACCTACCAACATTCTGAAAAATCACTGATTGCTTCCAAACACCACAGCCTGAGATTGAGCATCTGAGAATGGGAGAGGATCACCTACAATCCTGCAGTGAGAGAGAGAGAGAGAGAGAGAGAGAGAGAGAGAACACCACTGGCTTAGTTGTGATCATGTGACATTAGGCATCATGTGCTACTCGTATTGCCATTCATTGCTCGTTTATCAAGTTAAAATTTAAAGTGTTTGCTTAACTTGCAGAACACTCACAGAACAAGTTACTTGCAATCCAAGGTTTTATTGTATGGTTTCAGTCACAATATTTTTTATAGTTTCTTTGAATCACTTTATTTCATAACCAGACCTTACAGACATTCATTTTTTTTTTTTTTAGTTTTTACCAACCTAGACTTTCACCTTTGCATTGTCTTCTGGTGGGCACTAAATTTTCATTTGGAAGTTTTAGGATGAAGAAAGGAAGAACTATGAATCTGCAGGTGGTCAGCTCTGTCTCAGTCAGCATTAGCTGGATTCTTCTGTATACTGTATGATCACAAGTTCGAAAGAACGGTTATAAGGATGCAGTTAGTTCACTGAAAGAGAAAACTAAGTTTGCAAACAAAGGTTTTTAACCTTTTAACCCTGAAAAATCAATTGATGGAGAAACTTTAAATATTCATATATTTTCCTCTCTGTTAAAACTCGAGTCTTGTTCTTTGGCTTAGACTATCTTCTTCCATCAAACAACTGTCAGACACCCAGAATCCATTATGGTTATAATACTGATATTCATGTAGCACTATGTGATTTATAAAATACTCTCACAGGTAGGTAGGTAAGGCAGTAATGATTTATCCAATTAAATAAGAGGGATGAGGGGCGCTTGGGTGGTTCAGTCATTTGAGCCTCTGACTCTTGATTTTGGCTCATGTTGTTATCCCAGTGTTGTCGGATTGAGCCTGGTGTCAGGCTCTGTGTTGAGCATGGAGCCTGCTTAAGATTCTGTCGCTCTCCCTGTCTTCCCGACTCGAGTTTGCTCACTCTGTCTCTCGCTTGCTCACTCGCTGTCTCTCAAATAAACAAATAAATAAAGCACATTGCAGTGCTGACCGGCTAGGTAAGTTACCTGTGGTTATGAAGCTGGGGCTAGAATTTAGATCTGACCCTGTGAGTTCAGGGGCTCCACCTCAATATGTTACTGGATAAGCATTCAGTTTTCTTGAGATGAAAAATAATGGTCTTGAGAGAGGAAGATGGCAGCGTAAGAGGACGCTGGGCTCACCGCGCGTCCTGCTGATCACTTAGATTCCACCTACACCTGCCTAACTAACCCAGAAAACCACCAGAAGTCTAGCAGAACAGAGTCTCCGGAGCTAAGCGCAGACGAGAGGCCCACGGAAGAGGGTAGGAAGGGCGGAGAGGCGGTGCACACTGCATGGACTGGCGGGAGGGAGCCGGGGCAGAGGGGCAGCCTGCCGGCCAAGCAGAGCCCCCGAATCTGGCTTGCAAAAGCGGAGGGGCCAGACGGAGTGGGGCCGGACGGAGTGTGTTCCGACAGCAAGCGCGACTTAGCATCTGGGAGGTCATAAGTTAACAGCTCTGCTCCGAAAGCGGGAAGTCTGGAGGACAAAGGGAGGGAGAGTTGCTGAGCCCCAGGACGACAGAGCTCAGTTTGGTGGGGAACAAAGGCGCTTGCCAGCGCCATCTCCCCTGCCCATCCCCCAGCCAAAATCCCAAAGGGAACCAGTTCCTGCCAGGGAAACTTGCTTGCTCCGCGCAAATACCCAACGCTGTGCTTCTGCGGAGCCACCCCTCCGGCAGCGGATCTGACTCCCTCCCGCTGCCACAGGGCCCCTCCTGAAGTGGATCATCTAAGGAGAAGCGAGCTAAGCCTGCCCCTCCAGCCCCCGTGCACCTTGCCTACCCACCCCAGCTAATACGCCAGATCCCCAGCACCACAAGCCTGGCAGTGTGCAAGTAGCCCAGACGGGCCACGCCACCCCACAGTGAATCCCGCCCCTAGGAGAGGGGAAGAAAAGGCACACACCAGTCTGACTGTGGACCCAACAGTGGGCTGGGGGCAGACATCAGGGCTGTCTGCAGCTCCACCCACCAACTCCAGTTATACACCACAGCACAGGGGAAGTGCCCTGCAGGCCCGCACCACTCCAGGGACTATCCAAAATGACCAAATGGAAGAATTCCCCTCAGAAGAATCTCCAGGAAATAACAACAGCAAATGAACTGATCAAAAAGGATTTAAATAATATAACAGAAAGTGAATTTAGAATAATAGTCATAAAATTAATCGCTGGGCTTGAAAACAGTATAGAGGACAGCAGAGAATGTCTTGTTACAGAGATCAAGGGACTAAGGAACTGTCACGAGGAGCTTAAAAACGCTTTAAACGAAATGCAAAACAAAATGGAAACCACGGCGGCTCGGCTTGAAGAGGCAGAGGAGAGAATAGGTGAACTAGAAGATAAAGTTATGGAAAAAGAGGAAGCTGAGAGAAAGAGAGATAAAAAAATCCAGGAGTATGAGGGGAAAATTAGAGAACTAAGTGATACACTAAAAAGAAATAATATACGCATAATTGGTATCCCAGAGGAGGAAGAGAGAGGGAAAGGTGCTGAAGGGGTACTTGAAGAAATAATAGCTGAAAACTTCCCTGAACTGGGGAAGGAAAAAGGCATTGAAATCCAAAAGGCACAGAGAACTCCCTTCAGACGTAACTTGAATCGATCTTCTGCAAGACATATCATAGTGAAACTGGCAAAATACAAGGATAAAGAGAAAATTCTGAAAGCAGCAAGGGATAAATGTGCCCTCACATATAAAGGGAGACCTATAAGACTCGTGACTGATCTCTCCTTTGAAACTTGGCAGGCCAGAAAGGCTTGGCACGATATCTACAGTGTGCTAAACAGAAAAAATATGCAGCCGAGAATCCTTTATCCAGCAAGTCTGTCATTTAGAATAGAAGGAGAGATAAAGGTCTTCCCAAACAAACAAAACTGAAGGAATTCATCACCACTAAACCAGCCCTACAAGAGATCCTAAGAGGGATCCTGTGAGACAAAGTACCAGAGACATCACTACAAGCATAAAACCTACAGACATCACAATGACTCTAAACCCGTATCTTTCTATAATAACACTGAATGTAAATGGATTAAATGCGCCAACCAAAAGACATAGGGTATCAGAATGGATAAAAAAACAAGACCCATCTATTTGCTGTCTACAAGAGACTCATTTTAGACCTGAGGACACCTTTAGATTGAGAGTGAGGGGATGGAGAACTATTTATCATGCTACTGGAAGCCAAAAGAAAGCTGGAGTAGCCATACTTATATCAGACAAACTGGACTTTAAATTAAAGGCTGTAACGAGATGAAGAAGGGCATTATATAATAATTACAGGGTCTATCCACCAGGAAGAGCTAACAATTATAAATGTCTATGCGCCAAATATGGGAGCCCCCAAATATATAAAACAACTACTCATAAACATAAGCAACCTTATTGATAAGAATGTGGTAATTTCAGGGGACTTTAACACTCCACTTACAGAAATGGATAGATCATCTAGACACACGATCAATAAAGAAACAAGGGCCCTGAATGATACATTGGATCAGATGGACTTGACAGATATATTTAGAACTCTGCATCCCAAAGCAACAGAATATACTTTCTTCTCGAGTGCACATGGAACATTCTCCAAGATATATCACATACTGGGTCACAAACAGCCCTTCATAAGTTTACAAGAATTGAGATCATACCATGCATACTTTTAGACCACAATGCTATGACTTGAAATCACCACAGGAAAAAGTCTGGAAAACCTCCAAAAGCATGGAGGTTAAAGAACACCCTACTAACGAATGAGTGGGTCAACCAGGCAATTAGAGAAGAAATTAAAAAATATATGGAAACAAACGAAAATGAAAATACAACAATCCAAACGCTTTGGGATGCAGCGAAGGCAGTTCTGAGAGGAAAATACATTGCAGTCCAGGCCTATCTCAAGAAACAAGAAAAATCCCAAATACAAAATCTAACAGCACACCTAAAGGAAATAGAAGCAGAACAGCAAAGGCAGCCTAAACCCAGCAGAAGAAGAGAAATAATAAAGATCAGAGCAGAAATAAACAATATAGAATCTAAAAAAACTGTAGAGCAGATCAACGAAACCAAGAGTTGGTTTTTTGAAAAAATAAACAAAGTTGACAAACCTCTAGCCAGGCTTCTCAAAAAGAAAAGGGAGATGACCCAAACAGATAAAATCATGAATGAAAATGGAATTATTACAACCAATCCCTCAGAGATACAAACAATTAGGGAATACTATGAAAAATTATATGCCAACAAATTGGACAACATGGAAGAAATGGACAAATTCCTAAACACCCACACTCTTCCAAAACTCAATCAGGAGGAAATAGAAAGCTTGAACAGACCCATAACCAGCGAAGAAATTGAATCAGTTATCAAAAATCTCCCAACAAATAAGAGTCCAGGACCAGATGGCTTCCCAGGGGAGTTCTACCAGACGTTTAAAGCAGAGATAATACCTATCCTTCTCAAGGTATTCCAAGAAATAGAAGGGGAAGGAAAACTTCCAGACTCATTCTATGAAGCCAGCATTACTTTGATTCCTAAACCAGACAGAGACCCCGTAAAAAAAGAGAACTACAGGCCAATATCCCTGATGAATATGGATGCAAAAATTCTCAATAAGATACTAGCAAATCGAATTCAACAGCATATAAAAAGAATTATTCACCATGATCAAGTGGGATTCATTCCTGGGATGCAGGGCTGGTTCAACATTCGCAAATCAATCAACGTGATACATCACATTAATAAAAGAAAAGATAAGAACCATATGATCCTGTCAATCGATGCAGAAAAGGCCTTTGACAAAATCCAGCACCCTTTCTTAATAAAAACCCTTGAGAAAGTCAGGATAGAAGGAACATACTTAAAGATCATAAAAGCCATTTATGAAAAGCCCACAGCTAACATCATCCTCAATGGGGAAAAAATGAGAGCTTTTTCCCTGAGATCAGGAACACGACAGGGATGCCCACTCTCACCGCTGTTGTTTAACATAGTGTTGGAAGTTCTAGCATCAGCAATCAGACAACAAAAGGAAATCAAAGGCATCAAAATTGGCAAAGATGAAGTCAAGCTTTCGCTTTTTGCAGATGACATGATATTATACATGGAAAATCCGATAGACTCCACCAGAAGTCTGCTAGAACTGATACATGAATTCAGCAAAGTCGCAGGATACAAAATCAATGTACAGAAATCAGTTGCATTCTTATACACTAACAATGAAGCAACAGAAAGACAAATAAAGAAACTGATCCCATTCACAATTGCACCAAGAAGCATAAAATACCTAGGAATAAATCTAACCAAAGATGTAAAAGATCTGTATGCTGAAAACTATAGAAAGCTTATGAAGGAAATTGAAGAAGATATAAAGAAATGGAAAGACATTCCCTGCTCATGGATTGGAAGAATAAATATTGTCAAAATGTCGATGCTACCCAAAGCTATCTACACATTCAATGCAATGCCAATCAAAATTGCACCAGCATTCTTCTCAAAACTAGAACAAGCAATCCTGAAATTCATATGGAACCACAAAAGGCCCCAAATAGCCGAAGTAATTTTGAAGAAGAAGACCAAAGCAGGAGGCATCACAATCCCAGACTTTAGCCTCTACTACAAAGCTGTCATCATCAAGACAGCATGGTATTGGCACAAAAACAGACACATAGACCAATGGAATAGAATAGAAACCCCAGAACTAGACCCACAAACGTATGGCCAACTCATCTTTGACAAAGCAGGAAAGAACATCCAATGGAAAAAAGACAGTCTCTTTAACAAATGGTGCTGGGAGAACTGGACAGCAACATGCAGAAGGTTGAAACTAGACCACTTTCTCACACCATTCACAAAAATAAACTCAAAATGGATAAAGGACCTGAATGTGAGACAGGAAACCATCAAAACCCTAGAGGAGAAAGCAGGAAAAGACCTCTCTGACCTCAGCCATAGCAATCTCTTACTCGACACATCCCCTAAGGCAAGGGAATTAATAGCAAAAATGAACTACTGGGACCTTATGAAGATAAAAAGCTTCTGCACAGCAAAGGAAACAACCAGCAAAACCAGAAGGCAACCAACGGAATGGGAAAAGATATTTGCAAATGACATATCAGACAAAGGGCTAGTATCCAAAATCTATAAAGAGCTCACCAAACTCCACACTCGAAAAACAAATAACCCAGTGAAGAAATGGGCAGAAAACATGAATAGACACTTCTCTAAAGAAGACATCCAGATGGCCAACAGGCACATGAAAAGATGCTCAACGTCGCTCCTTATCAGGGAAATACAAATCAAAACCACACTCAGATATCACCTCACACCAGTCAGAGTGGCTAAAATGAACAAATCAGGAGACTATAGATGCTGGAGAGGATGTGGAGAAACAGGAACCCTCTTGCACTGTTGGTGGGAATGCAAATTGGTGCAGCCACTCTGGAAAGCAGTGTGGAGGTTCCTCATAAAATTAAAAATAGACCTACCCTATGACCCAGCAATAGCACTGCTAGGAGTTTACCCAAGGGATACAGGAGTACTGATGCATAGGGGCACTTGTACCCCAATGTTTATAGCAGCACTCTCAACAATAGCCAAATTATGGAAAGAGTCTAAATGTCCATCAACTGATGAATGGTAAAGAAATTGTGGTTTATATACACAATGGAGTACTGCATGGCAATGAGAAAGAACGAAATATGGCCCTTTGTAGCAACGTGGATGGAACTGGAGAGTGTGATGCTAAGTGAAATAAGCCATACAGAGAAAGACAGATACCATATGTTTTCACTCTTATGTGGATCCTGAGAAACTTAACAGAAACCCATGGAGGAGGGGAAGGAAAAAAAAAAAAAAAAAAGAGGTTAGAGTGGGAGAGAACCAAAGCATAAGAGACTCTTGAAAACTGAGAACAAACTGAGGGTTGATTTGGGGTGTGAGGGAGGGGAGGGTGGGTGATGGGTATTGAGGAGGGCACCTTTTGGGATGAGCACTGGGTGTTGTATGGAAACCAATTTGACAATAAATTTCATATATTGGAAAAAAAAATATTTCTAGCTCCTAAAGCTTACGTATAATTAGGAGTAGCTTATTTCATGAAGTAGTGAGCTAAATTAACCTGGAATAGTCAATCCTATCACATGGTTATTTAGCACATAGAGTACACAGCACATACTGCTAATAGAAAAAAAAAAAATAATGGTCTTGATCTCTGTGCATTTAAATCCTTCTTTCTCCCTTAGCGCTCTGCTCCTCTTCCCTCCCATCTCAGTCTGTCTGTTGTCCACAGTGTCTGGCATTTGGCCAATGAAATGGTTACAGAAAACCAGTATACTTAATGTATACAAAATGTGCAGACAGTCTGTTTAGCATCCATTCAGATTTGATGCTTTGGAATAACTTAGCAGATAGACTGAATTTGTTTTGAATATAGTAGTACATTTCTCCTAAAAATCATTAATTTTTTAGTCCTCATATCATAAAAAAATTTTTTTGAGTGTAATTGACATACAATATTAAATTAGTTTCTGGGTGCCTGGGTGGCTCAGTGGGTTGAGTGTCTGACTTTGGCTTAGGTCATGATGTCACAGTTGGTGAGTTTGAGCCCCACGTCAGGCTCTGTGCTGACAGCTCAGAGCCTGGAATGTGCTTTGGTTTCTGTGTCTTCCTCTCTCTCTGCCCCTCCTCCACTTATGCTCTGTCTCTTTTCAAAAATAAACATTAAAAAATAAAAATAAATAACTAAATAACTTTCAAATATACAAGGTAGTGATTCTGCAAGTTTCTACAT
This sequence comes from Panthera leo, assembly GCF_018350215.1. Classification (NCBI taxonomy): domain Eukaryota; kingdom Metazoa; phylum Chordata; class Mammalia; order Carnivora; family Felidae; genus Panthera; species Panthera leo. The sequence continues at coordinate 48,800,464 of NC_056687.1, read as the reverse complement.
TATGCCATGCTCACCACATGTGTAGCTACAATCTGTCACCATGCAATGCTATTACAATGTCATTGACTGTATTCCTTATGCTGTGCGTTATATTCCTGTGACTTATTCATCCCATAACTGGAACCCTATATCTCTCACTTCCCTTCACCCATTTGGTATCCTCCCACCTCCCTCCCCTCAGGCAACCACCCGTTTGTTCTCTACATCTATCTTTATTTTAGTTAATAGATTTTAATGTTTAGAAAAGTTTCAGGTTTACAGAAAAATTGAGCAGGAAGTCCAGAGAGTTACCTATACTGCCACTCTTCCACACACACATTTTTCCCTCTTATTAGCATTTTGTATTAGTGTAGCACATTTGTTACAACTGATGAGCCAAAACGGACAGACACACTATTCTTAATTAGAGCTCGTATTGTGTTTTGAGAAATGTATAACGACGTGTTTCCATTATTACAGAGTCGTACAGAGTGACTTCCTTGCCCTAAAAAAACCACTGTTCTTCACCTCTTTGTCTTTCCCTTCCCCCAACCCCTGGCAACCACTGATCTTTTTACAATTTTCATACTTTGGCCCTTTCCAGAATGTCATATCATTGGAATTATACAGTATGTAGCTTTTTCAGACTGGCTTCTTTTACTTAGCAATATGCATTTAAGTCTTCACCATGTCTTTTCATAGCTTGAAACCTCATTTATTTTTATCACTGAATAATACTGCATCATATGGATATGTCACAGTTTGTTTATTTTTTTGCCTTTTTAAGTATTTTCAACATCTGCTTCACTCTCATAAAGCACAAACGTGGATTTTTTTTTTTAAGAGATGGGAAAAAAAAAAAAAAAAACAACCCCTGCCTATTAGAAAGTGAATTAAATTCCTCTGTAAAGGAAAGGAGTGGGGAGTGCACATTCTCTTCATATCTGAAAAGTTTAAACTGGACATACGTAAACAGAAGAACTTTGAGAATCATTCCTATGTCCTTCTAGAATGGACACTGTGGGCAAGAGTGCCTTGGAAATCTGAATAAATAGGTTCATGATCATTGTGAGAACCTGAAAGTACTTTCCATAAAAATTCCTCTTTGTCTGTTGTCCAGTGTGTCAGGAAGCTGTCTGGGAAGCCTTCCGGACATTTTGGGATCGACTTCCTGGACGTGAGGAATATCGTTACTGGATGAATTTGTGTGAGGATGGAAACACAACTATATTTGAAATGGGCACAAATTTTAGTCAGTCTGTGGAACATAGAAATTTAATTATGAAGGTAAGTGTACTAACAAGGGAAGAATTGCTGGACTATTATTGTAGGAGTGCCTACACACAGCTCAGGCTTGAAGGAAGAAAGAGCAACACCAAACACCTGCATTGCTTTTGTTGTTGAATTAGGCTATTTGAGCTGCCATAGGGCATGGCTGAGTCTTTGTATCCCTAGCTCTGGCTGTTAAAATAAACATTGTTAACCCAGTAAGAGCCTCGGGCTTATGTTTATAAATGTAAATATTTGGAAATAATACTCAGCAAAGGTTTAGGCTAAGAATATAAGTCTGCGAGAGTCACTCTTGCCAAGGTTTTGCATATTATCAATTCAGAGTAGCTACCAATGACACTAAGATATAGTTCATTGAATAAATGTTTAGTAAAGTATAAATATGATTCTACTTAATGAATTTGCTTACTTATTTTCCTTCTTTTAGAGCTATCTTATTCTTAGCAAAGGATAAATAAGCATGCATATAGACAAATTACCTGCCCACCTTTCCCTTTTCATGTAGCATGCATGTATTCATGATGAGAAAATAGAGAGTGAGAAGGGGGAGAGGCAGAGAGAGAGGGAGACAGAAGATCCAAACTGGGCTCCATGCTAGCAACAGAGAGCCTGATGCGGGCTCTGTCCCATGAACCTTGAGATCATGACCTGAGCTGGAGTTGGACACTTAACCAACTGAACCACCCAGGTGTCCCTCTTCTGTTATGTTTTTAACTGCTCAATATTAATAAATATGAGAATAGCTACCAGTTATGTATGTACCATGTACCAGGCCACATATTAAGCCTATTAAAAGCATATTTAATAACAACTCTACAAGGAGTTACTAATATCCGCAATTTACAGATAAGAACATTAGGCATCAGAGTTATTCCTTACTCTAGATTATAAAACCAGATGGGCTGGAGCTTAAAATCAAACATAGTTTTCTTTTTTAAAAAATTTATTCTTTTACCCTTTACCATTGGGCCTTCCTTCTCAGTCATTACCACTTTTGCAAATTGCAGTGGCTAATATGGAATAGCTATTAACTGAAAAAAAAATACACATACACATATCTACACACATTTATATTTATGTCAGCATTGCCCATCTCAGTTGTGTCCACACTATGGAAGCAGTTGACGGAGCAGCAAATACAGATGATGTATAGCAAATGTATAGTTAGTATTAGCATTAACAATAGCCTCTTGTGATATGACATTGCAAGGTATTTTTTTTTTTTACAAGTGCAACTTTTAGAAAGGTAAGATCTAAAGGTGTTGGAAATACACTTTCAATGATTATTTAGTACAACATGGAGACAAAGGGGGTGATATGAGACCTGGATTGAATCTTAAATAACAAGTATAAGTGAGCTGAATGAGGAGTTTGGGATGAACAGTCTAGACAGAGGGGGATAGCACGAGACACATGTTGATAGGGAATGACTTGGGCCAATATATGGGAAGGGTAGACAATAAGTGACAAGAGATCAGACTGGAAGCTGGAAGAGTAGATAACTCTGGGGATGATAAGAAACTGTTGATGTGGAAATAGGATTCGGAGCCACTGGCCAAGAAAGAATACTTCAGGCATCTTTGGTGCAAAATGGTGGTTTTATTACAGCACAAGTGACAGGACCTGTGGGCAGGAAGACCTGCCCTGGGATTGCCCTGAGTAACTGATTATATACCTGGGACTTGGGGGAGGTAAAGTCAAGGGGAAGTTTGCAAAAAGATTTTTCTAATGCTAAAAAAGACTCACAGGATCCTGAAGGCCTAGCTATTGTCAAGCTAAGGTTGTTTTTACTTCAAGCAAAGCATTGACATTAAAATAGTTGAGAGTTCCTGAAGAAATGTCATACTCTGTCTGTCTCAAGTGTTTGTCAATGGGCTGCAGGTTATAAGAAAATTTAAATTTATCTACATTTCTTTTGCCTTTGTTCTCCACATTATAAGTAGGTGAGTCACAGAGGCTGATTGGACAGTTTTGAATTAAAAAAGTCATTATGGTTTATATACACCATGGGGTGAATTGGAGGCAACAAGACTGGAGCAGGAAGACTAGTAATTACTGCATATCTGAGGAAATGAGGGTCCTAACTAGACAAAAGATAGAGAAAGGAAGCACAAGAGATGCAAATAGGAAAAAAGACTAGTAGAACTCTGTGACAGGTCAGATGGGAGTCGGAGAAGAAGGAATGGCCTGGGAAGCCTCCTCATTTCTAGTTTGGATGACTAAGACCAAGAACTCGGGCACAGAAGCAGCTTTGTAGATGTAGTGGGGAGATTGAGTTCACTTTTGAATGTGTTGTTTTGAGCAATCTGTGAAATGCGAATTGCCTGATTTAGGTTTGAAGCCAAGGAGAGTGGTTTGGGTTATAAATATAGCTGTAGGAGTCATCTGGCTTGAGGTGGCAATTGAAAGCATTTAGACTGGCTGAGATTATTCTAGGAGAGTTTGTAGACCAAGAAGAGCAATAAGTTATTTATAAATATCATGAGAATTATTTAGAATAATAGTCTTTCCATTTTATAGAGGAGATATTGAGAGATTTGGGGGTTTGCCTTCATATCTAAGCAAGAGAAAATGGGACTTGAAGTTAGGTCTTCTAACTTAGTGTTCTTTTTATTATATTGGCCTCAAAACAAAATCACTAATTTAGAGGAAACTTAGGGACAATTTGCTTTAGAATGTCCCAGAGGAGAAATCCAGTTATTGATATAATTTATCTTTTTGTCTGAATTCTGGAGAAACAGATTTAGCATTTATTTTATCCACACGTCCCTATTATTCTAGTATGAGAGTTTCCATAAACATGTTAGATCACAAAAAACTTTGATACTAAGTCCATGAAAGGTTAATGTAAAACTCAACCAATCTCTAATCTATAGATCTTTTTGGAATGATTAGCAAGTAAAGTCTATTAATCTGTGCCCATTAAGAAAGAGCACGGGAACTTTTGGAAACATAAACAGAGACTGAGTGCCAGGACATTCCCACAGTCACAAAACAAACTTGGCATCATTAGTACCTTGCTTTAATTGTTTGCTTAACCATAGAGAAAAACAACATAGGTTTGTAAAATAACAGTATAATGTTAGGGCATTAGTGTTTTCCATGCAGTACATTTTATGTACTGCCTATTAACTGTCATTAACTCACACAGTCATGTTTATCTTTGTTTTCCTTAGAAAATGACATATACAGAGGAAACTGTAAGCAGGTAAGTGTCTTTTTTTCCCCAATTTCATGTTTGGCAACTGAGATATGTCATACCTATTCCAAGACTCACCCCCAATTTAATGGCTCTGTTCTATTTTCTTGCCAGTTCCTGCAGTCACCAGGGCTGTGGGTAAGTCCCAAATTGTTTTCCTCATCTTGAAGCCACTTCCCATTCAAGGCTACCATCACAGTCACTGTGCTTGTTTACTTTCTGAACTTGCCAGGAGGCAGACTTATTCCTTTCTCTTGAGTGAGAAAAATAGACTTCTGGAAATGGAATATGGAATGATCTACTTAAGTTGAGGTTTATGCACTAATAGTAAAAATGTTATAAAATGTTACACCTTAGTGGAGAATAGTTTATTAAATGATGGTTGGTAGTGTGGATCACTTTACTGAGAAATGATGATTATGATCTTGAAATACAGGAATAACATGGAGTGCCTTGGGTGGCTCAGTTGGTTAAGCATCTGACTCTTCATTTTGGTTCATGTCATGATCTCACAGTTCATGGGTTCGAGCCCCACATCAGGCTCTGCACTGACAGTGTGGAGTGTGCTTGGGATTCTCTGTCTCCCTTTCTATCTGCCCCTCCCCCATTCATATTCTCTCTCTCTCTCTCTCTCTCTCTCTCTCTCTCTCTCTCTCCTCTCTCTCTCCCCCCCCCCTCAAAAATAAGTAAACTTAAAAAAAAGAAATATAGGAATAACACAACCTTGATGAATCCTGCAGTATTAGGATTCTTGGCTCTATAGGCCTTTAGGTTTAGGATTAAGGTCATTTCTGGGTCCTGAGCAATAGCAGTACAGAGCAGATCATGGAAGTGAGGAATTTAGTGTATAAGGATTAAAGATTTCAATTCTGTCCATACTCAGAGTATCTAGATTATGCCAGTGTGGGAATGATGATATAGAAAAACACCATTAGGGCAGACAGTCCAGATCAATGCCTCAAATGAGAGAGGAAGACAGATTGAAAAACCAGTTAGGTGAGTCAGTGCCTGGAGATCCAAGCTGGGCAGCAGAGGCCAGGCCAAGGCATAGTTGGAGTACACATGTGAGTTAGTGGGGCATATGTAGGGGTCAGATCAAACATGAGTAAACAGGAGGGAAGGGGCCTCTGTGGTCTCACTCATTCATACAACTAATGTTACCACTGAGTTTCTGCTGGGGTCTGGGATGAACACCCACTTAGATGCTGGGCCATGTGTTTTCTTAGGTGTGGGCTTTCACCACTGAGAAGCAGAGCTTGGAAGTTGCTTGTGATTGCCATTGCAACACCCAAGCAGTGAACTAAGTACTCTGGTGAGTCCCACCTGTCCTAGTAATCTTCATGATTGTAACTAATGAAAATGGTGGCACATTTTACGCATCGTATGTAGTTAAGATGTATGTAGACACCATAATACATACGGCACTTAACCTGGAAGAAGCTCTGAAGTTTACTGGGAAGTGAATGTTAGCAAGTTTGTGGCTTGTGGGTTATTATCAAGTGGTGGAAGGAAGCTTACCTGAAACAGGGTGGACAGTTGTAACGCCATCTGAGAGTGGGTGTGGCTCATGGCACAGGGGTAGCCAGAAGATATGTAAGGTGTGGTGTGTGTATGTTTTGTGTATTCCTGTGTGGCTCACTTCAACTGGCTGCAGTTTTCTTTGGCTTCCTAGCATTTCTCACAATGAAATTATGCATAAATAAAGGAGAAATTTTGTGTTATGTTCGTTTCTTACTGTGTTAATCACACTGGAACAAATTCACAAATAAGCATCATAGCAGGACTCACTGAATCATATATTTTTATTGATAAGGCACTGTCTGTACTACGTATAAGGAACTGAAAATATGATTTACTGTGCTTAGAAAATAACATATGTACAAAATAACAATATATGAAAATATAAATGAACATTGAGAAATTTAAAGTTTAAAGTATCATTCCCATCTAACTAGAACAGATGAGGCTGGGGTGGGATGAAAACTGCCAACATGGTAGTTGCTGAAAGGGGTGACCTGGGGGTTAGGTAACACTGGGAGTGAAACCATGGGAGTGGCTGGCCTAAGAATTCACTAAGCCCATCTTTATCCAACTTGAGTTCTTTTCTTTCTTTCTTTCTTTCTTTCTTTCTTTCTTTCTTTCTTTCTTTCTTTCTTTCTTTTTCTTTCTTTCTTTTTTTTTTAATATTTATTTATTTTTGAGAGACAGAAACAGAATGTGAGCAGGAAGTCACAGAATCCAAAGCAGGCTCCAGCTTCCAGCTCCAGTCGGAGCTGTCAGCACAGAGCCCAACACGGGGCTTGGACCCACAAACTGCAAGATCATGACCTGAGCTAAAGTTGGATGTTTAAACCACTGAGCCACCCAGGCTCCCCTATCCAACTTGAGTTCTGTAGTGATCCATTGTAACCCTTTATGTGTTCTTCACTTTTCTATATTCAAATTTATTTTTATGATTTTTTTTGAGATTACTCTCATATTCTCAGTGTTGAGATTCTTGTGTTAGATTTTATTGCTGCTGTAGCAAATTACCACAGACTCCGGTAGTTTAAAACAACACAAATTTGTCCTACAGTTACATAGCTCAGAAATCTGACGTGGGTCTCAAGATGTTGCCAGGTTTGCATTCCTTTCTGGAAACTGTAGTGGAGAATCTGTTTTTTTTTTTTTTTTTTTGCCTTTTCCAGCTTCTAGAAACCACCCATGTTGCTTGGCTCATGACCCCCTTCCATCTTCAAAGCTAGTAATGGCTGGTCAAGTCTTTCTCACATTTCATCACTCTGACACTCTTCTGTCTCTTCTTCCACATTTAAGGATCCTTATGATTGTGCTGGATCCACTTGGATAAACCTGGCTACACTCCCCATTTTAAGGCCAGCTGATGAGCAACCTTAATTCGAACTGCTACCTTAATCCTCCTTTGTATGTAACTTAACATACTCACAGGTGCTGGGGATAAGGATGTGGAAGCCACTATTGTTCCTATCACAGTTCTCTGTAATTTAAGTTGCTGCTTCTCTGTGAACTCTAACTCACCTGCTGACCTAAGCCTTGCATCAAATACTCTGTTCTGTATCACTTTAAGGTTCTCCTACTATCATCTGTCCGCTGTCTTAAAAAAAAAAATCATTTTTCACCTTACTTAGGACCCTGCATCCAATCTCACCTCTTAGACATCTCCCGATCATTGTTTCTCTCTCTCTCCTGAGTCTTCACCTTCTCCCATTACTAACTCCTTATGAGCATTTAAACATGCTCAAATCTCTCCCATGTTCCCTATTTACAAAAGGCCCTTCTCCAGCACTTGTCTCCATTATAGCTGGATATTTTGAAAGCATCTCCACTTAGCTTCAGTCAATGCCTAACCCCCTACCTTTTGGACTTCCTGTATAGTCTCCATAATCAGTACAAAGCCCCAACTAGGTTATGTGTTCACCAAATAGTTGTTAAGTGAATAACTGAGTTTCTGCCCAATTACCCAAGTTTATTATCAGGTCTCTGGTGATATTCTTAATATAAGAGCTGTTCTTTGGGATTTTATTTTGTACATCAATTAACTTACATTTGTAGTTGAGGATGCCTATCATGGATCACAAAACCAAATATATATATTTTTTTAAGCAAATGTTTTATTTTATTTGGTACATGTATATCCCTGCTCCATTATCCTCTGTTTTCTCTTATATTTGTTTAGCATTTCATATTTTTGTAATGCTTCTGCATGTAATATTTCATTTAGTTTTCACCAATACCTTTGAGAAATAGGTAGGGTAGGGAAGTATTCCTGTTTTGGAGATTAAGTTCTTGAGGCCCAGAGCAACTGAGATATTTTTCTAAGGTGTACACAAAGTTAATGATACTTCTGGGACCAGCAACAAGGATTCCTGGCTCTGTGCCTTGAGTTCTTTTGTGTCATGTTCTGATCACAGTTAACAGATTCAAGGGCAGAGCAGAGTATAGAGAATTGTCAAGGGGAGTAGTAATCTAGATGTGAAATTATGCTTATGCTCCGTGTGGCTGTGCTATCTTTTGATACAGTCTCACCTGAATTCTGAGAGAATTAGGCAGTAGCTGTGAAGTAATAAATTATGTGCTGGCTGAGCTGAGGAGATGAAAATGTAGGAGGTTGTTTGTTGCTGGTATGAAGCTAAAGGTCTTAGCTGAACAACCTCAAATTTGTGGTTCGGCCTAGAAATGAACTAGTATTTCTGTCTCCAAACTCAATACAACTCTGTGTTCTAGTTCTGTTGTGACATTTTAGGGGATCTCTGCAGGAGGCATACCTAATGAGAACATGTTGAAAGGATTCTTGTTGTTAAGTGTTTGTTTTTTGCTGTTTTCTGAAAGGAGAGTGGGAAAATGAGGGATTAAGAGTTGGAATGATTTGAATTACTGAGAGTTGCCTACTTACCATCATTAAAATAATGTTAATTTGAATTCAGTAAGTGAAATCTAGTTCTGCTGAAGTAAACAAACTTCTCCATTGTGAATGCTTCCTTAGAGAATTAACTTAAATTTAATTAATTAACTATTTGCTTATTATTTTAGTTGCAGTATTTCTTTTTAAATTTAAATTAAAAAAATTTTTAATTAAAGTATAGTTGACATACAACTTTTTGTCATTCAACATAACATAGTCATTCAACAATTATATAATCACAAAATGCTTACTACCATAAGTGTAGTTACCATCTGTCACCATACAAGGTTATTATTATATTATTGACTGTATTTCCTATGCTTCATCCTTATCCCTGTAGCTTATTATTTATCAAATGCGATTTGGTGTGGGGGACAATTTGACTGACACCATGTGAGGTCTGGTTTCTCTGCCACGCCATCCCAACTTCCAGTTCTAGTTACTGTGCTGTGCTTTGGCCCCTCTGTCTTGCTTTGACCTCTTTGTTCTCATAGCTGGTTCCTCTCCATAGCTCTCCAACTTTGACTGGGTTTCCTTTCCTCTTTCTGGGACCTCACACACTGTGACCTTTAGGTCATTAAGTTTATGTAAGCTCTTATCATTACAACCATGTTGTTTGCCCTTCTAGTCAATATGGCTCACGTAAAGGCCATGTTGTGAGGAATTAAGATGAGTGAGAGTGAGGTTTCTCAATCAAATGGACCTGTTTTACATCATAGCTCCTCTATTGTCTAACTGTGTGACTCTGAGCAAATTCTTAACCTCTTCTAATATTAGTTTCCTCATAGGTATAAATGGGGATATTAGTATCTTCCTTTTAAGATTGTTGACACAATTAAGTGAGTTAACCATGATAAAACACTTAACACAATGCATGATTTATGATAAATTTAGTTGTACTCATTCTTTTTTTTTTTTTAATTTTTGTTTTATTTTAGAGAGAGAGAGAGCATAAGTGCGGTGAGGAGAGGCAGAGGGAGAGAGACAGAATCTTAAGCAGACTCCATGCTCGGTACAGAGCCTAACCCAGGGCTCAATCCTATGACTCTGGGGTCATGACCTGAGCTGAAATCACAAGTTGAACACTCAACCAACTGAGCCACGCAGGTGCCCCTAGGTGTACTCACTCCTGCTGGTGTTATTATTGAAAAGGGAACTAGATACTGTTAGGAATTTTAAGTATAGCCTTGGGCCATATCAAGTCATTGTGTCATGCAGGAAAAATTGCTTTATTCATTTTTTCATCTATAAAATGAAGGTATTGGCAAGGGGTTCTACTTTGTGGACAACTGATAGATCCTATTCGGGCCTGATTATGTTAATGTCTGTCTCAAATGCATTTGAATCTTACTTGCTCTTAGCTCTATTCCCTGCAACTTGAGAAGCCTCTTGATGCTTTCTCATCACCTAGGCCCTTTCTCCACTCATCACTCATAATAATGACTTATCCAGATGTCATATTCCTTAGGTTCTTCTAGATGACATCTCACTGAGAAGCAATTTCCTGCAAATGCACTATAAAATAACCAAAAGTGATAGGTTTAGTGTAATGGTTTAATATGTTATTCTTTCTAGATAGTATTTTTAAAAAGCAGAAGAATCTTTATGAGATTTGTAAAAACTCAGTTTCTCAAATTTTCTTTCTTTCTTTTATTTTTTTTAAAGATTTTTTTATTTTTTAAGTAATCTCTACACACACCATGGGGCTCGAACTCACAACCCCAAGCTCAAGAGTCACTCGCTCCACCAACTGAGCCAGCCAGGTGTCCCAGTTTCTCGAATTTTCTACCAAAGCTTGGGAGTTTAGGGAACATTGCCCTAGTTGACTCCCCAACTCTAGTGCCAGTCATGAAATGTCTTTGAAAGATCTTAATATCTTTTTTTTTTTTAATTTTTTTTATCGTTTATTTATTTTTGAGACAGAGAGAAACAGAGCATGAACGGGGGAGGGGCAGAGAGAGAGGGAGACACAGAATCGGAAGCAGGCTCCAGGCTCTGAGCCATCAGCCCAGAGCCCAACGCGGGGCTGAACTCATGGAACGTGAGATCGTGACCTGAGCTGAAGTCGGACACTTAACCGACCGAGCCACCCAGGCGCCCCTAAAGATCTTAATATCTTAATACTAACTTTAACTTTATAGTCAACTCCACAATATAGCCATGTTTGTTTTAATATTAAAATGTTTTGAGTTACACATTAGTTCTTAGTTCCCTACCTGTCTATGCTTGAAGTAAAACTGATGCTTCAGTATGTATATCATGTTTGTCTGGTGGCTTTGAGTAACCCCCTACCCCCGCCCCCCCAATGACCTTATTTAGAGCACTAGGACAATCTAAAGGAGTGCTTCTGAAGATGGGAGTCACTGGCACATTGGCAAGTCTGTGAGGGAGACATTTTTGACTGTACTCACATCACCTTAGGAAGCTGACTTTTGTAAAGTTGAAGACAGTTTTCAACTCTTAACAGTAATGTCATCAGCATCCAATAGATATAATCACCATCCAACTCGTTTGTAAAAGTTTAGTGGAATATCCCTTTTCCCTTAGGACATATCCACAAACTTTAAAGTTCTAAAACTTCCTAAAATTACTATACTTTAAATTTTATATTTTGGGGGTATGTGGAAATTTGGACTTGCAGAAACCTATTTTCTTTCCTTTGGAGGAGGGACTTTTCCAATTGTTTCGATTTTTTCTTCTAGTTGCAGAGCATCATGGTTAAAGGATAGCTGGTTACTTGTAGCCTGTTAGCAGTATGACCTATAGCAAGTCATTTCTCTAAGCTTGACTTTCTATAAATAAAAACATTTTATGATTTCTGTGATCCCTCAAATGAGATGAGATTTGTGTTTTTTTCCCCCCTTAGCAGCAAGTACCCTCCTACCAGTACTATTTGTTAAATTTGTAATCATTTATTTGTTGTCTATTTTCTGTAAGACTATAACTTTAATAGATCATGTTTGTTTTGTCCACACAATATTCCCAATGTCTTGTACACTGCCTGGCTAATAGTATTTTTTATTAATTTATCCTAAAAATATCTATTTAGTGCCTACTAAATACTAGATGCCTAGATACTATTTTAGGTTAGAGACAGAGTAAAAATATGAGATTCCTAATCTCAAAGAATTTATATTCTTAACTGCAGTCCTGTTCAATAGAACTTTCTGCGATGAAGGATATGTTCTTTACTGTGCTGCCCAGTATGATAGCCATTAGGCACATGTGACTGTGGAACACTTGAAATGTGGCCAGTATGAATAAGGAACAGAATTTTAAACTTTATTTAATTTTAGTTAATTTAAATTACCACATAAGTCCAGTGACTACCATGACAGTGCCATTCTAGAGGATTAAGAGATTAGAGACAGAGATAAAGAAGTAGATAAATAAATCAACAAATAATTTCACATAGGAATAATAACTGGGAAGAAATCAAACAGGCTGATAAAATAGTAAGTAGGGAAGTACTTTGTATAGGGTGATTCTACTTGAGTAGAAATCAATACATGTAAGATAAATGAATTATGAAAACTCTTATTTCTTAAACCTTGTTAAATCAGTACTTGGGTTTGGAAACACTTGTTTGGAGATCTAGTGAGTTCCTTTTGGGAAAATAAACCCCAAAATATATCCACATATTTCTATCATTTTTATTAATGTTAAACATTTTTTACCTTAGCCCTGAATTGTTATCTCCAGTTCCTGTTGGTGATGCCCCAACATCAGGAGGTATGTTCTTGTGCATTTATTCACTTTTTAAAAATTATTTGTGGTTTAAGATGATCTTGTAAGCAAGCACACATTCCACCTCACATTTAAAAAGTACCAGGCTTCTCTCTCCTTATATGTTGTTCAAGAGTCTCAAGAAAAAGTAATTGTGTTTTCATTTATTTTAAGGCATTATGTTGTGGGTACTTAAAGACCTTTAATTATTAAGTATAATAAAAATCAGAAAACTACTTAATACAAGTGTATGACCTAAAGAATTACTTTAAGGCAAACACTCTGTAACCACTGCTTATGCCAACAGGTAGAACCTTTTTAGTTCCACCATTTGTCATTTGTCTTCTACAAGTTTCTCTGAGTAAGGATTTTTTTGATTGCATTCTGTGGTGTACTTTAACATGTTTCCTTGATTTTTGTATTTCCTATGAATTGGAAGTTGCTTTCTTTATTTTTAATTTTTTTAAAAAAGCTTTTCCTTATTGCAAATTTCAAACATATACAAAAAAATAGAATAGCACAATGAGGCCAAGCTTCAACAATGATCAATTCCTAGCCAGTGTCCAACCTTCACCCACTTTCCCTATCGGGTAACATTATATTTTTCAGTATCTGTCCCTTTACTAGGTAGCTCCTTAAGGATAAAAATTTTGTCTGTATCCTTAACAAATCTTACATAGTGGCTGACATATAGTAGGTGCTCTTTAAATGCTTGTTGCTTGAATGAATGAGTTGTAATTATTTTCTGTTCTAGGAAGATTCTATGCAAATGTTTCTTAAGGTTAGAATGTACTGAATTTCCAGGATGATAAAGCAAATGACTTACAGGAATGGTTTTGAAGTCAACTTCGTTATTTCCTGATATGATTCTGACTTAGGGACTACGTTCATGTACATGTTTTTGTTTTTCTACTTAGGTGCTGTTGTCAGTGTTCCATATCCAGGGGTGACCACCTCTGAAGGTATCTCAGAGAGCAGCAAGGAGAGGCCTGGGGAGAGTGTGAGTGATGCTCTGTTTTATTATTTAGTTTCTAACATGGAGAACGGGGTTAAGAGAGACTTATGTTCCACTGCTAAACTGCACAAAACTTCATGTGGTTTCCTTTGTGGAAATGTAGATTCTAAAACCAGTATATTAAAAAGAACCTAAGATTCCTTGGAGAGTTGAGTCAATCTGCTTTTGCAAGAGAGAGCTTCAAGTTGTGAATGAAATGACTTGTGCTTGGGGAATTATCATGGTAAACTCATTGTCACTTGTGGGCTTTGTGACATAATTTACTGTCATTTGCCTATGTTCTTCTATTTCCCTGTCTTCTTCAGAGGAAAAGGATGTAGGTTTTATGCAGTTGAAAAATCAAGAAATACCGTGTTTTTTAAATGCATCATTATTAACGGTAACCTGTCCATGAAACAATATTAAGTTTACTTTCTGTAACATTCAGTTTTAAAAAGAAAGTACACAGGCTGCCTAGGAAGATAGAAATATTTTGTTAGAAATTTTGTTAAATATGAATTTTTAAAATTTTGGGGTTCATAAATCTTATATTACTTAATACAGTGCGAACTCTGATTGAACATATTCACTAGAAAGATGCAATTTAGTTACCTTGCACATTTTCTTCCAATTTCAACATTTTAACTTCTGTGAAATCATGTTACATCAGCCTGCTCTGCCTCTCCACCTTCCCTCTCACTGAACAAAGCTGGTAGTAATATTGGACCCCTGAGTTGATTCCTGAATCAATACATTTACCCTCTGTACAACTTCATCCAGACTAGATGGTGCTGGGAAATATTGTCATTCAATAAATATTTGTGAGTGAATGAATAAAAAGTGATACCATGGATCTGAACTTGAAGCACAATAGTTATGGTTTCGGTATGGGAACATTTATGGAATGAGATAGAATTCCCTATAATAAACATGAAGGAATTGTACATAATTGAATTGTATATAATTGGAACATTAATATCTAAAAGAGAGGATAATTTCAAGCCAATTTATAGAATCAGTAAGAAAACAAAGCAGTATAAAGATACCTAACAAGAATTAGATCCCTGTACCTCTAGTTCAAAATGAAGCCCGAAGTTAGTTTTACAGTTCATTTTTTCCTTATTTTCCTAATTTTCCATCTACTGTTTTAGAAACTGTATACCTCATTTCTGTTTTGCTAGTAGTTACCCTATATGTTACATAATATGTAATATATTATTACATATAATATTTGTAATACATTCTATATAATATATATATATATATATATATATATATATATATATATATATATATATACACTCTATAAATTACCCCATGAATTATAATGTATAATCTAGCAAAATGTAAGTTTTTCAAATCTTAATTCTTATCTTGAGCAATGAGGAACACTAGAACATTGTTACTCAAATAATCCCTTTACTGATTTATATGCTATTTTTAAATATTTTTGTTCTTTCTTTCTCTTTTAGTTTTCTTTTTAATCCCACAAGTTAGACAGTATTATGTTTGTTTCACATAAAATTTGTTTTATACTTACCTGGATGTGTATTATTTTATTTTCATAAAATTCTTTTTGTGCATTAAAAATTTTTTTTAATGTTTATTTATTTTTGAGAGACAGAGAAAGCGAGAGAGCACACAGCAAGGGTCAGAGAGAGAGGGAGACAGAAGACCCCTGTCAGGCTCTTAGCTATCAGTGGGAAGCCTGATGTGGGGCTTGAATCCACGAACCATGAGATGATGACCTGAGCTGAAATCAAGAGTCAGATGCTCACCTGACTGAGGGACCCAGGCGCCCTTCTTTTTGTGCATTTGAGATTTCCCTTCTAGGATAATTTTCTTTTTGAAATATATGCTTCTAATAATACCTTAGTGGGAGTCTCTCATTGGTTCCTTTTAAGATTTTGCTTGTCTGAAAATTTCTTATTTCCTTATTCTAGAAAAAAATTTTTTTAAATGTTTATTCATTTTGAGAGAGTGCATGCACACGTGCACACATGGGGAAGGAGCAGAGAGAGAGGGAGAGAGAAGCCCAAGCAGGCTCCATGCTGTCAGCACACAGCCCCATGTGGGGCTCAGTCTCCTGAACTGTGAGGTCATGACCTGAGCTGAAATCAAGAGTTGGATGCTTAACAACTGAGCCACCCAGGTGCCCTGAATCTTTTTTTTTTTTTTAATTGAAGTATACTTGACACACAATATTACTTTAGTTTCAGGTGTATGACATAGTAATTTGATAAGTCTGTACTTATTCTATGCTCACCAGAAGTGTAGCTATATTCTTCACCATTATGTGGGAGTCTTTGATCTGACCTTTCAAAATGTACAGACCTTTAACTTTTTATCCTATCCCTTTTGTGGCATTTAAAACTAAAGTCTAGGTTACAAAGGATCAGCAGATATACTGTGTACTCATGCAACACTGATTCATCTCTCTTGATTTTTCTAACCTGTTTTTCTTGACCTGTTAGGATTTCCTTAACTTTCTTGCAAACCACCTATGCATTAGAAACATTAAAAAATATTTATTCAGCACTTTAGGCTTTTTGTAGCAGCAATATTACCAAGGATATTTCTTTTATGATAATACTGGGAATGGAAGTTTCTGTCCAAATTTAGCAAGATAAAATTTAATATTGAAAAATGCAAAGTTTTGTGTAAAATTACACAAGACTAAGAGTTTTTATTGATGTTAGTCTCTATATGAATCAGCAGTATGATGCAGTTACTAGGGGAGAGCTAGTAAAAGCTAGTGCAGCTGTACGTTGCATTAATAGAAATATAGAATCTGTTATAATAGGTGGTATCCTATCATGTTTTAATTGATCAGACCTCACTTGTGTATACCACACTCTAAGGAAGATATTAAGAGCCTGAGAAATGTCTGGAGGAGAGGAGCTAAAGGAGTCAGGGAAGTCATGATAGCTGTCTATACTTATTTGAAAGGCTGTCTGGCGACTACAATTTTTATATATGTCCCAGATTACAGAACTGAGATCAGTGGTGGAACTTATAGGAAAATATATTTGGGCTTAATATTAGGAACTTTGGATGGAAGTGGGTGAAATGGGTGACGGGGACAAGATGTATAAATTTCTAGTCATAAAATGAATATGTCATGGGGATGTAAAGTACATAATGTAACTGTAGTTAACAATACTATATTGCTTATTTGAAAGTACTTAGGAGAGTGGATCTTGAAAGTCCTCATCACAAGAAAAAAATTTTCTGTGTATGTGATGGATGTTAATTGGAATTATTGTGATGATCATTTTTCGATACATAAAAATATGGAATCATTACATCGTATACCTGAAAGTAATGTATGTTTGTTATATATCAGTTATACCTTAATAAAAATGCCAAAAAAATATATGTGCCTGATATGTGCCTGTTACTGTTTTAGGAGGCATACTGATAAGTAAACATGCACTATAATCTCTGTATGGTATGCACTATGATAGGGCAAATGCAGAATGAAGTAGAACATTAGGAGCACTGGGTCAGTTTTGAGGGGGCAGTTCTGAGAAATTTTCTGATGGGAGTGAGGTCTGAACTGAGGGTGAATAGAACTTACCAGAAGAAGAGAAAGGTGAAGGGTCTTGGCCTGAGGTCTCAAAGCAAAACACTGCTCAGGCCTGAGATGAGAGAATTAGCCCATTCCTTGGTCTGTAAGTAGGAATTTAACATGGCTGGAGTAGATAGTGAAAGGGGGAGGGGAGGAATATGAGGCTGGAAAAGAGAAGCAGGAACCAAGTTGTGAAGGGCAAAGAAGAAAAAAAAATTAAAGAACTTTCCAACCATGAGAGCTTTTTCATATGAAATGTAATGTCTGTCTTTGAAAATCATGACTCTTTCTCATCAGAGACATTTAAACTGAAGATGAGCAGCCATTTGTCAGGGATATTGTAGAGAGAATTTCAAGCATCACAAGGGATGGTAGGATCATTGAGGTTCTTTCCTATTCTGAGGTTATGAAGGTCTGATTATATGATCTATCAAGGATAAAAAATGATACACTGAAGCATAGCCTCTGTAGTCTCTTCCTGACTCTGCCATTGGGTTGCTCTGAGCCCTTAGGCTAGCCATTCTTCCATTCCAGCCCCTCTTCTTGTGTATCAAAATGGAGGAACTTGGATGAGCTCAAGTGTATCTGCCATGTAGCAGTTATTACTATATCATTCTAGTAGCGATATTTTATTTCCCTCATTCTTTTTACATTTATTAATTGGAATTCTTCCATAAGAGACTATGTCGACTCTCGTTTATTTATTAAATCATCTATTTCTATCAATATGGACTCATGGATATTTATTTTATTCTTTGGATTATAATCAGTTATTTATTTTGTTCAAATTGTTACAGCATTGGCCACTGGAAGACCTGGATATTACTGTTACAGAATACAAAACGTTCATTGATACTGTTTCAGATTCCACACAGCAACTAATCTTTAAGTAATTACCACTTGTTGGGTTTGGTGTAGTATCTAAAAAGAATCTGTACATGAACATAAAGGAAGGGAAGCAAAAATAATATAAAAACAGGGAGGAGGACAAAACGTAAGAGACTTCTAAATATGGAGAACAAATTAGAGGGTTACAGGAGGGGCTGTAGGGGAAGATGGGCTAAATGGGTAAGATGCATTAAGGAATCTACTACTGAAATCATTGTACTATATGCTAACTAACTTGGATGTAAATTAAGAAAATAAATTAAAAAAATAAAAAGTATCTGTACAATTTTGAAAAGGCTATTAATATATTTCCCCCTTCCTGGGGCACCTGGATGGTGCAGTTGGTTAAGTGTCTGACTCTTGATTTTGGATCAGGTCATGATCTCACCATTGATGAGATCGAGTCCCACATCAGGCTCTGTGCTAACAGCAGTGCCTGCTTGGGATTCTCTTTCTTTCTCCCTCTGTCCCTCCCCCAGAGTGTCCCTCTGCACTCTCTCTTGCATGTACATATGAGCTCTCTCTCTTACAAAATAAACATTCAAAATATATATTATATATATCTATATATCTGTGTCTATGTCTATGTGTATCTACATTTCTCCCTTCCTTAATACTTTTCTTCATATACTTCAACTAAAACAACATAGTGCTACCAATTGAATGTAGAAGCAGTTATGAGAATCTACTGTCTTCTTATTAAGCCAGCCAAATTAAAGAGTATGTAAAAATGTAAACAATGTTACATGTTAATTTTTTATTTTGCAAAATATGTTATTACTTTTTACAATGCAAGGAGTTTATTATTTTTAAATGAATTAACAAATATTTTAAAATTTCTCTTTTAATTTTTTGTTTGGTAAATATCTATAGAGATAGTCCAAAAAAAACCCAAATGTCTTTGTATTTCTTAATGATTTTTAGGAGTTCGAGGGGTCCTGAGACCAAAAAATTTGAGGACAACTCTTCTAGGCTATTTTTAGATGATAATAATAGTATACTCAACTCTTTTAACTCACAGATGGTCAACTTTGGTGGTTATCTGGAAATTTTTCCGGTCTTTCCCTGAAGCAGTCTTTGTGTGTTCAAAGGAATGTACAAATGCACAGTAATTTTAATATTAGCCTATGTCTTAAAGTCTACCCAGCTAGTTCCAAAGTCAAACACTATATAAAAGGCCATCATTAGCAGTTTCTTTTGGCACAGTGTCTGATATATAGCAATCAGTAGGTATTTGTTGGTTGCATGAGTAAACATTGACATTTTTTTGCCTTTTCTCTAAAAATCCAGATTAGTAATGAAATTGAGAATGTCATGGAAGAAACCACAAAACCAGCAACTGAGCAGATTGCAGAGTTTAGTATCCACCTTTTGGGAGAGCAATATAGGGAAGAACTACAGGATCCCTCCAACTTTCAGCACCAGCACCTTGTAGAAGAGTTTATTTCAGAGGTGGGTGATTTTTTGGTTTTCTTTCTTCCTCCTTTCCTTTCCTTTCCTTTCCTTTCCTTTCCTTTCCTTTCCTTTCCTTTTTTTCTCTTCCTTCCTTCCTTCCTTCCTTCCTTCCTTCCTTCCTTCCTTCCTTCCTTTCAACAAGAAATTTTGCTGGGATTGTAAATTTTCCATATTCACAAGACTGGTAAAGGTGGGTTAAGGAATCAAACTCTTCTACTTGGTACAGAGGGCTGTAACTTAGCCACTTCTTCAGAAAATTCTGTAAAAAGATCACAGAAAGGTAGATGAGTTATTTAATTGAAGCAAAACCTTTCACACCTTTGCCATCTGCTAACAAATGAATACTATTTCCAAACTTTTGCTGCACAGCCAAAGAAGAGTATGTTCTGTGGCATGGTTTTAACTTGACAGTATTTGGAGAAATGCGTATCTTTGAGAAACTACATGGATTGTATTGTTTTTCTTGAAGGAACATTAAATTTAATTTCTTTTAATTTCATATTTAATATTCTTTTTCTAAATTAAAAAATTTGAGGCAGTTAACACATGGGTAGTATACAGTACCTAGTCCAAAAGGACAAAACAGTATCCAGTGAAAAGTAAATTTTCCTATCTCTGTTACTTGGTTGGAGGTATTTTTATTTATTTTTAATTTTTTTAAATGTTTATTTATTTTGGAGAGACAGAGAGAGCATGAGTGGGGGAGAGACAGAGTGAGGGGGGACAGAGGATCCCAAGTGGGCTCCGTGCTGACAGTAGAGAGCCTGATGTGGGGCTTGAACCCACAAACTGTGAGATCATGACTTGTGCTGAAGTTGAACCTTTAACCCACTGAGCCACCCAGGCACCTTGGTTGGAGGTATTTTTAAAAAGGTCTTTAAAGAATCATACATTAGACTATCCTGCAACTTTACTTTCTGGAAGAATTCTATATAGGACTTGAACTCAAGATTTTTTCAGTTAAAAATGATCCATACTTGGCCCCCTTCTTGTGTAGATTTTCTCTTGTGTGGTGAGGCATTCAGTGCCCATCTCCCCTCTCTGTCCATCGACAGGGCACATCATTCCTTCCTGTTTATTTCTTTTCCATTCCCTCTTGATGGGGCTCTCCTTGCCCAAGTTTTCCAATTCCATTACTTTGGACTCATTTCCTTCCCTAGACACTGTGTCTAGATGAGAAAAAGAAATATGCATCTCTCAGCCAAACAGCATCATTGTAGCCATCAGACATGGAGAGTGTAAGCCAGACAATTAATTTTCCTAGCTGTGTGGCCAAGTTGCAAGGCTGTATGGTATGTGGAAGAAATGTCAGGCTAGTGGCCACCTGGCATCAGATAGTGTCTTGGATCAGCTCTCTGGTTCTCTCTGCTCTTGGAGTAAAGAACCTTAATAAGCCTGAGTGTTTAGATAAACAATTGCACTGTATGACTGAATATTTATAGGAAGTCTAATAAACATTTTGAAAAACATCTCCAACAGAGACTTTATGAGGTAGATAGCTCTTGGTTTGAGGTGATCTGGGGGGAGATGAATGGTCTAGGCCTACCATGAAATGGTTTCTTCCCTGGCCAATCTCTATAGCCCCATCCCCTTACCTGCAATGAAATGTCTACCAACAGCCACTTCTTTGTGTAAAACAGCAGAGTCAGAGGTTGTGTGTCTGAAAGGTTCTGCCACTGTGTTTACTGCAAATTGAGGGGTCCCCTCTAGCTCTCTCCCTTTAGGACACAGTCACAGGGATTGCTCCTTTAATACTATTTCCTGGGTAATAACACGGGAAGACATACAAGGAAAAAGAAAGCCTGCTTAAAGAGGATTGAGGTTCAGGAGCAATTGCTTTTTTTAAATGAGAAGAGTAAGATAAGCGTGGGATGACACCAAGTATGACATCAGAGAGAAAAAGGTCAGCACGATAGGCTTGGGAGCATAGATACCTGAAGAGAGCCACAGCATCAACACAGTGTCCTTGCATTGTGCCTTATGTTCTGCAAGCTGCTTGGTCTGTTGGCTAACAGCAACCATAAGAGTAAACATCTCCATTTTACACATGAGGCTCAGGAGGCTGAGTAAATTGTTCATGGTCATTTCAACCTCTAGGAGTAGAAGAGAAGATCAGGTCTCCTTCCCTTCAAAGTGTTCCTTCCTTTATACCACGTACATTCCCCTTAATTTTAATTCAGCTGAGAAGTTAAAGTGAGCTTCACAGTTTTCCCAGTCCTGGTCCCAATTCTGTAACATCCTTATCATGAAGAAGGGAGAAGAAGAAGAGGAGAAAGCATGAAATTCATTGGGAAGAATACGGGCTTTGGTGTTAGAAAGATTTCGGGTTGAATAAATTCTGATTTAGTCACATAACCAAATGCACGGCCCTGGGTAAGTTAGTTGATATCTCCGTTTTCTCATCTATAAAACTGGGAAAATAGGTATCTCTTGGCATTATTGCAAGGATTAGAAGTGCTTTTGCAAAGCACCAGGCACATAGAAGTCATTCAATAGGCTGTACCCATTATTAATCTTGATGTTAATAAAGAGCAGTGATTCAGCTGGACACCTGTATGGTAGCTAACCAGATGTGATGAATTAGAATACCTGTATGTGGTTAGACTCAAGAGATGGCGAAGCCCCAAATGATATGGGCCTAGTGATAATAATAACATACAGTTGTATTGCATTTTTCAGTTAACGGAGTACTTTCAGGTGCATTCATTTTAATCTTATGAAAACTGATATGGATGGTGGGCAGGGCAGTATTAGTTCTATAAAATAAGGCACTTACTTTGCCAGCAGAAACAGTTGAGACTGACTCATTTTCGAATTCCTATTCTACGGATTCCATCTCTACTTTGATCCCACAAGAATTATGGCACCTCTGTCTTTCCTCTAAGAGAATAAAACAAGGCAAATTATGATAGCCAAAGAGTTACATGGGTTTGGATTCTTTATCCTTAAGGTGTTAAGGTCTTCGGTGAACCATGATTTTTTAAAAAATCCCATTCCCCCAATTTTATCAAGACTTGGCTTTAAAAGCAAATGCCCAGAGAGAGATGTCTCCAGAATCCATTAATAACTTCCTTTCTTTGTTCTGGTGTTGGTTCCATTGTGACTTTTCTGGTGAGAGTGTCACCTTCTGAAATCTGGGTTAAATGCTCAATGTTGTTAAAATACATATTTATGCATGACCTGACTATTTTTAGATTTTTAGTTCAGTTAGCATTCTTTCCAACCCTCTATTCACTAAGCTTATATTGATTTACATGGCTGGATCTTAAATATCTGCTTGCTTCCTGTCAATGTGATGCTCCTAAGTTGAGCTTTTGACCAATTTAGTTACCTGGTCACTGCTTCGTAACCTACATCATGACACCCAATCAATAGGGCCTCTCTTCTGGGGACTGAGCTTCAGCTTGTGGACTATTTTCTAATTTTGATTGTGTTCACAGTTCCCTCGTGTTGTAGGAACAGGAAACAGATGCCTTCAGAAACTTTACACTGAAAGAAAACGAATACTTCACTGTTTATGAGTGTGTATGCTGCACCAGATTTCTAATCCAAACAATTACCTTTAAAAATGCTATTGTAGCTTTTTTTTGGGGGTAAACTAATGCTTTTATCTACATTTCATCCCACAAGGGAAAAAGCAGTGTTTTGCCAACAAGAAGTTGCTTTTCACAGTTTGGAAAGAAATTAATATCAAAGCATATCAAAACCTTAATGTGAAAGAAAAATGTGGCAGTGTTGTGTTAAAAACTATTTTCTGATCTCGCGGCCCGTGAGTTCGAGCCCCGCGTCAGGCTCTGGGCTGATGGCTCGGAGCCTGGAGCTTGTTTCCGATTCTGTGTCTCCCTCTCTCTCTGCCCCTCCCCCGTTCATGCTCTGTCTCTCTCTGTCCCAAAAATAAATAAAAAACGTTGAAAAAAAATTTAAAAAAAAAAAACAAACAAAAAACTATTTTCTAACAAGGTTAATTATTATAGTTTTCTTACATAACATTCTGTCCACTATGTATCTGTATACATGTACAAGCTTCCACCACTTATAAACAGCGCACTTTATAGTCAGCTCTTAAAGCAGTATTTTATATGTACCTTTTCACATTTCTACATAGCTATAAATTTTATTTTTATTTTTAACAGGTTGAAAATGCATTTACTGGGTTACCAGGCTATAAAGACATCCGTGTACTTGACTTTAGGTAAGCAGACTCTAAAAATGTACATGTTCAGTAGCACTCTTTATTTCAATGTAATACCTTTTTTAGCTCTTTCTCTTATCCCCCATGCTAGACTCAGTATTCTTAGGGTTTGGGGCATTTGGAGGATAGTTGTGGCCCAGCTCTTGGATGTAGGGGAGCATGAGTAGGGGTACTGTGTAACCTCACAGCATAATTAATAGTGCCAACATCTTAAACTTGGCACCCTCTCTTGTCACGACTTCTGTGTTTACTAGCAATAACAGCAAGCATGTACGTGGCATTTACAGTGTGCCAGGCTTCATATCTATATTAACTCATTTATTCCCAATAGCCATGCTATGAGATAGTTATTATCACTCTTCATTGTTTCTAATAAGCACTCCAGAGCACAGGAAATTTCAGTAATTTACCCAAAGATACTCAGGTAGTTGTCTGTGCAAGGGAGAGGGCCATGACCAGTCTCCCCAGTTCAGCCTTCTCACTTTTCACAGAATACTTCCTCCAGTTGTGACCAAAGCCTCTGTGAGAACCTAAGGATGTGAGGCCTTTGAAGACCCCTCTCATGTGACCTAAAAGGCAACATGACCTTGCAGCAAACTTCCCTGGGTTCAAATCCTGCTTTTGGCACTCCTGGCCAGATGATTTTAGATAAATTACCAAGTTTTAATGTCATATTTGTATAAAAAAGATAATTTACTATTAATTCTGCTTTATTAAAAAAAACTTTAGAAATACTTTGGGTAAATTATGTAGCTTCTTTGTTCCTCAGGTTCTTTACCTGTAAAATGGGGATTCTAATGGCTCTTGATAATCTTAATGAGGATTAAATGAATTAATTTTTGTAAAACACTTAGCACAGTTTTCTGCCACATGGGAAGTTCTGTTAAGTGTCTGTTACATAAAATTAATGAATTTTAAAGGCTATGCAATATCCTGTAGTTTAGTCAGTCCTGACCTTTCCCAATCCCTTAAGCCCTTTTCTGTATAAGACCTTATTTTCTTTTCATTGATTTTAAACTACAAAACTCATTATCTACCAAAAAAAAGTTTGCTAATTTTGTTAATGCCAACAACTGGAGTCCTCTGCTGATCTACTAAAAAAAAAAATGCTTATTTAGAAAGAGAAAACCTTATAAGAGTGGTTTAAAAAGTAAGTTTAAAGACAGTAAATATTATTATTTTTAAAATAGAATCTTCTCTCTGCCTTTGTTCACTTCCTTCAATATACAGACATTTTTCAGCATCTGATACTATATAAGCATTTTGATTTAAGGAAACATTTTAGAGGAAATATATTAAGAACTTGCACTTTGATGAATAATGTGACAATTATAACTGTCTCAAACTCTACTTAACACTTTGAATTTTTATTTTCAGATCCCCCAAGGAAAATGGCAGGTAGAGTACTTTTTGGCACTTTTTATACTGTTCACTGGTTGAAAGGCAGTTTAGAAAATATGGTATGTTGTATTTTCAGTGTGGAATAACTTCCAATATTAGTGTCCAATATTCCAATATTAGTGTCAGTATCAGTTTCCATCTCCTTACAGATCAGAGGTTGGCAAACTTTTTCACTTAAGGGTCAGGTAGTAAATATTTTAAGCTTTTCAGGCTATATGTTCTCTGTTGCAACTACTTAACTCAGCCATCAGATGAATGTAGATATCAATAATATACTGACAATGAATGAGTGTACCTATATTCCAGTAAAACTTAGTTTATGGAAACTGAAATCTGAAGTTCACATAATTTTCACATGTCACAAAATATTCTTGCTTTGATTTTTTTAAACTATTTAAAAAAGAAAATTCATTAACTCATGGACACTGGGCTGGATTTAGCTCACAAGATATAGTTTATATAACCCTCCATACACTGTTGACTATCAAGTGCTTTAAATGTTGAGCTATACTTGATTAAAATAGGAATAAAAACTTCCATTAATGTAAGCACTTTCAAGTATACTGTCATTCAGTAACATAATCAAGTGTCACTTTAAGTGGCAAATGAATGGGAGAAAGATCGTCTCTTCAATAGTTCATTTGCAAAACAAAATCCACTCTAGAATTTCTTAGAAAAAGCATAATATAAAAACATAGTCACTACTCTTTGTGGTAGTTGCTTGTCATTTTTTTTGCCTTTGGGCTCAAATTTATTTAAAACTCATTTTCTCAGGGTGCCTGGGTGGCTCAGTCGGTTGAGTGGCTAACTTTGGCTCAGGTCATGGTTTCACAGTTCATAAGTTCAAGCCCTGCATCTGGCTCTCTGCTTTCAGTGCAGAGCCCACTTTGGATCCTTTGTCCCTCTTTCTCTCTGCATCTCCCCTGTTCCTGCCTTCTCTATCAAAAATAAATAAACATTAAAAAAACTAATTTTCTCTTCCAATATTGATAAGTATAATAGAAAATTTATGAAGCAAATTTATAGGTTAATTATGGACATGTTTAGACATACAGTAATACTCCTTCATTGTAATATTTAATATTTGAAAAGAGTATTCTGACTTCCTCATTTAGAATTATTGTGTTATATGTACGTTTCGTGCTTGCAGTGATGTCTTGGGTCCTTTGTAGTCTTTGCTGCTTTCCACTCACAGAGTCCCCCTTAGGATCTCCCGCAGGGCTGGTTTAGTGGTCATGAGGTCCTTCAGTTTTGTTTGGGAACATCTTTATCTCTCCTTCTATTCTGAATGACAGCCTTGCCAGATAAAGGATTCTTGGCTGCACACTTTTCCTATTCAGCACATTGAATATTTCCTGCCACTGTCTTCTGGCCTGCCAAGTTTCAATGGACAGGTCTGATACTAAACTTATGTGTCTTCCCTTAAAGGTTAAAGACCTTTAGTCCCTAGATGCTTTCAGAATTCTCTCTTTATCTATGTATTTTGCCAGTTTCATTATGATATGTTATGGTGTTGACCTGTTGTTGATTTTGAAGGGGGTTCTTTGTGCCTCTTGGACTTGGATGTCTGTTTCCTTACCCAGATTAGGCAAGTCCTCATATATAATTTGTTCAAATAAACCTTCTGCCCCTTTCTCTCTCTCTTCTTCTTCTGGAACTCCTATGAAATGTATATTATTTTGTTTCATTGAATCACTTAGGTCTCTAATTCTCCCCTCATGGTCTAGTAATTTCCTGTCCCTCTTTTTTCAGCTTCATCATTTTCCAAAATTTTATCTTCTGTTTCACCTATTCTCTTCTCTGCTTCTTCCATCCTTGCTGTCACTGCATCTAGTTTATTTTCTATCTCAATGGCAGCATTTTTAAATTCATTGTGGCTATTTCTTAGGTCTTTGATCTCTGCAGCAATGGATTCTCTGTTGTCTTCTATGTTTTTTTTTTCAAACCCAGCTCCTAGTCCTATGACTGTTATTCTAAATTCTTATTCAGATATGTTGTTTATATCTGTTTTGAGCGATTCTCTGCCTGTCATTTCTTCCTGGAATTTTTTTTTTGAGAATTCTTCCATTTCCTCATTTTGGCTAGGTGTCTGTCTTTTACGTGTTTTAATAGCTTGTTATGTGTCCTATACCTGTGAATACTAGTATATTAAAAAGTGTTATACACTGTCCATGGCCTGGTACTCTAGGAAGTGTTTTTGGAGTGTGTTGCATGCACTCTGTTGTTGAGTCTTTGGCTCTCTATCCCACTGCACGTAGTGGTGGATTGTTGATTTGTTCGTTGAAATAACCCTGGAAAAAGTGAAAAAGGTGTGTGTGTTGGGGGGGGGGGAACTTATCCCATATGAAGTAATCCTGGAAAAAAGGAAAAAGGTGTGAGGGGGAAATTTATCTCATACAAAGAAAGAAATGAAAGGGGTGAAAAAAAAATACAGGCAGAGAATCAAAGAAACTATAAAGTTTAATTCAGAGAGAGAGAGAGAGAGGAAAATAAAGAAGAAGGAGATACAGAAAAGGTATAAAAAGAATAGAGTAAAAATGCCTGATTAAACAGACAACCAGAACAGAAAAGGAAAGAAAGATTTTATATATATATATATATATATATATATATATATATATATATATATATAAAGAGAGAGAGAGATGAATTGATCAAAAATCCAATCAGAAACTATGAGCTTGATTCCAAAGGGATCATATATATATGATATATCCTATATATATATGGATATATATATATCCAAAGGGATATATATATATATATATATATATATAAAGATATATATATATAAAGATATATATATATATATATATATATATATATATATATATATATATATATAAAGAGAGAGAGAGAGATGAATTGACCAAAGATCCAATCAGAAACTATGAGCTTGATTCCAAAGGGAAGAAAAAAAAAAAAGAGGGTAGAAGGGGGAAAAAGGGGGGAAAGAGAAGGAAAGAAAAGAGAAAAAGAAAAAAACATTAAAAAAAAACCCCACCCCAGCCTAACAGACAAAAACAATACACTTGTCTGTTGGTTCCTGAGACCAGTGACTGTGCTGGTCTGGAGGCGATGCCTGCTGGTTCACTCAGTGTCAGTTCTGCTCCAGTAGACATGCAGTCACCAGGCACGGAGGGACAGGGTTTGGTGTAAGTGTGTTTTGCCTCCACTGGGGGTGCTGTGCTGTTCCCTGAAGCCCCATGTGTAGGTGATGGGGAGAAAAATGGCAACTCCTCAATCTCTCCTCTTGGCACTGGGTATCTCAAATCATGCTGTTTGTCCTGCTCCACAGTCTTCCACACCTTCTAAGCGCTTGGCTGGGATTCAAAACCCGATGTCTTAAAGGATCCCTCACTGCTAAGACCTGTTTCTGGGGTAGCACCACTCCACCCAGTCCACAAAGGGCCTCTGGCTGGTGCCTGCAGGGTCTTTTGTCTTTGCGGTGGGGGGCTGGGGGGTGGGGAGCATTAAACCTTTTTCCCACAGTACTCTAGGGAACGGACTGTGGTCTCCCAGTGCACCCCTGAGGTCAATTCCGTACCCTGGGCCGGGTCTCTCCCCACCAGGTGCGTGCACAGGGCATGGACTCCAGTCTGGAGAAAGTCTGGCACCCCTGAAAACGCTGGTCTTCAAATCCTAAGGCTATTTGCAAAGTAGAAACTGCAAAGTACAAACTCCTGATTTCTTCTTCCCCAGTCTGTGGTTCAGAGAGGTGTTTCTCTTTTCCAAATATAATACCACACTTTCACAGCCTCTATGTCTCTTCCTTTTGTCTCTCCACGGAAGGGGTCTCCTCCTCTCTGTGCCTATGGGGCCCAGCGCTTTATCTCTACCAATTTGTAAACATCCACCTGTGTCTCATCAAGCTGTCTCCGTCCACCTGTGGAGATTTCTCTGTCACTCTGCAGACTGTATTCCTGGGTATTCTAAGTGTTCTGACCTCAATACAGCTGTGTTTGAGGGACAAGGGAAATCCCAGTCCCCCTACTTCACCATCTTAACTCTTCCTGACGTCCTCATTTTCATTTATATTATTTAAGCAAGTGTTTAGTAAGTACCTAGAAATTGGACAATTCCCGTGCCTACAAAAATGATAAACTCTTGGTTTATATCCTCTAGGAATACACAATCAAATGAAAACCACTTTTAGAGATATGTTGAAGTACTGCCTCTTTTTTTTTTTTTTTTCATTTTATTTTCTCAATATCCCTGTGAGATAGTGAAAATGAGAACTATTATTTATTCTCCTTCTGGAGGTGGGGATATTTTGCCCAAGGCAGGCAAACTGATTTGCCATAAGTTATATGACTAGGAGGTATCAGATATTTTGACCAAGGTAATCAGAATTTTGATTTCTATACTGTTAGTATGTGTAAACTGTTTTGTGTGTATATATTATAGGTAATGTGTTGATGGCCAGTTCTCAACCAGAGGGCTTGATTGTTTGTTACCCTCTTGGCATGATTAGAATATGAAAACCACCCAAACTCTCATGTTAATCCTATGACCAAAAGAATGGTATCCAGTTACTGAGTGCTATGTCCTCTACAGGGACACAGATAACAATATGAAGCCATTAGATTTTATGATAGAATTGTTAATCTAGGTACAGTTTCCAAAATTGTTCAGTATTGTCAGATATTAGCCAGTTGATGGAATTTATTCATAACTTTTTGGTATACTTGTGTTCTGACCTGTGTATAAATGAATGTGTGGCACAGAAATAGTCCATTTATATAATATATAACCTCTCTCTTTCTCTTATTCCATAAGCATTTATATGCATACGAAATTTTGTATTTGCTTTGTACCTCAAGGTTCACATATTATTTTAAGTTAGTAGGTTACTCATTTGAAGTGAATCAATAATATATCTGCTTGGTATACTTCAAAACTTCAGCTCCAGGCTTTGTAAGTGTGTAATACTTTTTGTAATAGAAGAAATTTTATTTCTTCTTTGTAATAGAAGAAATTTTATAAAAGATGTCTGAGTTTCTCTGAAATATGTTTATTTTGGTGGATGTTAATGAGAAGTAATATTTTTATTTTGTCTCTTTAAAATCTGTGCATGTTAAACAGCCAATCAGGGCATTTGAGGTAAGAGAGTAAGAAAGGGTAAATTTTACCTCCACATGATTGACATTTCTGGAGAACCTTTCTCTATATAGCAGCTGTTTCAGTCTAGTTCAGAAGATGAAAGATGATGATACAGTGGTGGCTGATTAACTCAGAGGTGCTGAGTGTGGAGAACCAGCCCTGCTTTCTTCAGTCAGATCATGTTTTGTCTTCCAATGTGCTTGCTGCCTCTTATGTACTTCCTTGGCCTCTGGGCTTTCTTTTATTCTGTCCTTCATCCTAAGATGTCTCTTTACTAC
The DNA here is from genome assembly GCF_018350215.1 of Panthera leo. NCBI lineage: Eukaryota > Metazoa > Chordata > Mammalia > Carnivora > Felidae > Panthera > Panthera leo. The sequence goes on along the minus strand of NC_056687.1, from coordinate 48,769,968 downwards.
ATTTACCATGCCAGAACTCAGTCTGTTTTGGCTCCTAATGACAGTCTCAGCTCTGAGAATAGAAGGTTTCCTGATTCCTTAAGCATTTCTTTGAGTTCTTTTTCTAGTACAAAACCATGGTAAAGAATTGTAGCATATCTCTGAGGCACTTTATCTTCTTTAATGAATTTCTCCTCACTAGATAACATAGGCTGTAACAGAAGCATTATTTTTAGATATCCAAGGCAAATTTTGGGAGACAAATTATATTTTGTCAATAAAGAGTAAAACCTGTAATCTAATCCAGACTACACAGATTTCTTGATCCAAGAACATTTCTCTTGATCTTCTCCGTGTGATATTTAAAAGTCATGCAAGGCACATGCTAGACTCCCAGTGAAAGTTGATTCTCCTTGTCTGGTTTTCTGCATAGCATAGGAATGAAATCAGTTTTTTTCCTCCATTTTTTTCCTTATCACTGGTTTCTGTCTTAACATGAAATTGGTTTTGCAGAGACCCCAAGAACCTCACCTTTCTGGAGATGTAGTCATGGTCCATCCCATAGAGTTTGGGAAAAGCATGCATATCCTCAGGGGTATGGTTGTGGCTGTGAAGTAATGTCTCTAAAATGATTACTCAGAAGACAGAGATGTATGAAGATAATGCATGCTCTTTAATGTGAAAAATGTAGAGACTAAAATTCTTTGGATCAAGTCAGGAATATCATACTGTTATTTAAGTGGCACAAATTAGTTGTCTTATCTGCCTGCATTAGTGAATAAAATTGACCATTTGTTCTTTCATAATTTTCAAAAGTATTTATTGAACTACTATGAGTCAAGCATTATGCTAGATGCTTGGAACACATACTGTGTGGTGAATTCTGACCAGTAGGTGTCCCTCTTACTATTTTATTCTACCTCAGTGCCATCATTTGGTTATTTTAGTGTATTTTACTGAAATACACTTTACAAAAGAGGGTCAGGAATTACCCATAAATCAACATATTCTGACATGAAAAATTAAGAGACTGACGGAAGCTCTAGATAACAAGCTGATGTCTTACTACTTTGTAGAGCATCAGGATGTCAAAATCCTCACTTACCACTTGAAAGCACCTTAAACCATCCCATTAGAAGTGATAGCTTATCAGATCTAGGAAAAAAACCTTATGGAAGTTACTCAGAGTAAGATAAAAACATCATTACAAACCTGATTATTTGTATGGCTGGTGAGGGAGGTCACTTTCATCATGTCCCCTCTAGTCCAGGGTGTGGATCTGCAGGAAGCAGGCCTAGGACAGGTCCAAAACTGCTTGTACTTCCAGGAAGAACAGGTCTCTTAAGACCAATTCGTGCTTACCAAATCATAAGATATGATGCATTCTCTAGGATGCCAATTGATTGATTTAAAGCAAGAAATTTGCCAAGTGACCAATTGTTGCATTGTCTGGCTCATGGATTCTTTACCCATAGGAAAATCTGTGGGGAGTTATAATCAAAGTTCTTTTTGCAAGCTTGAAATAAGAGAAAGGAAGTTGGATGATCTTAATGGCCCCAGTATCATCAAGCCATGCTAGCTTTTTGTGGCTCTCTCCAATCTAAGGATCTACTTTTACAAGGAAGCCATAATACATTGGTCAGAAGATTTCCACTAAATAGTGAAATAAATTAGTTGACTAATCTCTTTTTCTAGAATCCATGAGATCAGTCTCATTATGTTGATACTTTTTGTTTAGATATGTATATATCTTTATTAGACTGTAGTTTTCTTTTTATATTCAGACAAGTTTAGATTTCTGTTTATTAGTAGGCACTGGGTGCCCTGAAGGTACCATGCTGAACACTGGGGATAGAAACTCAAAGGCAGACTGAAAGGCAGTCACTTTAAACAAAATCTTTACACAACCATAAAGGCTGTAATCAAAGAATATATAATAATTTATAAGTAAGTTATTACTTATAACAGAGGAGGGAGTGCTTAAATTATTTGTATGCTTTGGTTTGGGAGTCATTTTCCTCCTATTAGGATGTCTGAAGGAGGGAAATTGTTTTCATCTCATGTCTATATTGAGTGGTTTATCTTCAAGAAGGTAGTGTTCTCCTTTCCTGTGGAAGGATCTTGATGTGACTTGATGGGTACTGCTTCTGATGGCCGTATCTCATAGATTGGCTGGAAGCCAGAGTGATGACTAGAGCAAAGCTCCTAATGACTTTTTTGCATAATAGTTTAATGAAAGCTACTGAGAGTGGAGCATAGTAGTTCAGAATGCAGGTGCTGGAGTCAAGCAGATTTGTGTTTGAATCTTGACTTACATGTTGCAAAATTTTAGGCAAATCTTCTGACTTCTTTAAAGCTCAGTTTCTTCAATAATAACCTGAAGATAATAAAACCTTTATAGGGTTATTATGAAAATTAAATGAGATAAAGCATGTGAAATACCTGTCACATTGTCTGCAGCAAATGGTGGCGGAATCCATGCCTTATGAGCCCCTCCCCACACCCAGGTGTAATATTTGCTCTCCATGGGTTCCTTTCTTTGTGCTTCCTTAGCAGGGCCTAATCTGTTCTCTCTTTTAATCCATAGTGGTTTAGATGTTCACTATGCAGTGACCTTCAATGGTGAGGCCATCGGCAATACCACCTGGGACCTAATTAGCCTTCATTCCAACAAGGTGGAAAACCATGGTCTTGTGGAACTGGATGATAAGCCCACTGCTGTTTATGCAATTAGTAACTTCAGAGATTATATTGCTGAGACACTGCACCAGAATTTTTTGTTGGGGAATTCCTCTTTGAATCCAGATCCTGACTCCCTCCGGCTTATCAATGGTGAGTTGATATCCATCATAAAGTCCTTGTATAGCTTTAGCTTCTTTTCCAATATACTCTGGTGAAAACTGATTTCCTTAAATATGTGTGGTTCTCTAGACTGCATGAGACACAGCTCTTTTGGAGAGACCAGTCAGGAGCTCTTAGGAATATTTGTAGACAAAAGGCCACAAAGAGAGGAGAAAGTAGAGAAGAGCATGAGATGTAGAAATAATTTAGGGAAGTAGGAGGAAAATATAAGAAAAACAGAAATAGAACCTGTAAGTGTGAATTGAAACAGGTTATAGGGCTGCCTGAGCAACCAACACATTAATTCTCTACAGGCAAATCAACTGGTGTGATGACTTAAAAGCCAGAGAGCAGAAGATACAGAGTAGCTCAGGAAAGTTCAGGGAAGATCTTGGTGAAAGGAGAACTGATACTGGGTGGTGGGGAGAATCCCAGAGAATTTAGTACTAAGTTTGTATTTAGATAGCTGGAGAGAGCCAGTTATGATCTGAAATCGATAGGTGGATCTGGGATCACCAGGGCGAGGTTGACTACTTTGGATTTAGAGGCTAAAGAGTGGCCTAGTTAATCTCATACTAAAGTTTGCTAAGAATCTGGTAACTAGTATTGCAACAGTTTAACTCATCAGGGACATGGTGTCCTGTTAAATTACTTGCTACTTCATGTTTCCTTCTTTATGATTTCTTCACTCAAGAGTAGTTAGCTTTTAAAATGTCCATGGAGTATATTTTATTGAAGTGATTGCATAGGAGAAGTACCAGCTGCCAAAGAGGAAAATTTATGAATGATAGGCAATACTAACAATGATACATTTTATACCTTCTTCAATTCCTACGTTTTCTTAGGAGAAAAGATCCTGTATCTTTTCAGGCAGTTATCACCTAGGCCTGTGTGTGTGTGTGTGTGTGTGTGTGTGTGTGTGTAAATAAACAAACACAAATAGACACAAGACAGAGAAAAGAGAGAAAAAAGGTTAAGTAAAATTTTACTATGTATAACTCCTTCTTCCTAAGTAAGGTATTTTTTGAGAGCTGAACTAAAACTTTAAATTGTTTTTCAATTATTTTGGCTGCTAGAATGATGTTTCGTTAATATGACAGGGTGCTAGGTCAGGGTCATAAAGTAGCTTGGGTTTCATATAGGCTATACAGGACTTTAAAGTGGAGAAACTGTCTTTGTAGATGATAGTGACATTAGGCTATCAGTTCTAAAACACTAAGGAACCTTTGCATTTTGGAGCAGTGCAGGTACCCTGGGCTTATTTTCTCATACACTCCTTTTTCATCATTCTATCTTGTTGGAATACCTGAGCTAGATAAAATAGTGAAAAGAGAAGAGGCTTGTTATAATCTGAAATTGCTGAATTCCTTTTGGCAAGGCTAGTATAGACTAGTTGAAGACTACCTATGGGAACAGCAAATAGGCAGAAGTTCCCAGGAATCTGGATATTGGGATCAGAAAAAAGATAGCGCTAGGAGGTCATGACCTGAAGGAGATGGGAACCTAAACTGAACAGAAGGTACAAACACCAAGGTTAATAATGAAGGTAGTGGAAGAATGACATGAAGATTAAGGTATACAGCAGGCCAAGCGAGATTGTGTAGGAAACTAAATCCAGCATAGCAAGGTCTTCCTTTTATATGGAGCTTGGGAGTAGAGCTATCTCCCAGAAGATGTCCTAAAAAAGGAGTTCAAAAACAGAGAATTTCTAAGCGAATTTAACAAAAGCTTTAGGATATACAGTACAAACTAATTCAGGTGCTTTGATCTTTCATTAGATGAATGTTTCACTTGTATAAAATTTCATCCCTAAAATCTATTTCTATTGTCATGCCAACTGAGAGTTCTAGGTAACTTGGTCATCATTTTTTAAAGATATATCATCCTTGACCCATAGAAGACAACTGTAAACACAGTTGAAAAGAGTTTTGGGAAATACTTAAACTGAATAGGGTTTTTGGCTTCTGACTGATCCCTTTACATCAGGCCAGTGGTAACAGGTGAATAAAGAGAGATTCTGCTTCCATTTTTGGTGCATACACCAGATCAAATTGTGGCAATCCTTTTTTTTTTTCTTTAGCTTTTATAGATTCCCTCTCCCCTTCAGGCAAAATCAATTTCTTCTTTGTATCCCATACATAGTATTACATGCCCTCACTTCAGTGTATAATTTGTGTTTATCTCTCTGACATAGGGGATACTTGCATAGGAGAAACTTGGCTTTATTAATGTTTATAGTCTCAGCTTTATCAAAGTCTGTGTAACTAGAAGGATTCAGTAAACCTTTGTTGAATTAAATTATACAATCTACTGTCTTACCTCTATTGCTCTTTAATATTGGTATAATGATAAACTCTCTGGTGTCCTAGCCCACTTTTCAAAGGTCCTTTCTGCCAAAAAGGAAATCATTTTGCATAATTTCCTCCATTCTAGCATCAACCAAATGAGTTGGAATTTCAGCTTAACTTTTTTATTAAAGTGAAAAAAAATCAATTTAAAAACATCTTTACAGGAATCTTGAAAAGAGTAAATAATGCTTGCAAAGAGAAAAAGAAATTACATAGGAATGTTTTAAATGTAATAATGAGAAGAATATTTTATGTTGGAGTCTTGTAATTCAGATAGATTGTGTTAATATTGATGCAGGCAGGCTGGGTTCGAGGAGACCAGCCAAGAGAGGGTCCTGCAGGACAAGCCAAGAGGGTCCTTGACTATGCACAGGACAGAAATAAAACGCAAGCCTGCAGGAAGTGAGCAGAGTTATTGAAGATATCTATCTATCTATCTATCTATCTATCTATCTTCATATATATCTACATATATAAATGGAGAGAGAGAGAGAGAGAGGGCATGCAGATATAGATGATGTATCTGGGAGAGTTGGAAAAGGAAAGGAGAGAGTCTTGTCTTTGGGGTCTGGGGTTTTTACTGAGGGTTGTGGTCTGGTGTACATGTTGTCCTCTCAGGCATCCAGGAATCATCTAGAACAAGGACAGGTCCAGGTGTTCTTCATAAGTCACATTCCTTGGAGCCAGGGGGTCTTGGCATTGAGATGTCTAGTACTGGTGGTCTGGAACATGCATATAATGACTTCATCTGGTCATTCTTGTGTGGTCCTTCCTTAGATGTTACCTTTTGTGCTGGAAGGCTCTACAGAAATCGTTAATTCCTTATCCCTCACAAGGAGGACATTCACTATTTGTTCTATAAGGCATGTGTAAAGTGAGGATGTAGGTCGTAGTAAGAATAGAAGCAGGAAAAAGAGCAAGAAGCAAATTTTTATGGAGTCCTTCAGTTTCCCCCTCTCAATATAAGTAAACTCTCTGAATAAAGTAACAGATATTTTCTAAGCAAGTCTGCGTTATCTGCTGTGCCAAGATCTAAACTATAAAATCTAAACTTATTTTTAGTTGTCCCTGAACCTCAAATACAATAGTGTCTCAACTAAAAATGTTTTCTATATTGTTCTTTCTTCAGTGAGAGGGGTTTTACTTCCTGAAACTGAAGACCTAGTTTGGAACACCCAAAGTTCAAGTCTTCAGGCAACCCTACCATCCATTTTGGTAAGTATGTTTCTATGTTTTATGCCTAGAATTAGGCCCTCAAACTTTCTTCTTTGTACACTCACCTGATTACTTTGGCATCATGAATTTCCTGAGCTGTTCCCGTTTCAAACATTTTCTTAAATCATCCTTGGAACATGATTCACAGTTGTCAGCTCCAGAGTCCCAAGTATTGGTTCAGAAAATTTAAGCCTTCTGCAGTGGTTAAATGAAGTCTACGGTGGTTAATTGCCAAGCTCCACATGTGGTATAAAACTTATTTATGGTTTATACTTGTTTGGTAATAATGAAGCTGTAAGTGCCCACTGAGTTGTTCTCTAAAAGTTACTCAGAAATAGTTTTTATAGCTAAGACTATAAATTGAAGTACAAAAGGACAGTATAGATTTGTACTCCAAGGACTGTATTGAAGAAAAATGTTAGACTTTAAGGCATATACAATAGTGTGTGTGTGGAAGAGAAAGAGAAAGAAGAGTGAAAATAATAGCTAGCTGACAAATGACAGGGACTCAACATCAGGCCTCCTTTTAACCTGGATTGAAAACATTCCTATTTGCACAGAAAGAGCATGGAATGAACTTTCCTTTTTGTTCTTACCACACAACTTCCCTAGGTGATCCTCTATCTGCTCCAGATCTTCGCTTGCCACTTCACCTATAGAGAGGCATCTAGTAGAAGAGAAAGTGGCTTCCAGTGTAGTTGAAACAACAACATCACTGACAACTATACAACGACACCACCACCACCACTAGACTAGCTGGTTACAATGCATACATGAATCTTTTGTTATCCCATAGACACAGTAGGGGGGCTCCCTCTACATTCCCTACTCCTACTCTCTTGAGCTTTTTTCTGTCTCATATCAGCTTTTTAAAATATTTGTTTCTTGACTTTAATCCTTCAATGAACATTCATAACGTCTCCCCCAAATTCACTTAACCACTGATATATGCAGCCATTTCTTCTACTCAGCTATTGAGCAACTCAGTTTTGAAATGTGATGTCATTGGAAATAGTCTTTTTACTGAGTTCTATGTTGGAGAAGGAAAGTTAGGGGTTATTGACATTAGAGATTGCATTATTTGGTGTTTATTTATTCATTCACTGACTCATTCATTCCAGTATATTTATTTTGTGATTTTCATGTGCCAAGTGCTGGGGAAGCTAAGATGAATAAGGGTGTGGGCTTGCCTACAAGAAGTTTTCAGTCTGGTGACAGATGTGTACACAAAGAAGGTGATGCTGTCATAGAAGTCCATTCAGGATGCAGTGGGAGACGATGGTGATTCACTGTGAACATGACATCACTAATCTCCATGCCTTCTAATTATGTTCATCTCAGGCTTCTCTAACCACAGACCTGTGATGATACTGAGAATGATGTTGTAAAGATAGGAGTTTCTATATGAGCCAGAGGTTTGCAAACTGGAGACCAGCCAGCTGGATCCAGCTATAAGCATGTGCTTTGGGATCAGGTTTTTTACCAAGCCAATATTTAGCAATTAGGATATTTTTACAGAAAAATGAAGATTTCTAACCTCTTTTGAAAACCAGGGTGATCTGGTATCATTAGGTTCACGTTCCCCTGTTGCAGAAAAGTGGCTAGGGTTTGGCTAAAAGGGGCTGCCCTTCGATGATGACAAGCACTGACTAACTGGGCTCAGATGTTTATTCATGATGCCTGTAATGTGGTTCCATTTGCGTCAAAGCCAACCCCTCGGGTTTTTGAATAGTGATAACTGTGGGGCATTAAGTAACAATTTGAGGAGACAGTGGAATGTTAATAGATGATAATAAGGCATGAAAAAAAGGATGATTAATTAGAAGTGTGTAGTTATTGGTTTTCCTCCCTCTTTTTTTGGGCAACTGTTAACAAGATTTTGTTCTTTCATAGAAATGAGATTTAAAATATTTTTTTTACAGATTTGATTTTTAGAAATTATTTTAGAGGTAGGATGTTGGGATACTGAATTTGACACCTTTTGGCATCCTGACTTGGAAAATCACATGTTGCACAGTATGCTTTCTATAGCACTAGCAAGCTTTTCATTTGGCATACCCAGAAGTGAAACTGGCCGGTATAAGTTAATATACTACATTGAACTAAAAGAAGAATTCTTGAGTTGAATTTGTTACTATGGGAACATCTATTCCTATGAAAATAAATGAAGTGCTATTACTGGCATGTATATGTCATACCTTTCACAATGTATGACAAAGTTTTATTGCCAAGCCATTTTTTAGGGGGTGCTTATTTGGAGTAGATTAGATGGTCATCCTTATTTAAAAAGTCAAATTGTTTCCTTTCACTTTTTATGTGGTCTACTTGAGACTTGACTTTCATCAAAGATGTTATGTATTGTTTTACTTTTAATTTTTATGGAATGGAAAGGCATTTTATTTGTATATGCTGAAATTGTCTATGTTGTTTAGGGATTTCTTTTTCATTGAGGGTTGATCTGCTTTCCTAATGTGTGTCTGGTCACAGGAACTGTCTGATAAAACTCAATTTTTTCAGCATGGGATAAAGGGCTTAAGCCATTTCACTTTTTTTACTTTAAAAAATTTTTTAATGTTTATTTATTTTTGAGAAAGAAAGAGTGTGAGTGGGGGGGTTGCAGAGAGAGAGGGAGATGCAGAATCCAAAGCAGGCTCCAGGCTCTGAGCTATCAGTACAGAGCCTGATGCGGGGCTCTAACTTGTGAACCACGAGATCATGACCTGAGCCGAGTTGGATGCTTAAGTGTCTGAGCCACCCAGGCGCCCCAGTAGTTGTATTTTTAATTTTTTAGGAACCTCTGTATTATTGTCCATAATAGCTATGCCAGTTTATATTCCTACCAATGTGGTAGACATTTGTATGTATCTCTCGGTGAACAGTCTGGAATAGTGGGGAAAGTATGGGGACTGAGAACTCTGGAGACTCAGGAGTGTAATTCTGAATCTTTCCTCTATTTTCTGTGATTGTGGGCATTTCACTTCTATGAACCTCAGTTTCTTTAATAGGCAAGGTTAGACTACACTTGATAGGATGGTATATGATTCTTCTAATTTGCTCTTGAATTCAGTTTGCTAATATTTTGTTGGCAATTTTTGCATCATATTCATCAGGGATATATATTTTTTTGTAGTATCTTTGTATGATTTTGGTATCAGGGTAATGCTGGCCTTGTAAAATATGTTTGGGAGTGTTCACTCCTATTTCATTTTTGGGAAGGATTTGAGAAGGGCTGGCATTAATTTTTCTTTAAGTGTTTGGTAGAATTACCAGTGAAACCATCTGGTCCTATATATGTTTGTTAGGTCCATTTGGTCTAAAGTATAGTTCAAGTACATCATTTTTTATTGATTTTTTTCCTCTGGATTATCTAGCCAGTGTTAAAAATGGGGATTTTGCTGTCCCCTATTATTTTTTAATTTATATTTTAGTTGACATACAGTGCAAAATTGGTTTTAAGAGTAGAATTCAGTGATTCATCATTTACATACAACACCCAGTGCTCATCACAACAAGTGCCCTCCTTAATACCCATCACCCATCTAACCCATCTCCCACCCAACTCCCTCCATCAATTCTCAGTTTGTTCTCTGTCATTAAGAGTCTCTTGTGGTTTGTCTCCCTCTGTCCTCTTCTCACGCCACCCATGTGTTCATCTGTTTTGTTTCTTAAATTCCACATATTAGTGAAATCATATGGTGTTTGTCTTTCTCTTATTGACTTACTTCCCTTAGCATAATAAATTCTAGGATGGACATTTGGGCTCTCTCCATAGTTTGGCTATTGTTGATAATGCTGCTATAGACATGGCCCCTTTGAGCCAGCATGTTTGTATCCTTTGGGTACATACCTAATGGTGCAATGCTGGATCATAGGGTAGTTCTATTTTTAGTTCCTTCAGGAAGCTCCATACTGTTCTCTAGAGTGGCTGCACCAGTTTGCATTCCCACCAACAGGTCCCCTTTCTCTGCATCCTCATCAACACCTGTTGTTTCCTGTGTTGTTAATTTTAGCCATTCTGACAGGTGTGAGATGGTATCTCATTGTGTTTTTGATTTGTATTTCCCTGGTAATAAGTGAGGAAATCCCCTATTATAATATTGTTATATACCTCTCCCTTCAGATCTGTTAATCTTTGCTTTATATATACCAGTGCTTCAATGTTGGGTGCCATTATATCTATAATTGTTATATCCTCTTGATGAATTAACATCTTTATTATTATATAATGACCTTATTGGTCTCTTGTTACAGTTTTTGATTTAAAGTCTATTTTGTCTGATATAAGTATAGCTATGCCTGCTTTCTTTGGTTTTCTATTTGTATGGAATATCTTTTCTTATCCCTTCACTTTGAGCCTTTATGTATATTTAACTGAAGTGAGTCTGTTGTGGTCAGAGTAGAGTTGGGTCTTGTTTCTTATACATTTAGCCACTTTTCACCCTTTGAATGGGGAATTTAGTCCATTTACATTCAGAGTAACTTGATGAGTAAGTACTTATTTCTACCTTGTTAGTGTTTTCTGGCCCTTTTGTAATTCCCTTCTTTCTTTGTTTCTGTCTTGGTGTCTTCCTCTGTGAATTCATTGTTTTCCATAGTGGTAAGCTGTGATTCTCTCTTGTTTTTCTTTTGTGTATCTACTGTAGGTTTTTGCTTTATGGTGACCATAAGGCTTACATAGAACATCTTAGAGATATAGCAGTCTATTTTTATGTTAGTAACTTAACTTTCATGGCATACAAAAACTCTACCCTTTTACTCCCCTCTACTTTTGGTTTTTGATGTTACAATTTAATTCTTTTTATATTGTATTCATTAACAAATTATTATGGCTATAGTTATTTTTAATACTTTTGTCTTTTAACTTTTTTACTATAGTTCAGTGGTTAACACACAATATTACCCACATTACAGTATTTTATTATATACTACTTTACCAGTATGTTGTATATTTTCATATGTTTTCATGTTACTAATTGGCATCTTTTATTTCAGTTTCAGCATTTGTGGTAAAACAGGTTTAGTAGTAATGAATTCCCTCAACTTTCGTATATCTAGGGATGTCTTTATCTCTCCTTCACTTCTGAAGGGCAGCTTTGTTGGATAAAGTATTCTTGGTTGGCCGTTTACTTCTGTCAGCACTTTGAATATACCATCCCAGTTTGTATTGGCTTTAAATTTTGTGCTGAGAAATCCACTGATAGCATAATGAGGACTCCTATGTAGGTCAGAAGATTTTTTCTCTTGTTGCTTCAAGAGTCTCTCTTTGTCTTAGATTTTTGATGGTTTTATTATAATGTGTCTTGGAGAAGGTCTTTTCAAGTTGAATTTGCTGGAGGTTCTATGAAGGTTATGAACTTGGGTGGTCAAAATCTCCACAGATTTGGGAAATTCTCAGCCATTATTTCATTAAGAAAACTTCCTGGCCCCTTGTCTCTGTTCTCCTGGGACTCCAGTAATTCAGATTGCTCCTTTGATGGTATCTCATTGTTTATGTTTCTCATTGTTTCTGTTATGTAGGTTTTCTTCACTTTTTTCTATTCTTTTTTTTTTCTTCTTTTCTGACTGAATAATTTCAAAGATTTGTTTTCTACTTAACAGATTCTTTCTTCTGTTTGATACATTCTGCTGTTGATGCTATTGTATTTTTCACTTCATTCATTCTATTCTTCAGTTCAGAATTTCTGTTTTGTTCTTTATTATGACTCTTTTTTATGGTTCTTTATTATTATTTATTATTTTTGAGCCAGGGTCTCAGTAGTAATAGAATCACCAAGATAGAGCTATATATAGGTTTAAGGGAGTAAAAAAAGGAATGTTGAGGTATGCAGAGACTAGTAGTTAGAAGCCATTACCATCTATTGGATTTAGGCCAAGGGGAGAAAACTGTTACCAGATCCCAGTGATAGCTTAAGCTGTAATTGTAGAGGGATACAGCTATTGTAAGAGACACATTATTGGAGGGAGCAGGGAAGAATTAGCCCAACCTCTCACTTTTCTTATCCTTTGATTGTCTGCTTGTGCATCCCATTGAATAAACTCAAACAGAAGAGAGTTGGTAAAAAAGCAGGGATGATAAAATTATCAGGAGTCAGCTTCCCAGGGAAGAAAGCAGGGAAGAGAAGAATCTGGGGTGGTGGCAACAAAGAATAAGCAGCATGATGGCCCACTTAAAATAGGACCTGATTAAAACAGCACAGACAGACAGGAAGTGATTGTTTCACTGAGTTCCACAAAAGAAAATAAGTTTACTTGGCAGAAATAGTTAAGAATAGTTAGTTTAGAAATAGTAGGTGAAACTGAGGGGATATGTACATATACCCAATGACCTTCTGTTATTATCTATTTGGTGCATTTGTCACTAGGAGAAGGGATAAGTCGGGATGTACCCAGTGATTTCTTGCATCATGTTCCCTCCCTTATGATTGGAAGAATGTGTTATCCTAAAGCTTCCTCACATAGACCTTTGATGGATGGACAAGAAGAAGCGTAGGCAGAACATAAATGACTAATTAGGTCATAACATTGGGTTGAATCCCTCCTTAGGCCAGTAAGTTCTGTTTTATTTCATGGTCATAGACTGAGCTATAATTAACCACATTAATGTATGCTTTTGTTTAAAAAGTGTATTAGGCTTGACAGTGTATGTCAGTGAATATTCACCACCACTGTTTAGGAATCTCTGGAGGAAGGGGGGCCAGTTTTTTATTTTTTTATTTTTCATGGGCTTCATTTTATTCATATCTATTCCATGAATTCTAGTCTTTAGATGGGTTTATGTGTATGGGAATTTTTTAAATTGAAGTATAATTGACATGCAATTTTGTATTAGTTTCATGTGTACAGTATAGTGATTAGACGTTTGTATGCATTGTGATTTTATTACCAAAGTAGTTCTAGTTACTGTCATCATACAAAATTAATACAATATTATTGACTATATTCCCCTTGCTGTACTTTACAACCCCATAACTTATTTATTTTATAACTAGAAGTTTGTACTTCTTGATGCCCTTTACCCATTTTGTCTTCCTCCTCCAACCCCCTTTCCCATGGCAGTCACTGTTCTGTTTTCTGTATATATGAGTCTGGGTTTTGGTTGTTTGCTATTTTGTGTTTTAGATTCTATTTATAAGTGAAATCATGCAGTATTTGTCTTTCTCTGTCTGACTCATTTCACTTAGCATGATAGCCTCAAGGTCCATCCATGTTGTCACAAATGGCAAGACCTCGTTCTTTTTTATGACTGAGTAGTATTCCATTGTATATACACACCACATCTTTATCCATTCATTGATTGATGGACATATCTTGGCTTGTAGGTTGTTTCCATATCTTGGCTTTTGTAAATAATGCTGAAGTAAACTTAGGGGTGCATATATCTTTTTGAGTTAGTGTTTCTGTTTTCTTTGGTTAGATACCCAGAAGTAGAATGCTAGATCATGTGGTAGGTCTAGTTTTAATTTCTTGAGGAAACTCTATACTATTTTCCACGATGGCTGTACCAGTTTACATTCCCACCAATATGCACATGTTCCCTTTTCTCTACATCCTCGCAAACACCTGTTGTTTTTTGTCCTTTTGACTTTAGCCATTCTTACAGGTGTGAGGTGATATCTCATTGTGGTTTTGATTTGCAGTTCCTTGATAATTAGTAATATTGAGCATGTTTTCATGTGTTTGTTGGCTATTTGTCTGTCTTCTTTGAAAAAATGTCTATTTAGATATCTGTCCATTAAAAAAATGGATCAGTTATTTAATTAGGTTCTTTGTAAGAAATTTAAAACATCAATTTATGAGGAAAAACTCTGTTTGTGAGAGAAAACACAGAGCAGAGGTAGCCCTGAAGCTGAGGAACAGCTTTGATTTTTGGCAGAATTTATGAGTCTACAGCTTTCTGATCAACCTTGTGCTGTTCTGTCATCTCATATTTCTCTTTCTCCATGTTTAAGATCTCACCTTACCAGTGTCTGGGTTTACACACTTTTTTTTTTCTTGAAGTAAGCATCAGTGAGATGTTTTGGGATTTGCACACTGCTGATATGAATTTTTGTGGAGATGGCAATGACAAGTTTCTGATGTGTTCTACACCGAGGACCTTGATTGAGGGCCAGAAGTCCAGTCACAAGTACTAAGCCACTGCTCAGTTGCTTCTGGAAAATCACCCTCTTGCCTCTGTGGCACCCAGTAAGGATGAACAAATGGTCCCAGGAGTGATGGTAGCTCATAGTTTTCTCACATGCTGACTGAAAGGTTTTTTTTTTTTTTTTTTTTTTTTTTTTTTGCTGTGGCTCAATAGCTTTTGAGGCACATCTTCAGTAGGGTAATACCTAGGCATTTTGTGAAGTTTAACCACTCAGGTACCACAATTCTTGTCACCACCAACTGGTTTTGTGACAATAGCAAGAAGCTTCTCCTTCTTTTTCTTTTCAACCTGGATTTAGCTGCTAAATACTTCCTCTTATACATGGCCTTTCTGGAGTACATAGCTAATCAGGAATATCTGCCACTTGCTCTGATGAGGACAGGGTTTCACCTTCAGAGGGGCTTCCCCTTCTTTGGAGTTTTAGCATTGAGATTACCCTTCTTAACCTGCCACCAGCATCAGCCTTCTTGGCTTCACATTTCTTCTACTTAGTATCTGGCTTCTCAGCTTTTTCACCTGCCATCTTGCAAGATGGGAAAGAATGATCTCTGTCCATTTTTAAAATCAAATTGTGAATTTTGTTACCGAATTGTATGAGGACTTTATATATTTTGGATATTAACCCATTATTGAATATATGATTTGCAAACATCTTTTCCCATTCAATAGATTGCCTTTTCATTTTGTTGATGGTTTCTTCACTGTACGGAAGCTTTTCAGTTTGATATAATCTCATTTGTTTATTTTTGTTGCCCCTGCCTTTGGAGCCAGATCCAAAACTTATTGCTAAGATCATTGTCAAGGAGCTTACTGCCTATGTTTTCTTCTAGGAGTTTTATGGTTTCAGGTCTTAGATTTAAGTCTTTAATCATTTTGAGTTAATTTCTATATACGGTATTAGTGGTCCAGTTTCATTGTGTGTGTGTGTGTGTGTGTGTGTGTAGCTGTCCCATTTTCCTAGCATCATTTGTTGAAGAAACAGTACTTTCCTCATTGTATATTCTTGCTTTCTATGTCATAAATCATTGACTATATGTGCATGAGTTTATTTCTGGGCTGTGTCTTCTTTTCCATTGATTTATGTGTCTGTTTTTATGCCAATACTATACTGTTTTGATTATTATAGCTTCGTAGTATGGTGAACTCAGAGTGTGATACCTCTGACTTTGTTCTTTCTCAAGATTACTTTGCCTATTTTGGGGGTCTTTTGTGGTTCCGTACAAATTTTAGAATTATTTTTTCTAGTTTTGTGAAAAATACCATTGAAATTTTGATATGGATTACATTGAATCTGTGTAGATTACTTTGGGTCATTTGGACATTTTAATATTAATTCTTCCAATCTAGGAGCATGGAATGTCTTTCCATTTATTGTGTCTTTAGTTTCTTTTCATCAATGTCTTACAGTTTTCAGTGTGCAGGTCTTTCACCTCCTTCAGTAAATTTATTCCTGGGTATTTTATTCTTTTTGATACAATTGTAAATGATTATTTTCTTTATTTTAAGATAATTTTCATGATTTTTTCTGATAGTTTATTAGTGTATAAAAATGCGACAGATTTTTGTATATTAATTTTGTATCCTGCAACTTTACTGAGCTCATTTATTAGCTCTAACATTTTTTTGTGTGGATTCTTTTGGGTTTTTATATGTAGTATCATGTCCATCTGCAAATGGTGACAATTTACTTTTTTAATTTCCATTTTGGTTGTCCTTTATTTCTTTTTCTTGCCAAGTTGCCAAGTTGTATTTTCAATGCAATGTTGAATAAAAGTGGCAAGAGTGGGCACCTTTGTCTTGTTCCTGATCTTATAGGAAGTGCTTTAAGCTATTCATTGTTGAGTATGACATTGGCTATGGGGTTTTAATATATGGCTTTTATTATGTTGAGGTATGTGCCATCTATACCCATTTTGTTGAGATTTTTTATCATAAATGAATGCTGAATTTTGTCAAAAGCTTTTTCTGCATCTATTGAGATGATCACATAATTTTTATCTTTCATTTTGTTAATGTGTTGTATCACATTGATTGATTTACAGATGTTGAACCATTCTTGCATCTCTGTAATAAAGCCTACTTGATTATGGTATATGATCTTTTTAATGTATTGTTGAATTTGGTTTGCTAATATTTTTTGAAGATTTTTGCATCTATAGTCATTAGGAACATCGACCTGTGATTTTATTTTTTTGTAGTGACCTTGTCTGGTTTTGGTATCATGGTAATGCTAATCTCATTAAATGAGTGTGGAAGCATTTCTTCCTTTTCAGATTTTTGGAAGAACTTGAAAAGGATAGGTATCAAATCTTTTTTTTTGTTTTGCATGTTTAGTAGAATTTATCAGTGAGACAATCTGGTCCTGGATTTTTGTTGGGAAGTTTTTTATTCAATCTCCTAACTAGTAATTGGTTTATTCATATTCTCTGTTTCTTCTCGATTTAATCTTGGTAGATTCTATGTTGTTAGAATGTCTCCATATCTTGTAGATTGTCTAATTGTTGGCATACAACTGTTCATAGTAGTTTCTTAGGATCCTTCATATTTCTGTGGTATCATTTGTAACTTCTCTTTTATTTCTGTTTTTTTTGTATTTGAGTTCTCTATTTTTTTCCTTGGTGAATCTAGCTAAAGGTTTTTCACTTTTGTTTATCTTTTTGAAGAAACAGTTCTTAGTTTCATTGATCTTTTTTTGTCTTTTTAGTCTTCATTTCATTAATTTCCACTCTGATTTTTATTTCCTTCCTTCTACTGACTTTTGTTGTTGTTGTTCTTTTTCTGTTTCCTTTAGGTATAAAGGAAATTTGTTTGAGGTTTTTCTTGCTTTTTGAGGTAGATCTCTTGCTGTGAACTTGTCTCTTACAACCACTTTTGCTGCACCCCAGAGATTTTTGTGTAATGTATTTTTGTTTTCATTTGTCTGTAGGTATTTTTTCATTTCTCCTTTTATTTCTTTTATTTCTTTGATGATCCTTTGGCTATTCAGAAGCATGTTGTTTAATCTCTTTGTTTTTTACCATTTTCTTTCTGTAATTGATATCTATTTTCACACCATTGTGGTCAGAAAAGATGTTTTATATGATTTCAATCTTCTTGAATTTATTGAGTTGTTTCATGGCCCAACATGTGATCTGTCCTGGAAAACATTCCAGATGCATGAGAAGAATGTGTATTTTGCTGCTTTTGGATGGAATGTTCCGTATGTATATATTTTAAGTCTATATGGTGTAATATATCATTTAAATCCAGTGTTTCACTGTTGATTTTATGTCTGGATGCTCTATCCATTGGTAAGTGAGGTATTAAAGTCTCTACCTATTTTTGTATTTCTGTCAATTTTTCCCTTTAGGCATGTTAATATTTGCTTTATGTATTTTGGTCCTCCTATGTTCGGTGCATATGTATTTATAAATGTTATAGCTCCTGGTTGGATTGACCCCTTTATCATTATGAGTGATGAGTATATCTGTACCAGATTTCTTTTTGTTTTCATTTGCATGGGATATCTTTTTCTATCCCTTCACTTTCAGCCTTTGCATGTCTTTACTTCGGAAATGAATCTCTTGTGGGCAGCATACAGATGAGCCATGTGTATTAATCCATTCAGCCACTCTTTGTCTTTTGATTAGAAGATCTAGTCCATTTATATGTAATTATTGATAGGTATCTACTTTTGCTACTTTGTTAATTTGTTTTCTGACTTTTTTTGTAGTTTATTCTGTCCCTTTCTTCTTTTTCTCTCTTCACTTGTGGTTTGATAACCTTCCTTAGTATTGCATTTAGATTCCTTTCTAATTTTCTTTTGTGTATTTACTATAAGTTTTTGCTTTGTGATTACCATGAGATTCACATATCTTATATATATAACAGTCCATTTTAATTTGATAGCAACTTAAATTTGAATACATTTCAACACTCTACATTTTTAACCTCCCCCCATGTTTTTTTTTAATGTTTATTTATTTATTTTGAATAAGAGCAAGCCTGACTGGGGAAGGAAAAGAGAAAGGGAGAGAGAGAATCTGAGCCTGACTCAGGCTTGATCTCACAACCATGAGATTATGACCTGAGCTGAAATCAAGAGTCGGATGCTTAACCAACTGAGCCACCCAGACGCCCCTGTTTTATGTTTTTGATGTCATATTTTACATCTTTTTATGTCATATGTCCCTTAACTGATTATTGCAGTTTTAGTTAATTTTACTACATTTGTCTTTTGACCTTTATGCTAGCTTTATAATTGATTAACCCATTACGTTTATAATATGTTTAACTTTTCCTATGAGACTTTTACTTTTGCATGTTTTCTTGTCATTAATCAGTTCCATTGCTTTTCAACTGAAAGAAGTCTGTTTAATATTTCTTGTAAGGCCTGTTTAGTGGTGATGAACTGCCTTAGCTTTTGCTTATCTGAAAAACTCTCTCTTTACATCTTTCTGAATGATAATCTCACTGTAGTTGGGTATTCTTTCCTTTCAGTACTTTGAAAATTTCATGCCACTACTTTCTGGCTTGCAGTGTTGCTGCTGAAAAATCTGCTGACAGCCTTGTGGGATTTCCCTTGCACATAAGTTTTTTTTTTTTTTTTTCCTTGTGCTGCATTTAGGAGTATCTCTTTGTCTTTACCTTTTGACATTTTAATTATAGTGTGTCTTGGTGTAGATTGCTTTGGATTCATCTTTTTTGGAACTCTCTGTGCTTCCTGGACTTGGATGTCTGTTTCCTTCCCAGATTAGGGAATTTTTCAGCCATTATTTATTTAGATAAGTTTTCTGCCTCTTTTTCTCTCTCTTCTCTTTCTGAGACCTCTATAATGTGTATATTATTCCATTTGATGTTGTTCCATAAGTCCCTTAAGGCATTGTCACTTGTTAAAATTATTTTTTCTTTCTGCTGCTCTGTCTGGGTGAGTTTCATTGCTTTGTTTTCTAGCTTGGTGATCTGTGTTTTTCTGCTTCTTCCAGTCTGCTGTTGAAACCCTCTAATGTACTTTTTAGTGCAGTTATTGTATCCTTCAGTTCTGTGATTTATGTTTGGTACTTTCTTATATTTTCTCTTTGTTGAAGTGCTTGCTGTGCACATCCCTTATACTTCCAAGTTTGGTAAGCACCTTTATGAACATTATTTTGAGTTATTTATTAAGTAGATTACTTATCCCTATTTCATTAAGGTCTTTTTCTGATGTTTTCTCTTGTTCTTTCACTTGGAACATATTCCTCTGTCCCCTCATTTTGTCTGATTCTTTGTGTTTGTTTTCTATGTATTAGATGAAACAGCTACCTCCCTGAGTCTTGTAGGAGTGGTCTTAAGTAGTGATTTTATCCGTGGGGGCCAGAAGCACAGTCCCCTCTGGCCACCAGAGCCAGGTGCTCCATGGATATCCCCTCTGTGTGCATGTGCTGGGCTGTAGTGTGGGGAGTGGGTGGGTGGGGTTCTTTCCCAGGCTGTCGGTGACATATTTTTGGCAGGGGTCGGGTCATGGTGCTCTCCTCAGTGGCTGTATTGGGGGTGTGGGGGAAGGTGTAGCACTTGCCTGGCTGGCTATGGCTCAGCTGTGGCACGGGGTGTGGGGTGATGTTTGCCTGCCTGGCTGTGATGTTCCTGTGGTGTGGGATGGGAGCCCCACATGTGCTGGCAGTGTGGAGGGAGGTTGCCAAAATGGCACTCACCAGCACTGGCGTTAGTAAGGTAGAGTAAGATTGCAAAAATGGCACCTACAGTGCTTCTGTCCTTAGAGAAACCTCTAACAGGTCCCTTCTTTTTGGCAGTTACTTTAAGAGTAGTGTGTCTCCTTTACACATGGTTTAGGTGCTTTTCAAACTTCTTTTAATACCATAAGATCTAGTAATTCCACTACTGGTTATTTACTCAAAGAAAATGAAAACACTAATTAAAAAAGATACATGTGCTCCTATGTTTAAGTTATGGAAACAACCTAAGTAGGCCATTGATAGATGAATAAAGAAGATGTGGTGTGTGTGTATATATATATATATATATATATATATATATACACACACACACAATGGAATATTATTCTGCCATAAAAAGAATGAGATCTCGCCATTTTCAACAACATGGATGGACCTAGTGGGTATTATGCTAAGTGAAGTAAGTCAGACAGAGAAAAGCAAATAACCATATAATTTCACTTTATGTGGAATCTAAAAAAAACAAAACAAACACATACACATGCAAATGAACAAATAAACAAAAACAGAAATAGATCCATAAACACAGAGAACAAGCTGATGATTATCAGAGGAGAGGGTGGTGGGGTTATGGGTGGTTATCAGAGAGAAGGGGAGTAGGAGGTACAGGTTTCCAGCTATGGAGTGAATGAGTCATGGGGATGAAAGGTACAGCATAGGGATTATCGTCAATGATATTATAATAGCATTCTGTGGTGATAGATGGTAGCTATACTTGTGGTGAACATAGCATAATGTATAGAGTTGTAGAATCACTATGTTGTACACCTAAAACGAATATAACATTGTGTATCAACTCTACTTCAGTTAAAAACTCTCTTTGAAACAAACAAACAAACAAACAAACAAGCAAACAGATATTGCTGCTTTTGCTCTGGGTTCTGGGGCGAGTAAGTCTGTGAGTGAGTCCTTTAAGGGCAGGTTTTCCATTCCCTATAGTTCTGGACATGGTCCCTGTTGGTTTTATGTTTGGAGGGCTGGTCTCAGGGGTGCAGGACTGAAGGGTTGAGGTGTCTGATATGGAGCACAAACTCCTTGCTCCTCAGGGAAAAGTTCCATGTTGGTGAGATTTCATTCTGATTGTGGATTGCAAGTCTTTGGGTGGGTTTTGGTGAAAGCATATCTCTGCTTCTCCTATCCAACTCAGTGTGGCCCTTTTATCTTTTGTTGTGGAGATGCTGTCCACCTAGTTTTCAGGACTTTTTCAGAGGAAAATTTTCCATATGAAGCTATATATTTGTTGTGTATATAGGTGAAGGTATGTTCAGTATCTTCTGATGCTGACATCTTGAACCCAACAGCAGGAGGTTTCTTAAGGGATCTATCTCACGAGAAATATAACAATTCAACAGTGAAAGAAGTATTTTAGAAATCCAGCCTGTAATACTGTAGCCAGAATATAGTCAGCCTGTATCTTCTACTGGGGAGCTCTTAAAAGTACCATGTCTGGGTCCTATCCTCAACCAATTAAGTTGGAATCTCTAGGGTGTGAGGCCTGGACATTGGTGCATTTTTTTGTTTTTTGTTTTTTAATTGAGAGAGAGAGAGAGAGGGAGAGAGAGAGGAAGGGGGGGGGGAGAGAGAGAGAGAGAAAGAGAGACAGAGAGACAGAGAGAGAGAGAGAGAGAGAGAGAACGAACCCAAGCAGGCTCTGCACTGTTAGCCCAGAGCCCCATGTGGGATTAATCTCAGGAACTGTGAGATCATAACCTGAGTTGAAATCAAGAGTCAGACGTTTAACCAACTGAGTCACCCAGGTGCCCTGGTGTTTTTAAAACGGTTTCATGTGATTTTAATGTTATTTAGGGTAGAGAATGATTGTTCTTTTCTATTTTCCTTTTTCAGTTTTTGCCCAGGAAATATTTCATGAGTTTCTTCTATACATATAGCACTTCTTATTTTTTGTTTTTTAGAAGTAAGCATAGATTGAAGTATATAAACTCCCACGAAATGCCATGGTCATTTTACCCATTAGCATCACATCTAAACTTTTCTGCATAGACTTATCTTTATATGATTAAATAATTAGCATGTTCAAGGATTGTGTTTCTGTCTACTTTTCTATCCCGGAAGTTATTAATACTATATTACTACATTAGTAAAAAGTCACTAGAAAGAGAAAATTGTATTTTTTAAGTGAGGTGCCATTTTGTAGATGTTGATATTCTTTCGAGGTAGCAAGACCACATTTTGATGTGGTGACATTTCATATCAAAACAAAAAACCTTAAGTAGTTAAATACATTTCAGAATGAATAATATTTCTAATTGTTCTTTCCTGCTGTAGGCAATGTGCTTAGGTTTTTGACATCAAATTACAGAGAATAGTAATTTTGTATATAGAGTATTTAAGCTAATAAGACAGAGTAAGGGACCATCTAAAGCAAGAGAAATATTTTTTCTCACAAATTCATTTTGGAATCTTTTAAATATGGTATCTCATCTCTCCCCAATTTACGATGAGTTTCAAGAGGTACGTGGTTTTTCCCTAGGGTTTTCAAATAGTGTGTGGTTGAATAGGGGTTTGATTAGAGATCTGTTTGATTGGAGAACCCATGTCCCCACCCCCTCCCCACCAATATTACATTGTCTATGTGTCCCTAGAAAATCTGGGAATGTTACACATAGGTGATATTTGAAATCATTTTTGTGTGTTTCTTTTATCTATGATATGATTTAGCCTTTTTTTCCCCCCAGGATAATACCCTTCAAGCTGAATGGCCCTCAGCAGATGAATCCACCACCAGCAGTATTTCACCACTTGATTTCAGCTCTGGTCCTCCCTCAACCAATGGCAGGGAACTCTGGTCAGAAAGCCCTTTGGGTGATTTAGTGTCTACACCCGAATTAGCCTTTCCCGCGAAGGTGGGCCTCAGTTCTTCCCCAGAGGTTTTAGAGGTTAGCAGCTTGACTCTTCATTCTGTCACCCCAGCAGTGCTTCAGACTGGCTTGCCTGTGGTTTCTAAGGAAGGAACTTCTGGATCTCACATATTAGAAGATGGTAAGTGATTCTAATCACTTTTCATACTTTTTTACTTTATTATATCAGATGACAAAGGTTTTGAAGAAAGAATGCCACTAAGGCTAATAGAGAAGCATGGTAACATCTATTAGGAGGAAATATCTTGGAAAAGCTGTGTGAGAGAGGAAACAATCAGATTTAATTGGTTGGAATGGAGATTCCAAATAGGTAAATAACAAGACATGAACTTGGTGGGGTGGGAGTGGGGGATCAGTTAATAGATGTTTTGAACATCCTATGAAAGAATACATAATTGAATTAAATTACTATTAAAGAACTACTTTATTAACTTGGATGTTAAATGTTATAGTGATAAACAACATCAAAGAAAATTATTCTAGTATCTTTTTTTTTTTTTTTTTTTTAAATTTTGTTAACGTTTATTTTTGAGAGACAGAGCATGAGTGGGGGAGGGGCAGAGAGAGAGGGAGACACAGAATCCCAAGCAGGCTCCAAGCTCTGAGCTGTCAGCAGAGAGCCCGACGTGGGGCTCGAACTCACGGACCACGAGATCATGACCTGAGCCGAAGTCAAATGCTTAACCAAGTGAGCCACCCAGGTGCCCCTATTCTAGTATCTTTTAGTAGTATTAATTGCGGGGGCCCAATATAGAGAATTTAGCTTGCATTAGGCTTGACAAAGGGAGAATGTAAACCAGGGTAGCTGTAGCAGAGATTAGGAAATGAAAATCAAGTAGATGATTTAGTTGTGGCAGAAAGGAAAAATCAATATGACTTATGGATGGAGTATATTTGTGAAAGAGGAAGTTAAAGATATAAATAATGAGTCCAGGATTTTAAACATTGGGTAAATCTGGAGGATGATGGGCAATAAACGTAATAAGGAGATCAGAATTCAAAGACAAAATTTCCTGGATTTTCTGTCTAGTTTCCACTAGATTCAGTCTTTGTTGTCAATATGGTTCTTTATTTTCATGGAGTAAAAAACTAAAATCTTTAAAGATGAATTATTTCAATAGCTGAGATCTTGTTATCCTCAGGGAAGGGGGTATATTCATGACTGATTGTACCACATCACAAAATCATGAGATCCTCTTGCTTGCTTATATATCAAAGTAAAAATCAGCACTGTACATCCTAACTTAATGAGAAAAACAAATAGCTTGCTTTATTAGGAGAACTAGGAATACATTTTGACAATTCTGTAGATTAATTAATGGAAAACTTTATTTTTAGGATTAATCAAAGTTGAAGGGCCAGAAGATATTCTTTCTGTTCATTCATTGCCTTCAAGTCCATTCACTCATCCAGTGCCAAAGGAAACGATATCATCTGTGGAAGACTCTGAAGTGTCTTTGACATCCTCACCATATCTGGCCTCCTCTGTCACTTTAGATCTTGCTAAAGAAACAATGATACCTTTTGGCTTGGACTCTTTGGCCTCCAAAGTCAAAGGCCAATTAGAAGTGAGCACTTTGATGCCAGACACATCCATAGAAAAAGAGTTTATATTTGAGAGTGGTTTAGGTTCAGGGTCTGGGCAAAAGGTGGATCTGATTTCTTGGCCATGGAGTGAGACTTCATTTGAGAAGAGTTCTGAACCACTGTCTAAGTCATGGCTTGAAGATCAGGAATCACTTATGCCAACTGAAGGTATAGATGAGAAATTAGGTATAGATGACAAAGATTCCACAGGGCAAAGTACTGAGCATTTAAAATATGGATATTATGATAGATCCACACACTTTGCAGAGGAAGAGCTCATTGGTGGACCTACTGTGCCCATCTTTGCAGAGACCACAACTGAATCTGCATCTCTAATTCTCTCCAAGCAAATATCAGAGGCACCTGACATTGATGATTACTCAGTTACCAAAGCACCTCTTCTATTGACAGCTATAGCAATCTCTGCTTCTACTGGTAAACCAGAGCTACCATTTCTAAAGAAGGATATGGAACAAACTATAGAATCATCCAGCCGTGAGTGGTTTGACAGCAAGGTTTCAATTATGAAGCCAGATATGCAACCTTTGGGGACCATATTGCCAGAATCAGATGTAGTTTGGGCAAGAACTTCTTCCCTGGGGAAATTGTCCAGAGACATATTGGCAAGTACACTACAGAGTACTGACAAGCTCTGGCTGAAATCTTCCATGACACAGTCTACCAAATTGTCTCCAACCACAAGCTCCACCCTGCTAGAGGATGAAGTAATTATGGGTGTACAGGATATTTCATTAGAACTGGACCGGATAGGCACAGATTACTATCAGCCTGAGGTAATCCCTGAGGAAAATGGCAAGGTTGGTAGTTATGTGGAAATGTCTACAAATGTTCAGTCCACAGAGAGGGCTATTGTGGTGCAACCCACAGAAGGAGGTGACTTGAGTCATACCCAGACTGCAGGAGCTTTGGTGGTTTTCTTCAGCCTCCGAGTGACAAACATGATGTTTTCGGAAGACCTATTTAATAAAAACTCTTTGGAGTATAGAGCACTGGAGCAAAGATTTTTGGAACTGGTAAGCACAAGAAATGAAACATGGGTATTAGTGAATAATCGTGTATGTACTAACCCTCTTTCTCCCAAACATAAAATCTGAGCCAGTGAAAGTCTGGTCTGTTGTGCACATTGATTTGTAAATAGCATCATAGTCTACGGTTGGTAGAAAAACAATACAACAGATAGATACAAGAAATGGGAAACACAAATATGGCCTGAAGGTTATATAATAACTTAGATACTGAAGATTGTATTCCATGAATCATGGAACTGAAACAAGTTTACAATTTCTTTTCACATTTTATTATGAGACCAGTTTTCTGTAGGTACTAATAATACCTTGACTGTTGTGAACCTTGGTTTTTGTTAAATGTGTTATTTTTATTTTGGGGGGGGGCAGTAAGAGAGCACAAGCAGGGCAGAGGCAGAAAGAGAGAAGGGAACAGAGGATCTGAAGCAGGCTTTGTGTAGACAGCAGAGAGCCTGATATGGGGCTTGAACTTGAGAACTGCAAGATCATGACCTGAGCCAAAGTTGGATGCTTAACCAACTAAGCCACCCAGTCATGCCTTGACTGTTGTGATTCTTTAGTGAAACAGAGAGAATAAACTCTCTGTTATCTAAAACTGTCTATGAGTTTCATGGATTCTTAAATATTGCTGTGAAAATCTCTTGACTCTCAACTCTCTTGACTCTCAGGTGATTGGCAATTTATACTTTTATTGATGAACAGTTTAAATAATTGAAATACTGAATATAGAATTGAAATAGAATATAATGTCAAAAAGTGGGGGAGGGGCTCATTCTTGTTTTTTGGGTGGGGGTTGGTATGTTTTGAACAAAATAGCAAAACCTTGTAAACAAACTGACTACTTTTCATGTATTGTAGCTGGTTCCCTACCTCCAGTCAAATCTCACAGGGTTCCAGAATTTAGAAATCCTGAACTTTAGAAATGGCAGTATTGTGGTGAACAGCCGAATGAAGTTTGCCAAGTCTGTCCCTCCTAATGTCAACAATGCTGTATACATGATTCTGGAAGACTTCTGTACCACGGCCTACCAGACCATGAACTTGGCTATTGATAAATACTCCCTCGATGTGGAATCAGGTAATGGTATTGAATGCTGATGGTGGTTTCTTAATAGAATCCGGTTATTATTCTTGTGCATTTTCTTCTTCTTCTTTTTTTTTTTCTCCTAAATTCTTTTTTTTTTCAATATATGAAGTTTATTGTCAAATTGGTTTCCATACAACACCCAGTGCTCATCCCAAAAGGTGCCCTCCTCAATACCCATCACCCACCCTCCCCTCCCTCCTACCCCCCATCAACCCTCAGTTTGTTCTCAGTTTTTAACAGTCTCTTATGCTTTGTGCATTTTCTTCTATAGTGAATCAAGGTAAATTCAATACTTGTAGGAAAAAGAGTATTATGTCAGGCAGAATCTCCACATCTTGGTAATTATTAAATGATCTCTTCAAAGGACATCAATATCATTCTCTTTTAAAAAGGGTTGTTCACATGTATTACCTTGTTTACCTCCCATTCCCTTTTCTTTTCTTTTTTTTCCCCATTCCCTTTTCTACCTGCTCTGTCTAGCTTTCTTTTACTTATCCCCTGGATCTGCTCTACTCATCTCTGAGTTGCCAAACCCAAAAGATTTGCACTCTCTTTCCTTCTATATTACTTTCCTAAGCTGTTTTATCCATTTCCATTATTGTAAATCTTATATAAATGTCAGTAACTCTCCACATTTATTAATGCTTATTTATTTTTGAGAGAGAGAGAGAGAGAGAGAGAGAGCGAGAGCGCACAAGCAGGGGAGTGGCAGAAAGAGAGGGAGACACAGAATTCGAAGCAGGCATCTTTTAAGTAAATTGAATCCTTCTGTCAGCTTCACTGTCTTGAGAAATGAAAGCCATATTCACTCACGTACTTAAGCCAGAAACCTGGGAAGTCATTCTGATAACTCAGTTTCCATCACCCCCAAACTTATATTAATTCTGAAAATTCTAAATATGTCTTAAATCTGTGTACTTCATTATCACCTTTCGTTTAAACCAGTTTCCCCACTACCTGTATTATTCCCCCCCCTATACAGACCGCAGCCAGGGTGCTCTTTCTAAAACATCAATCAGATTATTTCACTTCCCTACTTGAAATCTTCAGTGGCTGCCTGGTTCAATAGCCATGAGCTCTGGTCCCTTTTTTTTCACCCGTATCATCCAGTGAAACTAACTTCTTTGCTCACCATATTGTACTCAAATTAGCTTGTTTTACTTCTTCAGATTCAAGAAACTTGCAAGAAAATTTGCATATACTTACTGTCCCTGTTGCCTAAAACTCTTTCCCCTCTCTGCTGATTTCTGTTCACCTTTTATGCCTCAGTTCAAATGTTTTTTCCTCAAGATTTTCACTGACTCACCCATAATCTGGATTGGGTCTTTCCTTTTAGTCTTTCCTGTAATATAATATTCTTTCCTGCTATAGAGTGTATAACTTTTGTAATAATGATTATTTATGCACATAGTTGCTTTGTGGCTATTTTTCCAGTTGAGCTATCCACAAGGACAGAGACTTGTCTGATTTATTAATCACTTTCTGGCCCAAACCTAGCACAGTATCTTGCATGTAAGAGATACTCAAAAATACTGTGACTGGCTGAAATAAACCATTGTTTTTATTTGGAACACTTGGATGCAGAGGATACTGTTGGATCCTCAAACTTTGTTCTCTTTTTCCTTCCATAGAGAGAACAGTGATTTTGAGTAGGAGTAAGGTGAAATGCCTAGGTTTGTATTTCTCTAGTGCCTTTTACTCTCAAACTGGTTTGGGAGTCAACACTATTCTTTAACTGGGAGAAAAGCCAACATTCTTCCCTTTGAAATTTTTGAAGGAACATCATTCATTCAAAATGAGGAAAGTGTGGGGCAGTGGAAGAAGAAATTAATTATAATTTGGAAGGCCTGGTTTCTTGCCTCTGCTCTGCTGTTTGTCATTTGTGTAACTCCAGATGAGCTATTTTATCTCTGAGGCTTAGTACTTATATGTTAAATGGGGATAGTATTATTACCTGGTCTATATATTTCATGGGGGCTAGTCTAAGGATTAAACAAAAACCATGCAAAAACATTTGACTACCCACACAAATACAAACAGTTATGATTTATACAACTTTTGCAAAAGTCCACCTACTTCTTTTTAAAGAGATTATAATAGGGGCGCCTGGGTGGCTCAGTCAGTTAAGTGTCCGACTTTGGCTCAGGTCATGAACTCACAGTTCATGGGTTTGAGCCCTGTATCAGATTCTGTGCTGACAGCTCAGAGCCTGGAGCCTGCTTTGGATTCTGTGTCTCCGTCTCTCTCTGCCCCTCCCCTGCTCTGTCTCTGTCTCTCTCAGAAATGAATAAACATTGAAAAAATAAAAAATAGAATTACAATAAAGAAGTACGTTCACTTCAGTTTTGTGTGTAACTCACATGTCAGCTGCATGGCAAGTCATCTAGGTTTATAGGGTCACCTTTTCCTTTAATATTCAAATGAACTGGAATCAGCCTCTCCCTTGTGCAGTGTAAAACCTGCATTCGCGGCCTTCTCACTCTCACTATCTCTAGGAATTATCCGGGAATTTAAATATTTCTTAATTATCTCCAGCTCTGAGTTAGTTGAGCTGAGTTTCCAGTCACATTTACTTTGACCCATGTGGTTGTTCTTTATGTTAACCCAACGCAGATCACAGTTCCGTTTTTCACTTCCCAGAACACCTCTAACCCAAGGTAGTTGATTCTGTCAGATATTTGCCGATGGTATGAGGGTTATGGAAGAGGCTTTATTGTAGCGTTGCAGGTGGCTTAAGCATATTACTATTAGGCTTAACCATCCTAAATTCCTCAGCAAATCTTTCAAAGGCATCTCTTACTGGCCAACTTTTTCTCCAGGACCCAGTCAGCTACCATGTTATTCTGGCTGCTCTTGCTGTCTTTCCAGACCCTCTTCACATTTCCTTCACTCTTATTTTCCTGAACCCATAAATCCTTCTCTTAGCATTCTACTGGGGAAAAAAACCAGAATGTATTCATTCTACAATTTAGATCCTGTCTCCTATCTTAAGCTGAGCTCTAAGTCTACCTTTGATTCTTCCAAACAGAGGGTCATGCATTCTGGGCATCCTCACCTTCAACCCGCACAAAGACCTAGAAAGAGACCTTCAAACTACAGCCTTTTATTTACATGATTATATATTAGTCTTGGTTTTTCTCAGTCTGGAAGCAAAAGGGAGCAAGATTTTTTTTTTCCTCTTATACTCTATTTTCCTTCCCTCCCTCCTGAAAAAACATTCACCTATACCCACATAGAATGGCCACGAAGTTTTCAAATTTCTAAGTAGGTATTTTCCTATAGCATGCATATTTTTAGTTAAAAGACTTCCAATTAAAACACTATTTTATCCCAAGATGGACTAGAGACAAGGCTGACTTGTCTCTTGCCTTACTTGTTTTCACGTCATGTTTCAGAAATTTTTGAACTTTTATCAAGAAAAGGGAGCCACACAATACCATCCTTCCCACCCCCTATATATACTCCTTTTCTTCACATCTAAGATTAGATTATTTTCTCATTACAGAGTGACAAAATGAATACTAGGGTAAAGATGCATAGACTTAGGAAATACACAGATGAATCCTGCATATAGAAACTGCCCATCTGTCATCACATTTGGATGCTCTCCTTGTTATAAGAGCATCTTATTAGTGTCTCTTATATTAATGTCCTAGGGCTGCTATAACAAAGAACCACAAACTGATTGGTTTGTAACAACATAGCACTTTATTCTCTCATAGTTCTGG
The DNA here is from genome assembly GCF_018350215.1 of Panthera leo. Taxonomy (NCBI): domain Eukaryota; kingdom Metazoa; phylum Chordata; class Mammalia; order Carnivora; family Felidae; genus Panthera; species Panthera leo. Next base: position 48,739,404 of record NC_056687.1, on the reverse strand, counting down.
AAGCTAGAAATCCAAAATCAAGGTGTTTGGTAGGGCCACATTTCCTCTGAAAGCTCTAAGAAAAATTCCTTCCTTGCCTCCTTCTAAGCTTCTGGTGTTTGTCGACAATCCTCGATGATCTTGACTTATGGATGCATCATGCCAGTCTCTGTCTCCATCTTTATATGGCCTTCTTTTCTGTGTGTTTGTGTCTCTGTGTTCAAATTTCCCTTTTCTTTTAAGGACATCAGTTATTGGGTTAGGGTCCACCCTAATCAAATATGACTTCATCTTAACTTGATCACATCTGCAAAGAACCTGTTTCCAAATAAGGTCATATTCTGAGGTTCTGAGTGGACATGAATTTTGGGGGCTATACTATTCAACTGCGCTCATCTCCACATTCCTTCATAGGATAAAGGAAAATAAGCTGCAGAGATCCAAAGTCCAAGACCACAGATTTGTGCAGGGTATCTTTAATCTCCAGAGCAGCAAGGAAATCATTGATTCTCAAAACCATATTAGTTTCTCTGGAAACAGAGACTATGCTCTTTATTTTTTTTAGCTCCCCTTACCTTTTGGCTAAACTTCATGATTTTTCATCTAGATGAGTCTATGGATCATCTCCACCTATTTCACCTGTCTTTGGTATCTGTGTCACCATTTGCCACTCACAGATTGCTGTTTATCAGTGAAGACATATAGTGGGATGTTCTTCGGTAGGATAGAAGACCCATCATGGTCATTGTCTTGTATCACTTTTGACTTGTTATTGTCATAATTATTTAAAATTTTTATTTTTTCTCATATAATAAAGAAAAATAGTTACTGAAGTCAAAATATTATTGGGAATGGCCTCAGGTGGTATAGGGGTGATTTATTTTTCTCACATTGGCTTCAGCAAATTTCAGATGTTCTTAGCTACTCTTATTGGGTTATATCCACCCCTGAGGCTCCTATCAGTTCTTCTCTGGGCTCTGTTTCCTCATCCCATGTTCTCAGTGTGGAGAACTGGCATTTAGCATTGTATACAGAACACAGGTAGTACTGTAACTACTATAGTAGGTTAGGGTTGGTGCAAATGAATGGTATATGAAAACTATGTTGAATTTAGATTGATAATTACATGGCATGTGTTTTAAGGCTTCCACATGCTTCTTTGATAAAAAATGTAAAAAAAAACCCAGGTCATTGGGTTTTATACTTTAGTTCTGGGTTTCAGAAAATTTGACAGAAGTTCATCAATCCAAGGATGGGTGAGAATTTTTTGTGGTATTGGTGGTGATGGTATACTTTAATGGTTCAGGAATGGGGTTGTCCTCTGGTACTTTGCAGTGGGAGAGTGTTACTGGAGGGGCTTCATGTATCCCAGCCCCTGTATTTTGCCTTTTCTTGTATAATTCTCTGGTTTGTTTGATATTTTAGGTGATCAAGCCAACCCTTGCAAGTTTCAGGCATGCAATGAATTTTCTGAGTGTTTAGTCAACCCCTGGAGTGGAGAAGCAGAGTGCAGATGCTACCCTGGGTACCTGAGTGTGGAAGAACTGCCCTGTCAGAGTCTCTGTGACCTACAGCCTGACTTCTGCTTGAATGATGGAAAGTGTGACATTATGCCTGGACATGGGGCCATTTGTAGGTATGTTGCATAGAGATTTTGGCTTCCCAAGGTTATAGATAACTTCCTCTGTAGTCATTGTCTACACCTATGACTTTAGGATAATCATAGCAATATTTACTATAAAAGTTATATCTAGGCAATAGATGGATGCCATCTAGTTCTCATGTGAAGACTGGGTCAGTTAATAGGCCTGAATTATACCCAGTTCAATTGGTTATTTTACTTTATACTTTTAGGAAGCTATAAGAAGAACATTATTTAAATATGTCTTACTTGGAGAGTACTTGCAGTAGTTGGTGTTCACTGTGTTGTTAGGCATAAGATTAATACTTTATACTGTGAAGTTTTTGTGGTCCTCTTGGATGTGTTGTTAAAGGCTTTGAGCTGCTCTTGGTCCTACTGAGTATTCAAAAATAAAGTTCCTAAGATCCATTTTTTTTAAAAGCAGAGCCTAAGAAAGTCCACAGACAGACGAGCAGATTCAGGTAGCCTGACCATTCTCCTCTACTCATTTCCCTTAAACAAAACAGAACTAGTCAACCTCTGAACTACACAACAACTAGTCACATGGATGTAAATGGAGAAAACGCTTAGAATAAATGGGAGAAACATGAATAAGAAGATGGTTTGTGAACGTCAAAATGGGTGAATTTTGGTATAGATGCCAGACACAGAGAACATAGGGGGGGATGATCAGACTCTTTTGAATGAAAAAATATAAAGTTGAACTAGAAAACTCCAAGGAAAAATAGTTTTCTGATTTCCAGAGAAATTAATATTATTTTGAAAAGCAGTCATTTTCTTGCTGCTCTGGGAATTGAAGACACTTTTGCCCAAGCCTGGGGCCTCAGGGTTGGGGGAATCTCTGCAGTGTGGTGAAAGGAGATGAGGAGTTCGGAGACTGGAGTCTAGACCCAGATTTGTTGCTGACTAATTGTGTGATCTCATAGTCACTTTCCTTCGTGGGCCTGTGTTTTGTTAAGTATAAATAAGAAAGTTAAATAGAGTACTTTCTTTCGATCTACTCAGTCTTTTATTTAGTCAATTACAAATCGTCATGGAAGACCTGCCAGGTCGGCACCAGCCATTAATCACAACCTTAAATTGTATAATCACTTAACCTGTTATGTTCACTCCTTTACTGAAGCTTCACATGGTCAGTATTTATTTCACTACCTTTCCCCGGTCCCACCAAAGTTCTGCCATTGTTGTTTTCAGCACAGTGGTTCTGTTTTTGGACTTTGTCTCTTCTCATTACAGATGCCGGGTGGGTGAGAACTGGTGGTACCGAGGTGAGCACTGTGAGGAGTTTGTGTCTGAGCCCCTGGTAATAGGCATCACCATTGCCTCCGTGGTTGGACTTGTCCTTGTTTCGTCTGCTGTTGTCTTCTTCCTCGTCAGGACTCTTCAGACTCATCATGTTAGGAGAGAGAGAGAGAGGCCCAGCAGGTATATAAAGAAAATTGCTCTCTAATGGAATAAAATACTCCTTTTATTCATTTATTTTGTACTTACTAAATGCCCTATTGGATATATGGATCTGGTTGGAGGAGAGGAAGCTATAAAGTTGAATAAAAACATGGTCCCTATCCTCAAAGGGTGTCAGATTGGAAACAAATGTAAACAGGAGTATGAATAAGATGCTAAGGGGCCTAGATGAGGGATTAATTCATTTGGCCTGGGAGAGTGTGTTAGAAGTTTTAATGATGGTTATGATATTTAGCTGGACAGGAGGGTAGATGTTTGCTGGTGGGGGGGTGGTTAATTGAATGAGCATGAGCAAAGTCAGGGAGGCATTCATGAATCTCAAGACACAGTGAAGGAATGTCATTGTTGAATGTGGCCAGAAGGCCTGTTTTGCCATTGGGGAGGAATTAGAAGGGTGATGGAACTGAGGTGAGACCCCTGTGTGAAGACCAGATCTGTTAGTTTGTTCCCTTTTGGCTCTTACCAGTGGTAATTAGCTAGATTGTAAATCTGGGTAAGAATCTGACAAGAACTAAAATCTGTTTCTCTGTTTAGTAGCTTCATTAATGGGGGAAATGAAACCTGCTCTTCCTAGTAGGATAGAGATTCAAAGGACTTTTAGTTGTTATGTGATCGTGATCCTTGGTTTTACTTTGCTTCTGTGCTACTCGAGTCTGTAAGATCTGCTGCTTCAGGTTCAGGTTACCTGTCCTCATTTTCTGGCATGGCTAGGGAGACAACTCTCCTAGGTTCCTAGAGCACCCAGGACATACTTCCATCATTGTTGTTACATTTTTTTTTATTAATTCTGATTTTGCTTTAGAGTGTATTCAGGACAGGGTTCCAACAAACTCTTTGTGTCATCAGCATCTAGAACAATCCTAGGCACATAATCGATGCTCAGTAAATATTTGTAGATCTGAATGGAATTTCATTGAGGTCTCCCTGTATTTACTTTTCTATCAAATTCTCTGTTTACTGATGCAACTCAGGTTGCATACTGATTTTGACTTGCATACTCTGGGAATGATGGAACTGTATTCATTTAATGAAATACTGTACGGTGAAGGACATATTTCCCCATCAACATTTATTGACAAGCATTTTGGGGCAAATAAAGACAAATAAGACATGAAACAGTCATTCCATAGGGCACTTGCCATGTAGTTCAGGAAATGATAACACCTGATAAATAATATTTGAGATTGATCTGAATATTTTTCATAGTTACCTCCCCACATCTGTATCCAGCTCACCTCTTTTTCTTGCCCAATAGAAATCGTGCTTTAGGTAAATAGTCTTTGAAGTAGTTGAGCATCTGAAAAACCTCAATCAACCATACCTTTGTTTTTTTGCTCCAGCAGGCAGCCTGACAGCCTCTCATCAATTGAAAATGCTGTGAAGTACCCTGTGTATGAAAGCCATGTAGCTGGACCTGAGCAGTATGAGGGACCCTATCCTCACAACCCCTTCTACAGCTCTGCAAGTGGAGAGATGATTGGTGGTCTGAGCAGGGAAGAAATCAGGCAAATGTATGAGAACAGTGAGCTTTCCAAAGAGGTAGGTAACTTTGCTTTTCTGTTGCTGCTGCTGCTGCTGCTGCTGCTGCTGCTGCTGCTGCTGCTGTGTGTGTGTGTGTGTGTGTGTGTGTGTGTGTGTGTGTACACATGAAAGTACATGGGCCTTAAGAAAGAGTGAAAAATATTTCCTGGTCAGTTTTTTACCTCATGATATCTTCCAGTCGATGTGGTATGCAGGGGATATGCAATTCTGAGCTATACCTAATTTCCCACTCCAGTGCTTTCTTTTTCCATTATTAGCAAATGCTCTCTCTTTCCTTCCTCCTTTCCTTAGGAATATATGTCTGAGTTATCCAGAGTGGTTCATGCAGTAACCAAACCCTCATTTCTCTGAAAAGGCCATTCTGTCCTATAGCTCTCCCCTGGGTAGCCCAGAAATCCACACTTCCTTATAAAAAATGAGAACTCCTTCAAAAAAAGCTGCTGGGGTTTTTCTAATGGTGTTTTTTTCTTTTCTAAGGAAATTCAAGAAAGAATGAGAATTTTGGAACTGTATGCCAATGATCCTGAGTTTGTAGCTTTCATGAGAGAACATCAAATGTAAGCATTTGTTGCAGTCTCTTATGCAGGTTCTTAAGCTGTGCCTTAGAATAATGCCACCAGTGTGGGTACATAACATAATTCCTGTCCTCATGACATGGGTTCTGGTGATAACCAATGCTTATTAACTGATAAGTGAGGAGGGGAAGCCGCCGATACATGAAGGGACTTAAGATCACAATGATAACAAATGGTAGAGAAGATTTAAAACTATCTGTTCTGACCTAGAGATTCCTGGGCTATGTTGTATTTTCTCTCTTGTTACCACAGAGAACACCTGTGATTTAATGCTCTAAAATATTTTTCATGGACAGTTTCTATGAAAAGCACTTGAGCAGCCAAAAATCCTCACACATTTCAATGTTTCCTTCCATTGCCATCTTGGTAGACAGTTTTCAGTATGCTTTGAATTACACAAATCTCATTAAAGTATTTATCTCTTGCTTTTATCAAGTTAATCTTACATTTCCCTCTTCCACTTTCCATTTGTTTTTCTCAGCATGCATTTTGGGCAAATTCTGTAACTATTTTTCTCTGTTCCTCAGGATCCATAACCATACTTGGGTTACTAAAAATAAACTATCGTGGGTCACCTAGGTGGCTCAGTCATTTAAGTGTCCGACTGGCTCAGGTCATGATCTCACAGTTCATGAGTTCGAGCCCCGCATTGGGCTCTTTGCTGACAGCTTAGAGTGTGGAACCTGCTTCAGATTTTGTGTCTCCCTCTCTCTAAGTCCCTCCCATACTCATATTCTGTCTCTCTTGAAAAAAAAAAAATAAAAAAAATAACCTATCTTATAGAGAGGCCATTATGGGCATTAATTGAATATATGATGACTGAGATATAATTTGGCTTTGATATTTGTTCCTGCTGCCCTCATAAAGGTACTTCCTCATGGATGGGGTTCCACTGAGGCCAGATATCTTTGCCTGGCTTTTAGAAGAGAGAAACCACAGCAATTCATGCATGCTTGCAGAAGAAATTGATAAAGCGTCATGATAACACACATGGCCTTAATGGGAGCCTCTGCCCCTTTGCTCTGAATCCCTTTGCTCTGATAAGCAGTCCTTCACTTATGGTTCCTCTCTGATAGGAAGGGATTAATTAGAACCTAAGGAAACTGAAGAAGATGGTTTTTAAATTCCAGGTACATGGTGGAGATTCCTTTAAAAATCTCTGAACATCTGACTTGGTCCCTGGGAGGTGCTGCCAACCTTATTGAATATTGTTAGAGCAATATTACCAGGAAACTGCCTTTCTTTTTTTTTTTAAACTTGTTTTATTTTTTATTTTTTTTAATTTACATTCAAATTAGTTAGCATATAGTGCAACAATGATTTCAGGAGTAGATTCCTTAGTGCCCCTTACCTATTTACCCCATCCTCCCTCCCACAACCCCTCTCATAACCCTCAGTTTGTTCTCCATAGTTATGAGTCTTTTCTGTTTTGTCCCCCTCCCTGTTTTTATATTATTTTTGTTTCCCTTCCCTTATGTTCATCTGTTTTGTCTCTTAAAGTCCTAGTCCTCTTATGAGTGAAGTCATATGGTTTTTGTCTTTCTCTGACTGGCTAATTACACTTAGCATAATACCCTCCAGTTCCATCCACATCATTGCAAATGGCAAGATTTCATTCTTTTTGATTGCTGAGTAATACTCCATTGTATATATATATACCAGGAAACTGCCTTTTAAAAACCAGGACTCCCCTTCATCCCTACAACTCTGGCCAGCAGATTACCTATGGCTCCATTTCAGTGGTATCCAGAAGAAAGAACATAACTGATGTTTTTGTCTTTCCTAAGACTCTTTATAAGCCTCTTGGAGCCACCTGCTTGAATGTGTTCTCTCAATTAAAAATGCATTTCATTTAGGCTAAGACATTCAAAGGAGGGATTCAGGAGACCCTAATTAGCGACACACAGATTAATTACATGCTTCAGTTTCTTGTAACTGCCTTTGAAACATGCCTTTGAAAAATGCCTTTGAAACAAAGCAAAAAAAAAAAAAAATTCCATGTGGCAAAGAATATTTAAATAAGAAGATCCAGTGAAACAAAAGAAAGTCCACATAAACCCTATAATCTTAAGAGGGATGTTCATTGAGGAAAGATGGCATTGAAAAAATGTATGTAAACTCATACATTTTCAATTTCACTTAGTCTCAGCATTTTCATCTACCAGTAGCCCAAGAAAATGTTCATAGACTTGATTTAGGATTCATAAAAACATTACATGATCTTGATAGAGTGGGGTTTTTTTTTGGTGGGCGGAGGCAGTTTGTTTTTTAGCTCAGCAAAGCACAGGACAACTTTCTGCAAAGAAAGAAAATAGAAAATGTTGGTGATCTTAGGAACCATATGTTGGTGATGTATTATAACATAAGTGAATTTCAGAGCATTTCTTGCTTTTTCAATTAATTGTTCTTTGTTTTTTTCATGGCAGGGAAGAGCTTTAATCAAAACTTTTATTATGAAACTGATCAGAAGCCTAGAGAAGATGGAGATCACTTGTTACCTATGTCATATAATTAACCTGGATTTTGACCTCTGTTGGAAGAAGAGTGAAAAAATTAAAAATTAAAAAATTAAATTTGGGGACAAAATTTTTTCTAGCTTAAAATTTCAGAATGTAGTAAGAGATGTGACCATTTTTATACCTACAAAGACCAAAAGCTGTATTTAAAGACTCAAAGCTGTATGAGTTCTGGGAAGTATTCTACAAGTAAAACTTGGGCCTAGGATTTGGGACTGAATTCATTATCTGTTTTGAATCTTGAAAGTGTGTCTTAATTGTGGCTCAGGTTTTCCTGGAAGCAGATAACAGGAGACCATTCCAGGAGAAGGCAGGCTCAGTAACAATATTTTGTAGCATGTTTGTTATTGTTAGGTGGAAGGAGAAGCCTTTGAAGTAGTTTTAATATAGTTTATAGTCAGACATTCATCCACATAAAAAATACTAAGTTTTTTTGGCAATTACACTATTGAAGAAAAAGTTACCTTTTTGCTGTAGTATAGAGTTAGGCTTGTACTTCAGTTTCCACCAGAATTTTGAATTTCCTGAGCATATGAATCAAGACCACATTATTGTTAAGTATGTCAATATCCTATTTTTTTTAGTTGTCAAGGGCATTACATATGTATAATTTTTAAAAAATGTTTATTTATTTATTTTGAGAGACAGCATGAGCTGGGGGCGGGGGGCAGAAAAGGGTTGGGGGAGAGAATCCCAAGCAGGCTCCACACTGTCAGTGCAGAGCCCAGTGCAGGGCTCAATCTCATGAACAGTGAGTTCATGACCCGAGCCGAAATCAAGAGTCAGATGCTTAACCGATTGAGCCACCCAAGCGCCCCTCATGTGTATAATGTTTAAAGGGTTCCCATTAGACTACAGATTAATTTAATTATGTGGACAGGGAGGGAGTGAATGGGCATTGGGTCAAGGCCACAGCACTGAGAATGTATTTGGCCGATCGATGGGTGGGCTGAGTCAAACTAATAGGCACCCTGACTCTTCTTTGGCTATCTCATGTTGTCCTAGGCAAGTTCTGGATCTTCTCTAGTTCCTGGTGTATTAATTTGGAAAGCAGCACTTAACTACCTCACATAGTATAGGTTAGTATAGGTTAGCTTCTTTGCATTGCTTTTCCTTTGTATAATAACTCGTGTCTAAATTAATTCCTGCTTACGTGAAACGTGACAGGACTTTTATTGCAATTAAAATTGTTTTTAAGTATATAGGTAGGAAATGTCCACATCTTATATAAATTTTAACTGAAAATGGAAGTTTTCCTCTTTCTCTCTAGTATGTTTTTGAATGGGTAGCTTTGGAGGGGGCAAGGAGAGGGCCAAATAGTCTTCACTATTAATATTAAATTGCATATACAAAGAGCTTATTATTGATAAAGCTATTTCATGTTAGATGTCTTCATATTTGCCAAAAACAATCTTGACATTTCGATTTCTTTCTGACCAGATATAACTAACCAGGATAGATTGACTATACGATAAGATACTTGGTTCACTTATTTTTTTTTCTTAACTTTATGATTGCCAATTGCACCCATTATGAGGCCACCCAAAACTAAAGCTCTGAGTGCATGCCCCAGTAAAGCCATTGAAAGCCTAGAAGATTCCCAGGTAATTTACAAAATATGTATGGTATGTGTTTGTATGAAGGTGGTTCCCTTATCTCAGCATTGTTTTTCATTCCCTACTCACTTAATGGATTTTCTACAAGTTCAGTATAGGTCCAAGTCACTGCTGGGACATTTCGTACTGGGCTCATTTGAAAGGTAATTGATAATGATCTTTAAAGCATTATAAATGTTAATAACATTTGCCATCACTAAATGCTTAGTTTTATTTTTAAAAGGTTTCTGTTTAACTGTTTACGTTTTAAACTTGTTTTCCTAAACTTATATATGTTAAATGAAAAGAAGATTTGTTTTTATCCCACATTAACCCTAGAATGTAATCATTTGAATGTCTGCTTGCTGTCAGAGTCTACATGGGCTTAAAAGGAATCTGGGGAAAGGTCACCACGTGGATCAGTTAGGAGAAGCACAAATTAAAAAAGCTAAAGAAGGATTCTTGTTTTCCGGAAGCCAAGCAGTGACGTGGGAATCTGAGAATTCTGACACATCTCTGTCTCTGATTCCCTTTTATATGACCTTTTCAGGCAAGAGCAAATCATTTAACTCTACATGAATGTCTGTTTCAAACCTATTAAATGGAAGAATAAGGGAACTCCCACATTCTCAGGGAGAAACTTGGAGGCCTCAGTCCAGGAATGAGACTTATGCCCTACTTTTGCTATAGCTGAACTGTAGTAGGAAAGACTGGAGAATGCAGTTTCCACGGCGAACATGCATAGTGCCAGAGAGGCTCTCTCACTCTCAAAGGGCAAAGTACACCAAAAGAGCTTCTTTTTAGAAGAATGTTCCCTAAACAATTTAATGGCATATAGTCATTTAAGAGGATGAGGGCTAAACTCTCCTTTAGGTTGTGTGATTGAGGAATAAAATTTTCTGATTATTAGAACATTCCCCAAAACCTAGCAGTATATTTAATAAAAATGCCATCTTATTTGATGGCAATAAAATGCAGTTAGTGCTACAAGTGCATGGTAAATAACTCAAACTTTTTTTTTGATTCATAAAGTGCTTTGGAGTCTTATACATATAGCTGTGAGTGTACCTACATAATTTCTATTTTCATGGGTCTGGATGAAGGGGAATTTATTTGGTAAATAAGACTTCATTTCTACCCTGGCAGTATTTTAAGGGTGTTTGTTCACGTTTATGTGCCCTACAGTCTCATTTACTTTACATAATAAAGCAAGTGCAGGTTTTACCTGATTTTATTCCCACTTTTTTTTTTCTTCTCCAGCATCTAGTTATTATGAGTTGGCTGCTCCCCTCCTCCTTCCCCTTTGGTGCCCACATAGTGAATTATAATGACTTGACTTAATATTACTTCTGACAAAAAGATGGAAACTGAGCAAATATTCTCTGTAGGCTTTAAAAATATGTTGGCTCAAATAATACCTGATTTAGTTATTCATTTGTGTGCTTGTTTTATGTTTGCCTTCTGTTTCATGATTTTTAGGCAGCTAGGATCTTTGTATCATTTACATGTTTTCAGCAATGGATACTCTGGTATCTGTCAATCTGTGGATTGAATTTTTATTCTGAAATGGGAAGAAAAGGCAACATATTTATTCCATAAGGAAATAGTTGATTTAGAAGAATAACTTATTTTTATGACATTGAGATGTTTTAACCAAGAGAAATATGGGTCAATTTTTTTCCCCTAAAATATTTACAACAATTCCTTGTAGGAATGGGTGGGACCAGTCTTCCTCATCTACTATCCAGCTGTGATGAGTAATGGAGCCTAGCTCATTCTATTCCCTAGTGTGTAATAAATGCAGAAAAACAGTGTGAAGGGTACAGTCCTTAAATCAATTGCATTGTGTTCCACAAAAGATCCTGGCTGGAGGTGGCAAGGTGGGAGAGTACCAGAAAGTAATTGGTGATGTAAAGAATCTGCCTGGAAATGTTTTTGACTAATGCATTTTATAAAACCTTCTACTACTATGAGTTAATAAGACACAGGTTAAACCACTCTCTTCAGGAGAGTAAAACGCAGATTAAAACACTCTTCTCCACTATGCAATTTACAGCTATAGCCTAGATTAAATGGTCCCTCATTCTGGCTTTTCTTTTTCTCACATGTAATTATTTTTTTAGAGATTACGGATATTAGTAGGAAAAAGTAAACATCATATTAGAGAACAGATGCATAATTATTTATGTGTCAGGATTATGTCATGATTCTGAAGCAATCGTGTATGCCATAATATATATTCAGTATGGAGTATGGATAATGTGAGATTCTTCTTTTTCATCTTGTTTATGACATTTTACTTAAAGTATAGATCAACTAAGTTCATGTTATTGTACTTTTTTCTTGAAATGTGCTGGTCTTAATGTTAACTAATTAGAAATAAAAGTTTAAAAAGATCTTTCTTTTCTCATGTATATAATTGTGCTATTTTTATTATTGATAAACTTCTCTTTTAAGAATCTCCCCACATATTTTTTTTGTCAATTAAGATAAAGCACTGTAGATTCTAGCAACATTTGTGTTATGATTACCAGCGATACACACATGAGCATGAGGTGGAAATGAAAATCATCTTTTGATTAATCTTTGTGTAGTGAGGATTTAGGTGAACTGAAGACAAATTTAGAGCCCAATTTTTGCCTTAAATTTTGTTAATAGTTAATGATGCTGAGTCATTATTTCGCCTCTCTTGAACTTTATTCTTTTAAGCTCTTAGAAACTTTCATTTTTTCCTCATTTGCTTAAGGCAGGGATGGAAAGAAAACTGATGGAGTTGATTTAAAAAAGATTGGTGAGGATGGTAGCTAGCACCAGCTGTCCTGTAACTAGAGAAGGAATTGGTCACCTGTCTAAAGAGAACAGATAAGACCTAAATATGGTAACAACAGTCTAAACCAATTTTGCATGGGAAGGGCAGGAGGAAAATCACCTACCACCAACCTAAGCATCATCATCAGAAACCTCAATTTTCAATTTCTTTCCTTCCTACATTTGCATCTTGGCTTTATGGCAACAGGGCATGAGGAAATCCTAAATCATTCTTAGACAGGGGAAGATAGTCTTAATTTGATTCCAAAGACAACATTATAAAAACACAAACAGAAATATGTCTAATAAAAATACCGGTTAACTAATTAATTAGTAACCTCGTTTTAGTTACTAATTAGAAGAAAGAGTTAATAACCCTATTATTTTTATTTTTTAAATTTTTATTGTCTTTTTAATGTTTATTTTTTGAGAGAGAGACAGAATGTGAGCAGAGGAGGGGCAGAGAGAGAGGGAGACACAGAATCTGAAGCAGACTCCAGGCTCTGAGCTGTTAGCACAGAGCCCGATGCAGGGCTCGAACTCACGAACCTTGAGACCTAAGCCCAAGTTGGACACTTGACCAACTGAGCCACCCAGGTGCCCCAGTAGCCCTATTTTTAATAAGTCTGGTCAGGATAAGCCCTAGTCACTGTTAGCGCTTGCCCTCATACGATAATCTGCTTTCTAGGTCCTTCTGAATATATGTCCCATCTGAGCTAGTTCTTGATAGGCTGTGTTCCATGAACTAAACTTTAAATTATGTTCTCAGCAATGCACATGTGCGCGCGCGCGCACACACACACACACACACACACACACACATTTTGTGTCCTACCCCCCTTTTTAGTATAAATGAATTTCTACTCATATAATAATAGCTGTTAAGGAATCATGATTTTCTGAGTAACACCAACATGGTATGTGGGCTTTTTGGGTATAAATCATTTTTCCAAATGAATAACTCCCATTGTCAATATTTCACACACTGTGGCAGGTTTGGGGAAGAATACACACATTTTCAGCAGGGGGGCCTTTGAAGAAGCTTCAGAAAACTGACAAAAACTCCTTTCATGCCTTTTTCTGTCATGTACATGCTTCATTACATTATTTACCAATGCTGTTTTGTAATTTTTTATTTGTGTCACTGATTTTCCACTAAACTGAGTTCTTTGATGTTAAAGTCATGTCTTGCTCTTTGTTATTTATTCATGAAACCAAAGAGTGATTTGTCTACTGCAGACAGAGTTTGTCTACAATGATTATTAATTCAATTGGCTTGAGATAATGGGTTATATATAGATATCTATTTCATGACTAGCAAGCAAATGATTAACTTGTATTTTTGGAACAAATTAGTTGGACCTATGTGTGGTTTACAAACTGTTTTGAAAGAAGTGGTTTATAGAGATTTCAAAATAACCATAAAGGTTTCAAGAGATCAGATTTGAACATTTATATCTATCTTATTCTCATTGAGTAATTCACAGATCATAAAGTAGTAAGCGTTTTACAAAAACTTATCAATATATGGATGGTTACATCCAGATGTAGTAGCCTGAGTTTCTCAACCACGGACTCGAGGAGGAAGCTGGGATGAAGAGAACGAGTGTGAGGAATGTGCTAGGAGAGTAGAAACACGCTTCCAGTGTATGGCTGGTGGAGGTGCCAAGATTGGAGAGCTTGCAGAGACAGGTAGGTTTGTAGGAACAAAAATTTGACTCTACTTTCTGTTGGTAGATTTGGGAGCATAATACATACAGAGGGTACTGTTTAATCTTAAAATACAAGTTTTTTTTTTATAATGCTTTTATTTGTTTATTGTGTAGGGAAGATTGAAATAAAGAGAGCAAGATGTGACTCAGTTCTTCCCTTTCTTAAAAAAACAAACAAACAACAGGAAAACGCTACCAGAGAGAGGGATACATAGTTGGTTAAACCTGTTTTATTCATGTTCTTGTAATGATATCTTTTGAAAATTAGTGATGATGTGCCTTCACTATTGGTCATGTTTGTCTTGCACATAACAGCAACTGATTTTGGTATTTCCTCTCAGGTTCCCAGTGTTTACATGAGGGGAAAATTGGTAACTAAACCTAGCAGACTGGCTGGTGTCTCTGTTCTCTGAAGGAAAAGCCCTGAAGAGAGAAGGCTTCATGCCAGGTTCCTCGAGAACATATTTCCCATATATGATATGACTTCTTGGAAGCATCTGTTTGGCTCCATGCTCCTAGGGGGTGGGTATTAGTTTTGCTCAGTGTCAGATAATTGGCATATACTCAACAAAGATGATATTGCTGCTTACATGATACCATCAAAGGTTTGATACAAAGCAAATGGTAAAAATTTTATTTCCTATAATGAATGAGCAAAACCCATTTTTGATTCAGGTTTTAAACTGCTATTGCTCTGAAGTTAGAGAAAAAATATATTAGAATTATTTTAAAGTTTGAGGAAAAATTAAATTGTAATGATTTGAAAACAGGTTTAGATTTAATTTCTAATTGAATTTTATTGATAAGTAGCTATGATGCCTTTTTCCCTGCCTTTTTACAACATTTTACCATGGGTCCCACTTTTACATTTAAAAATTTTTATACAGAAAGCTTTTATTAAATTTCTTTTCCTCAAAGAATCTGCTTTCTGCTCTCTTAGTATCTTATTTACTATAAATGAGAGAAGGCTGATTTGAATTAAAGAAAAAATTGTTCTGTATCTTTTCTCTTTAAATATTATTTGGATTCGGAAGGCCACAGATAAAATAAGCATCTAGATCACATTCTACCATTCAGTGACAATTTCATTTTAGATGACTAATCAATAATTCATGTTGCGGTCTCTGCTGGGAAAATGGATTCGATGGCCTGTTTCCAAGCTGAGAATACTCTTCAAAGTATCTACATAAGGAGACTGTTGGGTTGGAATTGCACCTTGAAGATGCTGCCTGTTTCTTTTAAAAATGTAAATGTAAAAATACCTTATTTCTAGAGATATGTATTTTCCTTATGAAGTGCTCTCTGTGACAGTACTCTCTTCCTCATAATAGAAAGCTCTAAAACACATGTTGAGGATTGGAAATACCTTCTGTTCAATAGTGTCAGCCAGGGGAAAATTTTCCATTGCTTCACTTCTTCTTATTTTACTTTCAGATTTGCCAGTGATGTTTCAAAATCAGCATTTAACTTGGAATTGCAAGGCTGCAAGCTTAAATGGACTTTCCATTAATGAACAGGTTTAGACATTATTCTGTCTTGAGGGTAGTCTTAAGTTAATTTCAACTTAAATATATAAAATTGGTATTTTAGAAAGATCTATAAAATCAGGTGATTCTTCTCAGTTTTTCTAAACCAAGATGGAAAGAATAGGAATCTGGTAATGTTAGTGAGTATGTTGTAAACACACTGGCTTTGCCAGAATTTCTTCAGGGCCCAGGTGGGAGCCACATTGATTGATGGCATTTAATCATTTCTTCTTGACCCTGGCCTGTGATACACTGTGCTACCCTTCATCTACCTACACAGTTACATCAGGACCTCACAGTGACCATCACTTGGGACGGTTCAGCAATGTAGCAAGGGAGGGCCAGATCCCTGCTCTTTGTGCCAGAACTTACTGGGGAAAGATGAGATTTACATGGCAACATGCAGAGATAAATATGTTAATTTAAAATTCAGTTACTCCAGAGTTTCTATCTAATTGTTTTAAAAACTTTTTGTCACTAATATTGTTTAATTTAGAACAGAGGATTGGGTTAAATTATTACCTAAAATGTTTACTGTTGAAGCCATCTTTTATTGCCAAGTTACATGAACTGAAACGTAATGTTCTTAACCTCTCAACTTTTATACTGATTTAAGTATAAGTGGGATTTAATATTCCCATTTCCAAGTTATAAATAAAACTATTCCTCAGAAGCAGAAATAGGAGGTAAAATACCTTAATAACTTTCCCATTTGAAGTTTTTTTTATTATTATCTAGGAAACTGGAAAATGCAGTAATTATAGCCAACAGAGATGTTCATGAGACTTGATTTTTCCAGTATTGAATCTACTTGCCAGAACCTACACCATGTTGTACAGACCTCACAAGCCACCCATATCTGAAAACCTAACTCCCATCTCAGCCAGCAGTGAGGAGGGAGGTACTTTTGTGTTGATGGGTACATACATGTAATGTCTCTCCCTCTCCTCTCCTCTTAATGTGATTTCTTGTCCTTCTGCATGTTTTGAGATGCTGGTGGCTTCCAGCTCTGGCTTCCTCTTCTACCCTGGCCATGTGTACTCATGGTTGCTATGTGAGCTCAGTGTCTGTGCTCCACGGTCATCACCTTCACAGAGAACTTGTGTCCAAGGCTGTGCTACACAGTGCCGAGTGGATGGTAGAGCAGGTTGGGCTGGGGGGCTGAAAACAGAGGCTGAAAGTACAATCTGTTGTTAAAGTTGCTAGTAGAGGTGTGTGGCAGGTAAATAATATGACATCTCTCCTCCTAGCCTCAAAACTAGTCACTCTTGCTAAGATGAGCACTAAATTAAATCAGCTGGTCTACGTGTAAATATTGTCATCAAATTTACATTCCCAAAGGAATGCTTTTTTTTTTTTTTTTTAATAAAGACACTCTTGTTTTCTTTCATATGCCTCTCTTTGGTCTCCTAGTAGTTTGGGTGTCCTATGTGATTCTAAAATTATTGAAGAAAGATGACAACAGGCAACTCTAATTTACCCATGGTAAAATTTTATATCTTTTCTTTTTTTTCCAGTTTATTTATTTTGAGTGGAAGAGCACGCATGAGTAGGGGAGGGGCAGAGAGAGAGGGAGGGAGAGAGAGAATCCAAAGCAGGTTCTGCACTCTCAGCACAGAGCCTGATGTGGGGCCTAAAGCCATAAACTGTGAGATCATGACCTGAATGGAAATCAATAGTTGGATGTTTAACTGACCGAAACACTTAGGTGCCCCAAATTTTGTATCTTTCTAACAGATAAACAGATTCCCTTATGCTCATATAATCTAGGTTTGGAGCATGCAAAATAACTTCCATATTTAGCTAATCAAAACATGAATGTAAACTTGGGTGAATATGCTTCATGTAGACACAGGATTATCCAGTGTCTTATCTTATTCATTCCTCAGGATGTTCTTCTAAGTCTCTAAACACCTTTTCTCCAGAGAGTTTTAGAATGATGCAGAGTGGAAAAAAAACACTGGAATAACTCATAAACACTGGCTAAATAAGGAACAAAAAGAGAAGAAGGAAATGGGGGCTATGACAAACACATACTTTAAAAACTTCTGACGAGTAATTGACCTAGGCTTCCCCAAAGGAGTTAGCATCACAGTTTATTGCTGGATTCTGATAACCAGGGGTTGGGGACTTGGGCAAGGAGAAGCTGGAAGCGATCAGGGATGTGGTTTTTTGTCATCCATGCCAGTCAGAATCTGAGACACAAGTGGTGATGGTGATGAGGAGGAGGTGGGCAGAGGGTTCAGAAAGGCTAATAACTGAGGCATAGATAGATAATGGTTTTGAAATCAGGATAGGCTGAGGTTAGCATCAAGACAGGCAAGCCAAAGGCAGTTATTTCTGAAGTCAAGTCAATGAGAGCCAGAAGCTGCTACAAAATTCAGAAGTTCAACACAGGAGCTCTGAGGTCCAAGTCAGGGTCCAGGATGGAAGAGTCCATAGCAGATGAAAGGAAAAGACACCAGTGAACAAAGGAACAGTCTAGCAAGTATGCCTTCAATGTGAAGAAATTTCCTGTCCCTACTTCTAGGTTTCAATGGCTCCTGAGAGACAAGAATTTCTCCCCTGGTGCTGCCTGAGCTCTGCACTAGAAGCAGGCATTGGAAGAGCCTGACTGAGGCTGGGAGGTGAGAGCAAGGAGCAGTAGTGTGAAAATAACAATGAAAATCAGGGGCACCTGATTTCCCAGGGGTAGTCCTATGGTGCTGGCTACTCACTGAGTTACTTGGCTGTTCTGTATTCTTAATTCTCAAATTTATAGAAGGCCATATTGACTTAGTCTAAGGGTTCTTCTGTTTGTAAATTAGTTTAAATGAAATCCTACCAAATGCAACCATTGAAATGCAGTGGAAAACATTCCCTACAGCACAGAATTCTGACTTAAAAGTAATAACCTCTGGGCATAGTATTGAAAAGTGAACCTAAATCAACATCTAATTGATGGCACAAAATGCAAGCTGCCAATGCATCTTGTTGCTCTTTTTAAAAACATTGATACATTTTATGTTGACAGGCATTATACTTCTGTTGGTATTTAGTTGGTATTTACTTGTTTTACAGACTTATTCCTGGCTTTACTCTTAAATGCCTGTTGTTGGCTGTTACAGTTGAATGCCTGTCTCAAAAAAGCAATGCTGTTGCTTATTTTCAGTTCTCATTTGGAAATGAGACATCTCTACTCCCTACTGATTGTGAATACCTTATATTTATATTTATTTATATTTATATTTATTATTTATATTTATATTATTTATATTTATTTATTAAAAATTTTTAATGTTTGTTTATTTTTGAGAGAGAGTGTGAGCAGGGAGGGGCAGAAAGAGAGGAAGACACAGAATGTGAAGCAGACTCCAGGCTACTGTGCTGACAGCTCAGAGCCCGACATAGGGCTCGAACCCACAAGTGTGAGATCATGACCGGAACCGAAATCAGACACTTAACAGATGCTTAACTGACTGAGCCACCCAGGCACCCCAAATATTTTTATTTATTTTTGAGAGAGAGAATGTGCAAGAGTGCAAGTGGGGGAGGAACAGAGCAAGGGGGACACAGGATCTTAAGTGGGCTCTGTGTTGACAGCAGAGGGCCCCATGTGGGGCTTGAACCCACAAACCATGAGATCGTGATCTGAGCCGGAGTTGGTTGTGTGTCCAGCTCTTGATTTTGGCTCAGGTCATGATCTCAGGGTTGTGGGATTGAGTTTCCCCCAGTCCCCCTCCATGCTGAGTGTGGAGCCTGCTTGAGATTCTCTCTGTCTCTCCTTCTGCCCCTCTCCCCCACTCGTGCTTTCTCTCTCTCTCTCAAATAAAAAAAAAAGTTACCATTTACTGAGTGTGTTTTTTGGCTAAGTGCTTTATATATAGTATTTCTTTGCATCATTTTTGTATCTACCTTCAGCAATTTTTCCAATCTGTTAATAATAATGTTAAATTAGCCAGTCTTAGAGCTATTCAAGATTGTGGGACTTCAGAAGCAGCCATTAACACAAACAGTTTAACGACTGGAAAAAAGGTTGGAGGCTTTCTGAGTTGCCCCCTTTTAGGGACATCACCCAATTAATGACGTGACATTAATGTTGAACCCAAAGGAAGGGCTGAGAAAGTGTATTTTTCCTTCTTTAAGATGGTTTTTAAAAACATAGAGAAATAAATCTTCATTTTAGGGGAATTTTGAAAAAAAAGGAAAAGTGTAAAGAAAATAAATCATCTATGATCTATCTCCCGATATAGATATTATTATTTTGATGTCTTTTCTGCTAGTCTTTTTTCCTACTGTACTTCCCTCTCCTCTTTTAACCTAATATTGTACAAAGAGCATTTTCATTAAAAATTCTTTAATCACATCAAAAACATTCTACCATGTAGATCGGGGTAGCAAGCTGGTGTGTGGGTCAGGTCTGGCCCATGGAAGTATTTTATTTGGCTTTTGCATTATTAACAAATATTTGGATTAGTTGGCAAAATATTTAAAATCAGGAGATTTCACATCAGCCAGACCACTTAATTTGTCTGTGTGATCTATCTGGCCACTTTGAGCACATGCTTTGAGAGTTCGGGATGGCTCTACCAAAACTTGCATTAGCCATTCGCATATTGTGATTTATTTTAGATTATTTCTGATTTTGAAAGTTGCCAGGATGACTAATGTGAGGAATACCATTGTATTTTCTGAATTTCTGAATATTGCCTTCAGAAAGATTTGTAGATTTATTTATCTAATTGAGCTTTCAAGTTTTTTCTTATCATACTTTCTTGGCGATCAAGTCATAGAACTTTCTTTCCATTTGGCCAATCTGCTTATAGTATCTGCAAAGCAGGTTCTTGGACTGACTGCATGGGTGTTAACCAGACTGGGCCTCCTGCTGGCCTGGCATGGAGGGGCTGTCGGCGGCCAGCATGAGAGCATGTCCAGGCTTGACTTTCCACTCACTTCTTTTGCTAAGACCTTGGCTCAACTGAATTTGGCCAGGATATTTAGTTTATTATTTTAAAAATCAAAGGTGAGTTAGTACAAGTTTATTTTATGATATTTAGTCACTTTTTACTTGAGTATAAGATCACTGTTAAAAAGTGAATTTTTACTACCATTATTTAAAATTATTCTTAATTTTTTATTCTGAGTTATAAACTTTTGGGTGTTGTTTCAATGTATCACTATAATGTTTAGAAAAATACTTATTTGATAAAAGTCTCTACTGAACTAATATTTATAAACCCTCTATACAAAATGAGAAGCTAGTAGTAATTATATAAAAATGCCAATATAGAATGATGAATAATGTTCACGTGACCTTGCTACTTTTTATTTATTTATTTTTTAGAGAGAGAGTGCGTGCATGTGTGAGCAAGTGGGGGAGGGGCAGAGAGAGAAGGAGAGAGAGAATCCCATGCAGGCTCCATGCTGTCAGCGCAGAGCCTGATGCAGGGCTCTATCTCATAAACCATGAGATTGTGACCTGAGTCAAAAGTAAGAGTTGGATGCTTAACTGACTGAACCACCCCTGATGCCCTGATCTTGATACTTTTATTAAAGAAGAAATTCCATGTATATTTTTCCCCTTCATCTTCATTACTCTAGATTTCATCTTGATTCATCTTCTTTTTGAAATATATCTAACTTATTGTTTCAAGAGGATATTTTTAAAAACAGTTTTTAAATACTTGCTACACATTCAGAACCTTGTTGTGGGAAAGTGAAAGATGTGTGAAGCACAATCCTTCCTTTTAAAGAATTTGTAATCTAGTTGGGAAGACAGGACGCAAACACAGTGAATGTAATCAAATACTAGTTTGGATGGAGCAGGTTATTTCTGGTGCTCAGGAGAGTCAGAGGAAGAGGCTTAGCCAGGAAGGTTAGCCCTAGATTGAACTTGGGTTCTACCAGACATTATAGGTGATTGGGGTGAGAGTAGATGTTTGTGGCATGGCAGGAAGGACACTGGCCTACCTGGTCAGAGCGTTCAGGTTGGGAAGCAGTGGAAGATGCATTCAGAAGGGAAAGAGGTGCAGTGGTTGTAAGATACAGAGCAGCAGACAGAGCATTGTAAACCTATTCTGACAGACAATAGGAAGCCGTTGGTGGTAAGAAACATGCTGGTGGCAAAGCCTTGGGGGATTTTGTTTTTCTTTCCTGGAACTGTGGGGTACAGGTATATTATTGTGCTTCACTTTATTGGGGCTTACAGATAATGTGTGTTTTGCTGATCGAAGGATGGTCATGACCCTGCATGGATCAAGGCTATTGGTGCCATTTTCCAACAGCATTTGCTCATTTCACGTCTCTCTGTCACATTTTGGTAATTCCCACAATATTTCAAACGTTTTCATTATTGTTATAGTGTTGTGGTGGTCTGTGATAAGTGATCTTTGATGTTACTCTTGTAATTGTTTTGGGGCATCATGAACCCTGCCCAAATAACATGGCAAACTTAATGGACAAATTTTGTGTGTTCTGACTGCTCTACCAACCAGCAGTTGTCCTATCTCTCCCTCCCTTTAATCCTCCCTATTCCCTGAGACACAGTATTGAAACTAGGCCTATTAATAACTCTGCAATGGCCTCTAAATGTCAAGTGAAAGGAAGAGTCAATCGATACGGCAGACTTTATTGTTGTGTTATTTGAAGAAATTGCCACAGCTACCCCAGCCTTCAGCAGCCACCACCGTGATCAGTCAGCAGCCATCAACATCAAGGCAAAACCTTCCACCAGCAAAAAGATTACAGCTCTCTGAAATCTCAGATGATGGTCAGCATTTTTTTAGCAATAACGTATTTTTTTTTAAATTTTTTAAATGTTTTATTTATTTTTGAGGCAGAGAGAGACAGAGCGTGAGCAGGGGAGGGGCAGAGAGAGAGAGTGAGACACAGAATCCAAAGCAGGCTCCGGGCTCTGAGCTGTCAGCACAGAGCCTGATGCGGGGCTTGAACTCACAAACCATGAGATCATGACCTGAGCCGAAGTCGGATGCTTAACCAACTGAGCCACCCAGGCGCCCCAGCAATAACGTATTTTTAAATTAAGGTATGTACTTTTTTTTTTAGACTACTATTGCACACTTAATAAACTACAGTATAGCGTAAATATAAATTTTATATACACCGGGAAATTCACTTGACTCTTTTTTGTGATATTTGCTTTATTGTGGTGGTCTGGAACTGAACCTACAACATCTCCAAGGTATGCCTGTATAATATTAGAGTATGAAAAGAAGGTAAGAAGGCCAGTTCAATGGGCGTTCTTATAGTTTGAGCCTCAGGGTAGGAATGTGGAAAATTTTATAAAAATGAATGCATTGAAGAAATTTTACATGGGAAAAGAGCTGATGGGATTTAAAGACTGGCTAGATATCGAGTAGAGGAAAAAATAAAAACGTCAGATAACTCTAAAATTTCAAGTTCTAGGCACCAGAAGCTTTATGGAGTTTTAAAATAGAAACAGGAAGAGAATAAACTGAGGGCTGATGGGGGGTGGGAGGGAGGGGAGGGTGGGTGATGGGTGTTGAAGAGGGCATCTTTTGGAATGAGCACTGGGTGTTGTATGGAAATCTATTTGCAATAAATTTCATATATTAAAAAAAAATAAAATTAGAAAGTGTAAATTATCAAGTAGTGCCACAAATTAAACACTTCTTTGGAAGACACATCAAATATGCCTTGTTATTCACTGTTAAATTAATAAAAAGACACTATTCTTAAAAAATAAAATAAATAAAATAAAATAAAATAGAAACAGGGATACTTAGATTGGGTATTACTTTACGGCTAAAAGGGTTATATGTCCAGCTATAGAAATGATTTCTACTTCTCCTTTGGCCCCCTCTTCTCTTGAGGTTTTGTTTTGTTGATATTAGAGTGCTAGATGGTGAGTTTGAGGGTGAGGAATAGTGGGTTAACAGTTTACTTTTGATGGATGCAAGATTTTCTTCCAAGATTAATGAACTATTTGTGTTCCAGCATAATTAGCTAATTGGTATAATGTTACCAAGACAAAGATCATGAGTTTTGTTTCCTTTTGTTCCCATGTGGACTAATTAGTTTTGCTCTGCTCTTTGGCAACATACTTTGCCCCTCATTATAAACAAATCAGTTTACAAATTCATGCTTTTAACATCTGGGAGATTAGGAGTTTGGGAGAGTAAATCATTACAAATCAGTTTCCACTTCCAAAACATGTATGTGCATAATCATGCACCCATGAGTGCACACATATTCACATATGTGTATACACATACTCCAGATAAACATATACACACACATCCAGATCCATGCCGTACTTACAGTGGGTTAGTGTATGTTTTTAGAGCCTTGGCCATATATTCCTTTACTAACTTATTTACTCTTCAACAATAGATGTCAAAGAAAGAATAAGAAATGAATGAAAATTAACAGATTAGTGCATCTTAATGTTTAAAGGGTTGTGTTGGGTTGTAGAACATGAGATAGAGATGCAAACATTACTCTGGGTCATTTTACCTTAAACACTGTAACATGTAATTGTGTGTACTTAAGAGAAATAAAACTACTCATTTTGAACTCCTTCGCAAGAAAATTAACAAGATGAATTCTTTTAATAAGCACATTGGAATCCATTTTCAAGACTATTTCTAGGTTATTAGATGAGAATGAAAGGAGCATCAAGTTTCTCTGTTACTTTCAACAGTTGTAAAAGGCAGAAAAGAAAGATTTCTTCATGTTTGTGGATGAGATGAGCTCTTGATTGGTCTAAGTGCAAAAGCATCAAGTTCTAGCATATAAAAAAGCATCATCAAATAGCAATGGTAGTCAAGTTTCCCTGGAAGGCAACAATGACTTTGCAGCACGTTGCCACACAGTATTCTGTCTGCAGCCTTGACCTTATGCGATACATCCCAACATCCCTCTTTGTAGGGGTTTGTGTTCCAAAGAGATGGCATGAAAAAGAGTGAGTTGAGGCATTTAGCACCAAGTGGAGCCAAAGAGTGAAGTGATACTTTAAGAGCAAGAAAGATACCAAATTGGTTAAGACAAAGTTAGTCATAGAGTGCAAATGGTGAGGGAGGGGTTGGAAGCTGGACCAAAGTGAGACAGTGTGGAGCAAGAGCAAGATGAGGAATAAAACACGGCAATTCCAGAGTAGGATTGCCTATGACTTGCTTTTATTAGCTGCTGGCTGAATGTTGCATGGGTAGTTTGGTTGGATTTAAAGAATGGGGTAGATAACACAAGACCGAGAAAATTATAATGAAATAGCTTTACCTTGATTTGATTTCATGCTTTCTGGTCTCCTGTGTTAAAAACAAGAAAATAGTAGATGTAGCAAAAAACAGAATGATGTATTTTGATTTGTGTTAAACATTCTCAGCCAGATCTGGGAGAAGATAGTTAAGACAGCTGTTGAGAAGCTGTTTCATTGTAAATCTGTAGAGCTAATTCCTGTTGCTGAATGTAGAGAGGCATTTTGGATAACTTAGTTGGCAAGGGTGTTCTCACAGTCTAGACAAGGATGTCCTTAGTCTTCTGTAACATTCATTCATACTGACTTTTTTCTTTTTTTTTTTTTAATGTTTATTTATTTTTGAAGGAGAAAGAGAGTGTGAGTGGGGGAGGGGGGGCAGAGAGAGAGGGAGACACAGAATCTGTAACAGGCTCTAGGCTCTGAGCTGTCAGCACAGAGCCCGACACAGGGCCCGAACCCACAAACCACGAGATCCTGACCTGTGCTGAAGTCGGACGCTCAACTGACTGAGCCACCCAGGCGCCCCAAAATGACTTTTTTCTTGATGATAGAGAGGTATAATAGTGGCAGTCTGGGAAAATTTCCCTATCACAAGTCCCTTCAATTCATATGGGTATGTTTGCGTGTTGATAAATACAGATTTCTGTTAGAAATGAACGTATCTGACCAATCCCTGTGTAACAAATGGCAAGAGCTGTGAGACAGAGGGGGAAAAGCACTGTTTTGGGAGTGGGGACAGTTAGGACTTTTAGTCATGGAGTCATGGATCAGTCACAGTATAACTATAACCTTGGTCAAATTACTTCTCTGGGTTTGAATTCCTCATTTGGAAAGCAAGGAGGTTAAAAGATGAGCAACTCAAATGTTATGATTGGTACTCACACATGGGGGTTTATTGCACTTGTTTCCCTACCTTGAAGTAAGTATGTTTTAAAATGTGCCTGAGGGGGCGTGCCTGGGTGGCTCAGTCAGTTGGGTGTCCAACTTCGGCTCAGGTCATGATCTCACAGTCTGTGAGTTCAAGCCCCTTATAGGGATCTGTACTGACAGCTTAGAGCCTGGAGCCTGCTTCAAATTCTGTCTCTGTCTCTCTCTGCCCCTCCCCCACTCTCACTCTGTCTCTCTCTCTCTCTCTCTCTCTCAAAAATAAAATAAAAACATAAAAAAAATTTTTTTTAATGTACATAGGGGCACCTGGGTGGCTCAGTTGGTTGTGTCCAACTTTGGCCCAGGTCATAATCTCACAGTTTGTGAGTTCGAGGCCCACACCAGGCTCTTTGCTCAGTGAAGACCATGTTTCAGATCCTCTGTCTTCCTTTCTCTCTGCCCATCCTTGGCTTGTGCTCTCTCTCTCTCTCTCTCTCTGTCAAAAAAATGTACATAATAAAAAGTTTAAAAATTTGGAATGCACATAAAAAGCAAAAATGTCATCCCGCCTCCTTCCTGTCCACCTAAAATGAGGAGGTTGAATGAGATGATAAAGTCTCTTTTATTCTAAAGTTCTGTGATTCATTTTGTAGTTTTGCAAGATGGAGCCAAGGTTGTTTCAAGCTATTCTGAGTAGAGGTCTTATGCAATCAAGTTTCTTCTCCTGGAATGATTTTTCCAAATCAATATAGCATTTTATTTAATCATGTTTCCTTGGTTAACTTACATGGAAATCTATGTGTATTTCATGGGCTATACTGAATGGCCTGGCATGTTTTACAGTGATTTATAATCTTTTCATATCAAAATCAATGTCAAGTCTCCAGTTGTAGTTTGAAGATAATACATTGATATGAACACTTTCAGAAAAGACTGGAAACAGCAGCCCTCTGGATAACCATATGATTGCCCATAAAAGACCCCCTTTATGGACAGGTGATTAATGCTCAGTCTTTGTGAAAATTAAAATTTCTCCAGCAGTTGTTCTTCAAGATTCCTATATCTGCACCCAGCTTAAGATATGAGACAATCGACCAATGATTTGATCAGCTTATAAAGGTAAGTTGAATAGTTTTTCTTACATAAAAACTTTCAGCAAAGGACTGCACTTAATATGGTGATTTCAGTGACATCAGCAAGCAATTCTGATGTGGGAAACAAAGGCAAAAGAAAAAAAAATTTCCTTACAACTTACAGCCCATTGACAAGTCCTTGAGACAGGCAGAGTGATGTTCCTCTAGGAGCTCAGCTGCCTTGATGATGACACTTGGCTAAGGGCAAAAGGCAATCTTCACTTAACATTATTACAACCTTCAGGATCCTGTAAGTCTACTTTAACATATAAAAATTATTCTGGAAACTTCCTTTATCTCTACCCCTGCCAAGATACATGTTGGCAATTATACTCCAAGCTCATGGCCCCTGATATATATCTGAAGCGTCTCATGACTGAGTTTTTACTAAATGGTAATAAATGACCATTTTCTAACAGCAGCTAGCCTCTCAAGGTCCTGGAAACCTTGTTTCCAAAATACCTTAGAGGCTTACACTGTCCCTAATCCCCTCCCAACATGAAGGTATATAATCAGTTACCCGTCTCAACCCCAGTACAGATCTTTCTGCAGATAGGTCCTGTCCCTGTGCTTTAATAAAGCCATCTTTTGGCACTGAAGACATCTCAAGAATTCTTTCTTGGCTGTTGTCTCTGAACTTCAACATTTTCTACATCACTTCTACCATTTCAGGTTTACGTGTAAGCAGTCAGTCATGGTCACTGAGTGAAAGACTCCACAGCAGCCTACACAGTAGCAGAAGTGACAGAAAAGGCCTATTTTTAGAAAAAAGACCTAACAATAGTTTGATGATAGAGCAAAGTATAAAGGCTTGATACTGTGATTGTTTTGGAAATCCATGTTGTCTATGACAGGCACAAAAGCTTCTTTGTCAATTTGCAATTCTTTTCGTTATGGGACGTTACTTATGAGCAGGACTCTGTGGCAGCTGGCATTTTGTGGCAAAGCTCAGTCCCAACATTAGTAGATGGAATGTCAGTGGGAAGAAACAGAAGTTTATATTCATGCTCATGCGCTAACCCAGAGTTTAGAGTCAAAAGCCTCTTGACATTTTGGAAATTGTCCTCAAAGACCTGCCAAAAAGAGCCTTTCCCATTAGGTAATGATAATTTGGCAGTACCTGCCTTTTGTGAAAGGAAAATATGGTAGAAATAAAGTAGCAACAGGACGCCCAAAAGCTAGTTTTGTACTGAAAAATGAGTACAAGTTGCCTGGTTATGGTTTTATATATCTCTTGCTTTCATCCTTGCTTTGAAATATTCTATGGCTGCTTCTAAATTGATCCTTCTTAAGTCTTTCAGTTGTTTCATCACTGGTCAGAGAACATGATGTAGAAAACTGGTCAGAGAATTCATATTCAGAAGATATGAGTTCAAGTCTTGAGTTTTTCATAGGTGTACGATAATGGGGAAGATAATTTACACCTCTGAGCCTCAATGTCCTCATCTATTAATTGGGAAGAATTATAAGACCAATTTCACAGGTATTAAATGAGATAATATTTATGGAAAGTTATGTCACAAACTGTAAATGCTGTATAATATAATTTATAACATCAATAACAGATCTGGAATTGTTGAAAGCAAGGTCTTAATAAAGCAATGGAATATTTAAGGGATAAAAGAATCTCTAAGTGAAACACTCCTTAACTGGGAATACTCCTCACAGACTTAGAAATATTCATGTATTCATTATAGCTTCCTGTATTTTTTGTTCTACTTGGCTGTGGTCAGACTTTGTAAAGCTCCCAAGAAGAACAATCCAGAATTGATGCAATGGGCATATATATGTGTGTGTGTGTGTATGTATATATATATATATATATATATATATATATATATATATATATATATTACTTTATTGCCTCTTTCCCACAGCTCATTTCCCCTGTCTTACTTACCATCATTATTTGTTGATAGTATAACCAGTGTGATACATATAATTATATGTATATGATACAGGTAACCACTGGATACATATAATTGATATCCAGGCTCAGCTTCAAACTTTGTTTTTTTCTTTTCCTTTTTTTTTTTCTTTTTAAGAAAATTAAATGAAGAAAAGGCTTGATCCAGATGGACTGACACCCTTTCCTTCTTTTTTATGCTGGAATTCCTTCTAGAATACCCTGGGGAATTTGTTATCAGTTTCTATAGCTAGACTTTTTCACTAGTATATGCACAGTGGCACTAATTACTAGGTTTGTGAAATTATTCCTTCTCAAGGGGGTTTTGGAAATACCTCTTATAAGGGGTTTCTTCCATCTGGAGGAGCCATACTATATAAGCACATCCTCAGTTTTAGTCATGTGAATAGTGAAAGCTTTATAATCTCTTACAAAGAGAATGGTTAGTGATCCTAACATCTTTGTTATTCAGGTTCTAATGAAAAAAGAATGTGAAAGTTATCTTTATTTTGTATGGTTTTATCACTTCAGGAGTGGCTTCCACTTTACTTATGGGCATTTATGAGTACTATTACAAATTCAACTTTATGCTGGGCAGTCTGCTTGGCTACATTCAAGATCCTTCGCTGCCAGGTGAATGGCTATGAAAATTCTTGACGTTATTTTGATGACTGTAATTTTGATGACAGAGCATATCTCTGTCACGGTGGTCTTTCCTTCCTGTTTTAAACTTTGTGGCACATGTAAACAAAGAACTGTTTTGAACAAAGATTGGTGTTTCTTTACTTTTTTTTTTTAAGTTCGGTTATTTTAAGAGAGAGCGAGAGAGAGAAGGGGAGGGGCAGAGAGAGAGAGAAAGATTGAATGTCACCAATTAGGAGATCATGACCTGAGCTAAAACCAAGAGTCGGCTGCTTAACTGACTGAGCCATCCAGGCACCCAAGGATTGATATTTCATGATTGATCTTCATATATCCTGCAGTTCCTATATTCCGTTCATCCTGCTGGCTTTTGTAGGCAGTATGTTAGGTCCTTCCCAGTTACTTTCTATGAGATGCCATGACTGTGCAGGCTTTCTTTTTTTTTTTTTTTTTGGGTCATTACAAATGTCAAATTAGTTTAGCCAAGTAGCCCTGGCAAATGAACTCTGCATATAAGATACTCTTTTAATAATTTTGCCTAAGAAAGTTTTTTCATTTTGCAAAAGCTACTTTGAGCTCACACAACCGTAAATTCAATGCACCAAGGGACAGGAACACAAATTTATTAAGCCTATGAATGATTTACCAGATACATCACAGTGATAATAAATAATAGACACCAATGGAGTCAGTAGGTTATTAGGGTGGTTACCATTTTGTCTCACATTTCTTGACTTACTCTTTCAATAGTTGTCAGAAAACTATATAAAAGTCATGATCATCACTGGCCAAATGATATAGACTGTATATAGATTCTCCTGCTGAGATAGATGATTCATCAGTAAGGACATAAATGACAAAGAATTACAACAAATGACAAAGAATTAGAAGATTGGGTGGAGGTGTAGAAAAACACTGATGAAAAGCTTTTTTTTTATTATTATTCTCACCAAAAATGTCATACACAGTTTATAGAAAAAGAATGGCCTCTAGAATATCATAAAGAAATAACAGATTATTACTGAGGAAATTGGTCCTGAACGAAAGCATATGCTTTCTTGTTTTGCAGTTTGAACAGGTTCTGTGCTCTTGGTGCTGCACGTACGTTTGAAGCAGAAGGGAAATTGTTCTGCAGTTTGTAAAAGTCAGATTCAGTCATGCCCAGGACTGGGGAGTTGAGCACGCCCCAAGCCCCATGTCTTTGGAATTTGTGAAGGAAGAAGAGATTTTGCCAAGACTGATTTTCCTTTCAGACTTTCCCTTAAGCACAGTCCAGAGCAGAGAGAGCGTGTGGTGTTGAAACTAAACTACTGTCAGGATGTTCAGGATCACATGATCGTATGCTGTGTGTTAACAGGCCTGGCAGTTCATGTGCTACTTTTATATGTATCTCATTCTGAGTCTTCAGGTGGTTTGGGGAGTTTCAGTTCTTTGAGCACTGGTTTTATTCAGCGTATAAAGTATTACAATTTTTCTTCTGCAGTGAATGATCGTCGAAACACTTTGTCTAATTGCTGGAGCTACTCCATGGCTATAATTTAAGCAAATTTGGAAGCTGTCTTCTTAGCTCTGTCATGCCATCAGGATAGTGTTTAGTTACTCATCAGGTTTTTATTGAGTGACCAAAAGAACATTAATATCTTGGTAAGTACTTGGACAAACATATTAAAGATTAATGAGCCTGGAAGATGCCTCAGTTTTATCCAGAGAAGAGGTGAGGCACTAGAAGAATCAGAGTTGGTAATTATGCAAACATGCTTTTCTGGTAGATGAGCAGATGTTAGTTTGGACATACCATGGTTAGAGTGTGGTACTATGCCTCTTGCCTCTTTTAGAAACTTCTGGTACAGAAAAGGGAAGAGGTACATATGAATTACCATGGGTGTGAATTGAACTATTTCATCAGCTGGAAAAGGCAATTGTAGAATGTGTATAAGAACTCAAAGAGCAATGGCCTGTGAGTCTAGGAGGGGAATTCATAGGTTGGGAGTCAGGAATTTCTCCAAACTACATAAATTCACAATATACTGGGTACTGTATAATTAGAATGTTCTATTATCCCAGAAAATTGAGATCCACTGAGTGATGTTTCCAGAATAATCACAAGAATTCTATTTTTTTTTTTTTTTACATAATCACAAGAACTCTAAAATTTCCTGGACTAAATATTGACTGGGCCCTTTTCTTGGAGGAATTGCCACACACGCAGAGAAGCAGCCATGAGCCCAAATTGGTCCTAGCCCTGAGTGTTTACTGAATACTTGCTTTATGCCAGGTACTGGGCAAGATACACAGGGAACAAAGATGAATGATCCATAGTCTGACCTTGAGGAACTCAGACTAGGTAGGAGACATACATGTTCATAATTAGCAATGAGAAACTGATAAATCCTACAATAAGGATATGAACAGAGTGCTGTGGGGGCACAAGAGACAGCAAGTTAAGTGCTAGTTAATAATAGTAAAGGATTTTTGCATTGGGCTGGTCCTTACAGTTTACTTAGTTCTACTCAGTGCAGGATACGTAGCACAGCACCCTGTCAGATGGTCATTTAGCCTGTGCTGAAACCCCCTTCTAGAGACAACTCATTACATTTTCAGGCATCTCTATTTAATTCATTGGTTCAAAAAAAAAAAAAATAATTCATTGGTTCAAATTAACATTGCGTGAACCCTTGTCGGGTGCGTGGTGCTGAGTCCATTGTCTCTGTTATCTCATTTAATCCTTACGGAGCAGTAGTTACTTCTAATATCCCTCTTTCCACATGAACAACTGAGGCTTGTGGAGGTTGAAACATTTTACCCAAGTTTATACATGTAACAGTTGCTGGAACCAAGGTTTAAGTTCATTTCCTGACTTGAAAGCTGTGTTCTCGATCTTTCTGATACTTTCATAGGTTCCTATTTTTCCATCTTCAGAGAAAAAGAACAAGTTTAATTTCTCTCCCTTGTGACAGCTGTTCAAATATTTCACAAGAACATTCATGTGTCCATGTGCCCCTCCCCCATGCCCACCTCTTCTCCTGTCATTCCCTTAAAGTTCTTTCAAATGTTCCCCCAAACACATACTCTTTAGACCCTTTACCGTCCTGGTCACTTCTGAGGGCTCTCCTATGTGTTGATGACGCTTCTCAGATGGAGTCTGCAGAATTACCACAGCATTCCAGAAGTAGTCTGCTTTGAGTAAAATGGGAATGGCTTCTCTTCACCTGGAAAATGTTCATTTTTAGTGGCAGCTGCATCACTATTTTGGCTCAGGCTTAGTTTGTTGTCAAAAAAGTTCATAGATCTACTTTTCTCCTCACTTTTTTTTTTTTTTTGCCTTAATTAAATTTACTTATGACCATGCCTTATTTGCTGCTTATTGTTTTGAATGTGTTCAGCTCACATGATGACTGAGTCATAACTTAAAGAGATACAGTCAGGAACATTTCATCTTCCCGTAGCTAGAAGCTGGGTAGGTACATTTTAAAGAAACAGGTGGCTAAGCAGAGTTTCTTAGGGCATGTTTTCATTCCTCTGCCCCTGAAAGGTTTTTGTTTTTGTTTTTTGTTTTTTTGTTTGTTTGTTTGTTTGTTTTGTTTTTTTTCATGCACATGAGGGCATGTAGTCAGCTCCTGATGAGAGGTTAGGTCATCTGACTCTTCAGAGAGGACAAGGTATGTTCTCCGCAGGCATATGGCTCAGGCTCTTCGCTCTATTCCGTTTGATCTCATCTTCTTGGAGCCCTGTGACATTGGAGTAGCCTGAGGATGAGGGATTGTGTTCTTCTGGCAGGAAGAACTTGGCCAAGTGTTTTGAAAGACTTGTTCCAAATAACATTTTGAAACATTACTTAAACATTATTTAGAGCCTCATTTGGTGACATCAGTCATCTTAATATTCAGTAGTAGCTTGTATAAATGTTTTAGTGTTAATTAAGATTTGAAAGCTTGAATATCTGGTTGTATAAAAGTTTCAAGGCCTCTGGTAATCCTGAAGTGCTACTGCAAGATTTAGACAATTTATAAAATGAAGAGATTTTCAAGGTGAACCAGATTTTATTTTATTTTAGTTTTTTGACCAGATTTTAAGTATAAATCCTAGGTGCATTTGATATTGTTTCAAAAAAATTTTTATAGTTACTTGAAACTGGGTAGATTTAAGAATAAAAGTGTATATTATGAGAACAAATATAAAGCTGTGGAATGATTACATGGAATTTTTTTCATGCTGATTAAAATTTGAGGAATATAGTTAATTTTTCCAGGGCTTTCCCTGGTAGAAACAATCACCATGGAAAATGGCCATATTTCAAATCAAATGTTATGCTCCACATTTGCAAGTTATTTATTTAATCAAGCATAGAGAAACCATATTTCTGAACCATATTTTGATGGTTAGGTGTAATAATTTGAAAAATGACTTCAATACGTTTTTTGAAAAGATTAATTGAAGAGTAGAACTCAGTCCGAATTGTGAAAGAACAGCTCTTGCTCATGTTTATCTCTGTGCTCCTTTGTTGGAATAATCTGTATCTAGATCAGTGATTCTCAAAGTGTGGCAGTCTCCAGACTAGCAGCATTAGGATTGCACAGGAACATGTCAGAAATGCAGGCTGTCAGATCCCACCCCAGACTTGCTGGATTGGAAACTAGGAGAATGGGATCAAGCACTATGTGTTCTCACAACACCTCTGGGTATTTCTCATGTCTCTGAATTTGAGAACCACTGAGCTAGATTGTTTCAAGCTTTATATATTTGTTCAATAGTATGTGGCCAAGTTCTGATGGAATGGAATGAGGAGAAGCCTCTATTTCCACTGTGATTATTACAAGTGGTTAGGAGAAATCTCATTACTGTTTTTCCCCCACTCATATAAAAGAATGAATTTTTCTTTTCTTTGGGAAGTTGAGCTAGATTTCCTGGAATGCCTAGAATTTATATGATAGCACAATGCTTAACTCAGTTGCTCAACTGAACTCTCCACCCTAAAATAGAGAAAAACACCTCTGAGGAAAGATACCTGAAGATGTGAAAATTCTTACTCCTTGAAGGGCTGCATGAAATAGGGACCTAAATCTGTGTAGCTGGAAGGAGCTTGGAGAACTTATTTCACTGCTTTTGAAAGGAATGTTCTGCTCAAATAGAGTAAGATTTTTCTCTGATCTTAAAATCCTCCAAAGACAATCACAATCGATTGTACTCATTTTGTTATTAGACTCAAAGTTTAATAGCCATAAATGCCAGAAAATGCATTTTTACATTTCCTATGCTCTTTGCTATGTTAGGATCACATGACAATTCAAATATTGCCTAAAACCATTTTTTATAGTTGACAGTTATGACGCATCAGTTGCCAAATTCTGTTGTTCCAAATGCTCATAGCTGAGCAATAGCTTGGGAGAGGATAACCCTCCAGGGCTAATGAAAAAGGAGAAAAAATGATTCTGCCCAAATCAATACAGACTCCTCTCATCCCAACCCAAATCTCTTTAATCTGAATATTGCATAAGAGTAAATCCTTGAAGTCAGGTCATTAGTCTGTGTGTGTGTGTGTGTGTGTGTGTGTGTGTGTGTGTGTGTATGCATGTGAGGAAGGAGGCTGTGCTTCCTCTCTAAAGTTAGTGGAGTCATGCATAAAGCTTGTACACATTATAACAGAGTAAAATGAGCAAATGAGGAAGTAAAATGAGTACAGTGAAATTATTTCATATTTTATCCATTGTCTCAAGACTGTTCCACAAACTATTGTAAAAGCTTAAAATATAAAGTATAGGTACAATGTCAAATGATACCAAATGGATTTTTAAGAATGGAATTATCACATTACTTAAGGATTTTGTTTATCCTACATACCGTAGGCATTTTCAACTGAAAAATTAATATTTGTGATTGGCATGCATATAAGCTATAGTCATATGGTCAAGAAACAGTACATTTTATAATAACTGGTCAAGATTTGTTGTTTTTGCTGTCAGGAAGATCTTCTGAGAACATTTTTTCCCTGTCCTATTTTTAGCAGCAATGACACTTCAGATAATATAAGATGTAGGATTTGCCTATTGTCCAGGGTAGTGTCCAATCAAGCTGACCATTCTCCATATGTTAGAAGATTCCTCATTTACTGAGCTGAGGCAGTTCTTCTACACTGTCTCCAGGACAGTAGGAGTCTGTCATTATGAGAGGCTCATAATGAGCTTATGGCTGTCTATAAAGGTAGAGAGAAGAAGAAAATATTATTTCCATTTCATAGGTAGCAGACACAGACAAAAGCACCACAAAAGAGTAAATGGAATTCAAATTGTAAAGATACTCATTTCCCTACTGAAAGTAGACCAGGATTTCCAAATGAGATCAGGTGCATTCAGGGTGGTATGGCTGTAGACCAGAGTTTCCCAATCAGGGTCTCCTAAGGTCATAGGAGACTTTAATTCTGCTAAATTGAAAAACAAAGTATGTTCTCTAGATCATAGAATATAATGTGAACTATATATATAATTTTAAATGTTCTAGCAATCACACTGAAAAGGAAAAAGAACCAGGTCCCATTAATTTTATCATATCTTTTATTTAACACAACGTACGCAGGATTTTGTGATTTCAGCATGTAATGATGAAGAATGAATGAATGATGAAGAATGAAGAATGCATGAAATATTTTACATCCTTTTTTTTTTTGTACTAAGTCTTCAAAATCACAGCACACTTCAATATTTGAACTTGTCACATTTCAAATGCTCAATGGTCAGATGTGCTAGGTGGCTACCATATTGATCAGCACAGCTCTAGAATCTCCTTTTTCTACTCTTATCAACCACTTGAAGTCCCTTTCTGTACAAAAACACAAAATGTCTTTGCAGATGTCAAGTTACCTGTCTCTGGGAGTATTCAAGAAGAGGCTGGGTAATCACTGCTTGGTAGGAATATTGTGAATAAAAACCATCAAATAGATGTTTAGGCAAGAAAAGCTTCAAAATCTCTTGTAACCCCAGAATTTTATGATGCTATAATACTGAGAAATGAGATATGGAAGTATGATTTAGGAAAAAACGTCCTTCTTTAGTAGCTGTGCCACTTTCTGCCATTATCTCCTGATTTGTAATTACCTCTTCTCTACTTCTAATGTAATTTACTTGCTCATTCAGTAGAGATGTATTGAGTCCCTGCAATTTATCAGCTGCTGTGCCAGTAGCTGGAATGCATTAACAGTAGTGGGTGGGAGAAGCTTGACCCCTGTGTTCATAGCATATTCAAGCTATCTCATTGTTTCTATTCTTCTTTATCCCTGGTTTCTAGAATCCCTCTCCTCCTTGTCTGGCATGATTCGCTAGGAGCCACAAACCTACTGATATGAAAACAGTGGTCTGACTTTGTTTCCTACTACAAAATGTCAATCCATCCATAAAGGGCATTTTTTGGCAATGAGAAAACTGGAGTTGGGTTTTTTTCATTTTGCTAGTGTAATTAAGAAATTAGAAATAGAGAATCATCTTTTCAGCGTTAAGGCAAAGTGAAATCTGCTGACATTCAGATACATGTGCCACCTGGAATTGTAATTTGCATTAAAAATTCCTTTGCTGTCAGC
Source organism: Panthera leo (assembly GCF_018350215.1). Lineage (NCBI taxonomy): Eukaryota > Metazoa > Chordata > Mammalia > Carnivora > Felidae > Panthera > Panthera leo. The sequence goes on along the minus strand of NC_056687.1, from coordinate 48,702,713 downwards.
CAACTGCCAGGTAGACACTTAATCTCCTTTGACTCTCTGCTGGACTTTTTTGTGTCCAATCCAAAAATTGTGAAAGAATTAAAGCATCTTCTGAGCTATGGTTCATCAATTATGATGCTTCTACTTTGGAGAGAGAAAAAGTACAGAACCTTCAAGTGTCAGAAAAACTGGTGCTTGTCCTAATAGAAAAAACATGGGGATTTAGGACAAAGGAAAACCATTTATAGAAGTATTTTAGTGATTTGATTATAATTCTGCCTAGCAAATTTGAAAATATTCCATCTCACTCTTATTTAGTTCTTAAAATGTCCCAAAGTATTTTGTGAATTCAATTTCTAAATTCCACTGTACTCAACTTTTCTGGAATGTCTTCTAATGCCTTCATATTACCACCAGAGAGCAGCAGAGATTTGTAGGTAGTTAATGAGTACCCTAAATACCAAAAAAAACCCCACCCAGAATAAAAAAAAAAAACCCAAAGAAATTTGGCCGGTTGACTTGATCTCAAATCTTAATTAAGTGACTATGAGGAAAAAAGAGGTAGTTGATTCATAACTAGAACTCTAATTTCAAATGCTCAATGGTCACATGTGCTGGGTGGACCAACATGTTCACTTTCTGAACATCAGAAAGGAAAAAGAACCAGGTCCCATTTATTTTAATAATGTCTCTCCACCTTTGCACCTCTCTTTCTGAGGTGTATGTGTTAGTATGTGATTTTAGTAATTTATGACATTGGTTGTCAAAACAACTCTTATTCCACGCTCATTCTTACCATAGACTGAACAATGAACCTGAAGGCAGTGAATCAGAAGTTTGAGGATGTCCACTACTTTGTCCTATAGGCCAGGTGGTCATTAAACTACTGCCAACAGGCCAAATCCAGCCCGCTGCCTGTTTTTGTAAAATAAAGGTTTATTGGAACACAGGCACACTCATTTGTTTGTGTTTTGTTTATGGCTGCTTTTCATGCTACAATGGCAGAGTTGAGTTGCTGTGACCATATGAAACCAAATGACCTGTAAGGCCTAAATTATTTACTATCTTGCATTTTACAGAAAAAATTTTGCTAACCCTTGTTTTGTACCTCATTTGTGTTTTAAATTTAAGTTATGGAAACTATGGGGAAGGAGAAGGAATCCTGGGTTGGAATTTCAACAATATTGTTCTATTCCTAGTTCTGCTACCTGGGCAAAGACCTCACCATTTCTAGCCCTAGTTGTCCTTATCTGTAAATGGGGGCTAGGGTTTAGGAGGAGGTTAAATTTGGTAGCATCTAAGATCCTTTCCAAAAGTTCTATGACTTTTTTGTTGCCTTTGTTTTTGACATATATATGGTATACAGAGAGCAAGTTATTTTATGGAGGTATCCTTTTTCTCGGTCTGTGTCTTGAAGGCTCCATTTTTAATCCCATAGGATTTGCCACATGCCTGGGCTAGCTTGCACTATACATCAGGGAAGTCTGATGTCAGACCCACACATCCTTGGAAATTGACTTAATTTCACTTAATAGAACAGGGGAAAGGGTGAGGTCAGTGTTTAGATTCCTTACTTTAGCTAAGCAGGACTATATTTTTCTTTTTCTGAAGTCTACATTTTGGCTATATTCCTAGCCTACATTCCCTAATCTGTCTTTTTTGAAAACCTTGTTTAGTAAGTAAAACTATTAAATGTTGTACTAAATACCAACTCAACAACTTCTACAACTTTGCTTTTTAATATCTTGTTGGAATGTCTAGTAATCTGAATTAATATTGATTTAAAAAATGTAAACATGGAAAGAAGTATGTGAAGTAAAATATTAATACAATAGTTTGATTCCATATTTTTTTTTTAAATTTTTTTTTCAACGTTTTTTATTTATTTTTGGGACAGAGAGAGACAGAGCATGAACGGGGGAGGGGCAGAGAGAGAGGGAGACACAGAATCGGAAACAGGCTCCAGGCTCCGAGCCATTAGCCCAGAGCCCGACGCGGGGCTCGAACTCACGGACCGCGAGATTGTGACCTGGCTGAAGTCGGACGCTTAACCGACTGCGCCACCCAGGCGCCCCTTGATTCCATATTTTGGTTTATTCTCATTTTGATTGATTTATCGGTTCATAAATTTAACAAATTTTCACTTAGTAATCTAATTAGTGTTGAAAATATAGCAATGAAAAAGCAGATGATTAAGTAGAAGATGCTCACAGTTAAGATTTTGGAAAATAAAGCAAAATGTGAAACACAACCTAATTTTAAGTATTTGTACCTGTGTGTGTTTTTTTCAAAATGTAAATATTTATGTAACTAACACCCTTTATAATCAAGTCTAATGTTTGTGTTCCTTGTTTTATTTACTTGTAATTTATAGAATATTTATTAGCAAGATGGCTTTTAAGCCTTCTGAAAATAACTGATCAGGTTTTCATAACCCACATTTCTGATGTCCAGAAGCTTTTATAGTACAATTGTATATAAAGGTGTTATTGCTACATCATCCTAAGGGCCTTTAAGTCTCTGTTAAGATGCTGTTAAATTCTGCTTCAAAACAGGAAGGAACTCATTTTTTTTAAAGTTTATTTATTTATTTTGAGAGAGAGAGACAGAGCAGGGGAGGGGCAGAGAAAGAGGGAGAGAGAGAATCCTCAGTAGCCTCAGTATTGTCAACACAGAGCCCCACGTGGGGCCCTAACCCTGAGATCATGACCTGGGCTGAAATCAAGAGTCAGACACTTAACCGGCTGAGCCACCCAGGCACCCCAAGGAGGGAACTCATTTTAAGACATAGACATTATTATCTAACCACTCGGCCCTTCACATGTAGAGATGAAACTGTTGACACTCTTAGCCATTTAAATCCTTTTTGGAACAACTGGCTGGATGGGTCACCTTACAGGCACACTGCTTTCCTAGTTCTTTCCAGGCTCAAAGATGTGTATAAAAGATTTGGAATCAGAAGAACTGAGTTCAAATCTCTACTCTGCTTCTTCCTAACTGGGTAGTTTTGACTGAATCACTTAGTCTGAGTGCCTGTGTCCTCATCTATATGATAGAGGTAAAATACCCACTGTGCCTATCTCACAGGTTGCTGTGAAGGCATCAAGATGATGTCAGGTTTAAGTAAAAGCATGCTGCCAAACCCTAATACCCAGCGCAAATGCCAGCTCAAGCTGGAGTTAAAATGAAGCCCAGTATTCAGCATAAGATGGCCATAAGATGGACGATTGACCTTGGGACCAATTTAGTCAGTTGGGCTAACGGGCTTTGCCTATGGGAGTTTACTAATTCACTAACATGGACTATTGAATTCTTACATTTATCAAACCAACAAATATTTGTTTGGTATTAACTATATGCATGCCACTGGGCTTGTGTTGTAGAAAATATAAAGAAGCTCTCTGCCAATAAGAGCTTACTATTTACAAGATAAGGGTATCAATCAAGTGTGACAAGAAAACAAACCACTTTAAGTTTTCAACAGAGGGATTCATTCATTCATTCATTCATTCATTCTTTGAAAGGACAACAGACTCTCAGGATCTTGTCACTTTTTAAGGTTACAGGCCATTTGTTTTGTAAACTCTCCTTTAGTTTGGCTTTGTCTGATGTTGCTTCATGATTAGATTCAGGTTACATGTGTTTGGGGAAAATGCACAGAAGTGATGCCATGTTCTCCATGCATCCTATCAGGTGACACACAGTTTTATTTTTTCTGTTTTTGATCATGTTCATTTTGATTGTTTTCGTAGAGTCTGTCAGATTTCTTTACCACAAAACTAATATTTTTCCCTTTGTAGCTACTAAGAATTTGAGGAGAGGGTTTACTTTGGGACTATGTAAATATCCTATTCATCATCAAACTTTAATTAATCAGTATCAGTATAAATTCTTGGTTCTGTAATCTGTTCAAAGAATTATAATATTACTGTCATTATTTTGATGTTCAAACTGCCCCTATTTTGGCCATTGGCAGCCCCTTCAAGCTGGCTTCAGTGTCCTTTTGGCATGTCCCACCATCCTTTGAGTACTTTCTTACATTCTGTCCCCAGAAGATATTCCAGGCTCATCTTACTCTTTCCTAGCCATGCCCCTGAAATCAGCCATATCTCTAAGGATCTCTGACTTTTTTAGTGGAGAATGACATATAGAGACCAAGATCTGGCTCTGACTGCTCATTGCTATTGAGGTGTCATTGCTTTCAGACCCTAACAGAGGGGATTTAATCTAGGTAATCAGTTAAACCAGTGATAGGGAGACCGGAACCCAATAGGGGTCTGTGAGGCAACCCAGAGTAACCATTAACACCCTAAGACTGGAGGAACAAAAGAGGGATGTAGTGTTCTCAGGAGGTCAAGTCATCTGGAATAAGCTTGAGAAACATTGGACCTGTCCAGAGTAAACTTGTGCCATGGAGGAGATGCAGCTGCTATAAGTCATGTGAGGAGGGGAGGCTTCTTCCTTCTTCTTGCGCTCCAGTCTACTCTCAATACCTCCCATTGGCCTGACATGGCCAGAATCCAACTCCACAGGATCCTGGGAAACAAAGCCTGAGGTAGAATCCAGAGGAAAGGAAGGGTTATGAATGGAACCGAGAGCAAAAGGCCCAGGACTGGTACAAAGATACATATATCCTTGTATCCTAATACAGATACTCAGGCATCTATTGATAAAATGATAAGTTCTTTGTCTCCAACAGTGGAGAGTGGGGTAATGAAGGGGCTGGGAGGAGAGGAGGTGTGGCCTGAAGACCTAATTTTCTTCTTCATGCTTCTGCCTGGGAACAACATGGTCAGCATTGACTTTGTTGTTCCCTGTTCCTCTTCTGCCTTCCCCGGTGGTAGGCCTGTCTTTGGCCATCATTGACAATGGCACCAGTGACTTGGTAGAGCTGATAGCCAGCCCTCCTTGTGATGGTGTTAAAGTCTGACTCCGTAGCTGGTCAAGGGCTGGGAGCAGGGATTATACATGGTATTTTTCTTTCCTCCTACTTAAGAAAGCTTGGCCTCCTGCTTCAGGCCTCAGGTTTACTTAAGTGTGACATCGGCTCACCACTTGGATAGAGGAGAAGAATATGAAAAACAATATGCTGCTAGTATGACACTCAAAATACAACCTCTGTTCATGGGACAACATTCCTGTATTCTTGAATACAGAAAAAGAAGAACAATTGCCATTCTGGTTTGTTAGTTTCTTTGATTATTTTTGTCTGTAGGTTGTCACTGACTAAAGCTGAGTCAAGATTTTAGGTTTATATTGGCCAGGTTTCTAACACATAATATGTTGAGGATTAATTATGTACATTTCAGGAGGTTACTCATCAAATACTCAAGATTAATGTCACACACTTCAGGGGATGACACATAACTGTAAGTATGCAATGTTGTATTTTGTGGTAGATACGGTACAACTCTATCCCCAGAGAATCGAAATTTAGGAAATTTGGCCTCAGTATAGGATATATTGCTGACATAAGCTGTGTGCTATTTCATGTTGTAATTATATGTGTCTCACTACACAATGCTTTGTGGCTGTCAACCTTACAAGTTTTGGCCTATGGGGATTGAGATGAGGTAGGACTTTCTCCTCTAAGTACTTAGATGTGAAACATGTGTCACTGATATTAGTATAGATGATAGGGCAAAGGCTCTGGGTCTGGGAGTAAGGAATAAGAAGTGGAGCCTAGGACTTAAAAAAAAAACTTATTTACTTTTATGACCATTTACATAAAACTGACTTAATGGGCTTTTTACAATTAATGTGATGATGATTTCTGTTTTCTCTATAAGAGTAAGAAGTAATTTTCAAATGCTGTCAATCTGAGTATCTATGATTCAAATGAGAAATCCTTTCCTTCTTTCTTTCTTTCTTTCTTTCTATTTATTTATTTATTTATTTACTTATTTACTTATTTTTGCCTAGAGTATCCTATCCCTTTTTTTCTTTTTTGAACCCTCCACCCCATTGTTCGTAGTCTCAAACATAGGTTGGATGCCTATGGAGGATGCCTATGGTTGAATGTTATGGAGAATAACATCAGCTTTCTGAGTTCACAGACTTTATCAGCAGGTGTAGGTACACCAAAATCAAATGCACTGGCACTGTTTCTCTCACAGGGTCCTGACCCCCCAGGAGGAATATTGAGCCTTAGGATAAATATGGGATTTCCTGGTGGAGTATCAACTTCATTAAGATGCTTGGGAAATAATATGTTTTATATTTTATATATTTATATATTAAAAAAAAATTTTTTTTAAGTTTTTTATTTATTTTTGAGACAGAGAGAGACAGAGCATGAACAGGGGAGGGGCAGAGAGAGAGGGAGACACAGAATCGGAAGCAGGCTCCAGGCTCTGAGCTGTCAGCACAGAGCCCGACGTGGGGCTCGAACTCACGGACCGTGAGATCGTGACCTGAGCTGAAGTTGGACGCTTAACCGACTGAGCCACCCAGGCGCCCCTATATTTATATATTTTATATTTTATATTTTATATTTTATATAAACACTCAGATTTATTGTAGAGTAGATAATGTTACCTGTATGACTTCAAAACATAGAAAAGTATTGCACCTGGTTGTTATTTTCAAGATGTGAGCAGTAAAGTGTAATATTTAGAGTGGAATCTCTGGACTCAGGTGAGCCACTTAAAACCTTGTTAAACCTAAGCAAGTTACTTACCCTCCTTACCCTTCAGTTTCCTCTTCTATAAAACGTGGCTAATGTGACTTATAGAGTTAGTGTGAACATTAAAGGTGTCTAGCTTAATGTCTGGCACATAGTAAATACACAAATGTTAACTATGATGCCACTGGTGGTGATATGGTCAGAGCCTTGGAGGTAAGGAATTAATGCTCCTTGGTCACTAGGGGTGGAAATGTTTGTACAACACTGCTGTACTGGAAATTAAGTCTACCTCTGCCATCTCCTTTTTGTGTCTGGGCATTCAGAACATATTGAGGAATTAGCCTAATGCACAACTGTGAAGACTCAATTGTTGCACTTGAATTTGGAACCAGTAGTGCTTGTTGGATGGTACACAATCTCTAGGTCACTAGAAGTTAAACATTATCACCAAGGGAGAAATTTGGACCGGAGTCTGGACTGGTCAGTAAGTGGGGCAAAAATGAAGAGTCAATGTTTACAGTTTGAGGATCTACAGGTGGTTTAACTCAAGAGAAGCATCTGGGGCTAAGGTCAAAGGATTAGATCTGGATGAGAAATATGAGGCATGAATCCTGCTACTTTTCTCTCCTATGACCATGACAGACCTTGCTAATGAATAACCATACTTTTTCAAACAGAGCCCAGGTGTGATTTCAGCATCCTTTACAATATGATGCTAATGGTAGACACTATGAAATGATTATCACTTGAGAACTCTCTTTCTGTATAACACTTGAGAAATTCCAGGAGCTGTGGACACTACTAATAAGAAAAATTAACAACAGAAGTGGCTTTAAAGACTCATCTGCTTGGATGAGAAGACTTCCATGCCTCGTGATACTGTAATCCTTATTTCTCCTACCCTTTTTTCTTTTTAAAGAGAAGGAAAGGGACAAATGTCACATTTTGTTGATTGACCTTACTTTTCTAGCTAACCCTGAATAAATCCTGATGCTTTCTATGTGGCAGGTGTCACAAGTGCTGGTGCTCTTGTGGGGACCATGATTAAGTTCTCCCAGGGATTGGTAGGGAGATACCTATTGCACAGTGTCCTGTATATTCCTCTTCAATCCCCTTCAGTTGGCTTTGTACTTGGATCCCCTCTCACTGGGGACAGACCACTGCGAAGATGGTTCAAACTTCATTTCTCAGTGTTAGTTGAATAATTATTAGGGTTCACTGTTGCTCTATCATCTTTTCATTTCTGTTTCCTGTTCTGATAGGCATAAAGTAGATGAGAAGTTCTTGGTGTCAGGACCAGTTTATTCTTAAAATTATTGAGGACTGAATGTCTTTTATTTATGCAAATTATAGCTGTCAATAGTTACATATTAGAAATTAAAACTGAGAAACTGAAAAGTATTTATTTATTAATTCATTAAAAATAACATTTATAAACCAATTTCACATCAATAATCAATTATTTTTAATGAAAAATAACTATATCTTCCCAAACAAACGTCAGTGAGAAGAGTAGCTTTCTTTTTTATTTTTGGTAATACCTTTAATGCCTGGCTTAATACATGGCAATTGGATTTTAAAATCTTATTCTGTATTTCATTTGTTGTGATTTTAAAAAATTGCGACAAATAAAGAAAATCTGGCATAATACAGATACACAGTGGGAAAGGGAAATGTATATTTTTTAATTTTTATAAGTTTATTTATTTATTTTGAGACAGAACAAGCAGGGGAGGATCAGAGAGAGGGGGAGAGAAAATCCCAAGCAGGTTCCACACCATCAGCATGGAGCCCAACATGGGACTCAAACCCACAAACTGGGAGATCATTATGTGGGCTGAAACCAAGAATCAGGAGCTTAACAAGCTGAGCCACCCAGGCACCCCAGAGGGAGATGTATTTTGATCGCCTCTTAAAGTAATTGTGAATAGTCTTTAATACTACACAAACATTTGAAAGTGGTAGTTTCTTAAAGGATGGTTGTAATGTGGAATTTAAAATCATATCAACAAATTTTCATACTCTTTGCATTAAAATCAATTGATCCTTTTTGTACATTGAATAGTTATTTACCCATGAATGATTTGGTAATAGTACGTAGCAGTCTTGGGAAAAATATTGGTTTACATAGTCAGATCTTCCAAAGGTGGACATCTTCATTATTCAATGTAAAAAAAAAAAATCATGCCACCAATCTTATTAGAAAAGTCGTTAAGAGGAGCAACGGAGGAAGATGGCGGCATAGGAGGACGCTGGGCTCACCGTGTCCTGCTGATCACTTAGATTCCACCCACACCGGCCTAAATAACCCAGAAAACTGCCAGGAGACTGGCAGAACGGATTCTCCAGAGCCAAGCATAGATGAGAGGCCCACAGAAGAGGGTAGGAAGGGTGGAGAGGCAGTGCTCACTACACGGACTGGTGGGAGGGAGTCGGGGTGGAGGAGCAGCCCGCCGGCAAAGCAGAGCCCCCAAGTCTGCCTTGCAAAAGTGGAGGGGGCAGACGGAGTGTGTCTGGACAGCAAGCGGGACTTGACATCTGGAAGGTTATAAGCTAACAGCTCGGCTCGGAGAATGGGAGGGCTGGAGGACAACAGCAGGGAGAGTTGTTGACCCCGGATGACAGAACACAGCTTGGTAGGGAACAAAGGCACTTGCCAGCGCCATCTCCCCCACCCATCCCCCAGCCAAAATCCCAAAGGGAACCAGTTCCTGTCAGGGAACTTGCTTGCACCACACAAACACCCAATGCTGTGCTTCTGCGGATTCCTCCCTCCCTCGGCAGGTGTGACTCCCTCCTGGTGCCGCAGGGCTCCTCCCAAAGCAGATCACCGAAAGAAAAGTGAGCTGAACCTGCCCCTCCCACCCCTGTGCACCTTGCCAATCCACCCCAGCTAATATGCCAGATCCCCAGCACCACAAGCCTGGCAGTGTGCAAGTAGCACAGATGGGCCACGCCACCCCACAGTGAATCCCACCCCTGGGAGAGGAGAAGAGAAGGTACACACCAGTCTGACTCTAGCCGCAGTGGTGTGCTGGGGGCAGACATCAGGTCTGACTGCGGCCCCACCCACCAACGCAAGTTATTCAAGACAGCACAGGGGAAGTGCCCTGCGTTCCGCACCACTCCAGGGACTATCCAAAATGATGAAATGGAAGAATTCCCCTCAAAAGGATCTCCAGAAAATAATGACAGCTAACGAACTGATCAAAAAAGGATTTAAACAATATAACAGAAAGTGAATTTAGAATAATAGTCATAAAATTAATCGCTGGACTTGAAAACAGTATAGAGGACAGTAGAGAATCTACTGCTACAGAGATCAAGGGACTAAGGAACAGCCAGGAGGAGCTAAAAAATGCTATAAATGAGCTGCAAATAAAATGGAGACAACCACAGGTCAGATTGAAGAGGCAGAGGAGAGAATAGGTGAACTAGAAGATAAAATTATGGAAAAAGAGGAAGCTGAGAAAAAGAGAGATAAAAAAATCCAGGAGTATGAGGGGAAAATTAGAGAACTAAGTGATGCACTAAAGAGAAATAATCTACGCATAATTAGTTCCAGAGGAGGAAGAGAGAGGGAAAGGTGCTGAAGGTGTACTTGAAGAAATAATAGCTGAGAACTTCCCTGATCTGGGGAAGGAAAAAGGCATTGAAATCCAAGAGGCACAGAGAACTCCCTTCAGATGTACCTTGAATCGATCTTCTGCATGACATATCATAGTGAAACTGGAAAAATACAAGGATAAAGAGAAACTTCTGAAAGCAGCTAGGGATAAACGTGCTCTAACATATAAAGGGAGACTGATAAGACTCGTGACGGATCTCTCTACTGAAACTTGGCAGGGCAGAAAGCAATGGCAGGAAATCTTCAATGTGATGAACAGAAAAAATATGCAGCCGAGAAACCTCTATCCAGCAAATCTGTCATTTAGAATAGAAGGAGAGATAAAGGTCTTCCCAAACAAAAACTGAAGGAATTCATCACCACTAAACCAGCCCTATAAGAGATCCTAAGGGGGATCCTGTGAGACAAAGTACCAGAGACATTGCTAAAAGCATGAAACCTACAGACATCACAATGACTCTAAACCCGTATCTTTCTATAATAACACTGAATGTAAATGGGCTAAATGCGCCAACCAAAAGACATAGGGTATCAGAATGGATGAAAAAACAAGACCCATCTATTTGCTGTCTACAAGAGACTCATTTTAGACCTGAGGACACCTTCAGATTGAAAGTGAGGGGATGGAGAACTATTTATCATGCTACAGGAAGTCAAAAGAGAGCTGGAGTAGCCATACTTCTATCAGACAAACTAGACTTTAAATTATAGGCTGTAACAAGAGATGAAGAAGGGCATTATATAATAATTACAGGGTCCATCCATCAGGAAGAGCTAACTATTATAAATGTCTATGCGCCGAATACCAGAGCCCCCAAATATATAAAACAATTACTCACAAACATAAGCAACCTTATTGATAAGAATGTGGTAATTGCAGGGGACTTTAACACCCCACTTAAAACAATGGATAGATCATCTAGACACACGGTCAAAAAAGAAACAAGGGCCCTGAATGATACATTGGATCAGATGGACTTGACAGATATATTTAGAACTCTGCATCCCAAAGCAACAGAATATACTTTCTTCTCGAGTGCACATGGAACATTCTCCAAGATATATCACATACTGGGTCACAAAACAGCCCTTCATAAGTATACAAGAATTGAGATCATACCATGCATACTTTTAGACCACAATGCTATGACTTGAAATCACCACAGGAAAAGTCTGGAAAACCTCCAAAAGCATGGACGTTAAAGAACACCCTACTAAAGAATGAGTGGGTCAACCAGGCAATTAGAGAAGAAATTAAAAAAATATATGGAAACAAACGAAAATGAAAATACAATCCAAACGCTTTGGGATGCAGCGAAGGCAGTCCTGAGAGGAAAGTACATTGCAATCCAGGCCTATCTCAAGAAACAAGAAAAATCCCAAATATAAAATCTAATAAAACACCTAAAGGAAATAGAAGCAGAACAGCAAAGACACCCTAAACCCAGCAGAAGAAGAGAAATAATAAAGATTAGAGCAGAAATAAACAATATAGAATCTAAAAAAAACTGTAGAGCAGATCAATGAAACCAAGAGTTGTTTTTTTGAAAAAATAAACAAAATTGATAAACCTCTAGCCAGGCTTCTCAAAAAGAACAGGGAGATGACCCAAATAGATAAAATCATGAATGAAAATGGAATTATTACAACCAATCCCTCAGAAATACAAGCAATTATCAGGGAATACTATGAAAAATTATATGCCAACAAACTGGACAACCTGGAAGAAATGGACAAATTCCTAAACACCCACACTCTTCCAAAACTCAATCAGGAGGAAATAGAAAGCTTGAACAGACCCATAATCAGTGAAGAAATTGAATCAGTTATCAAAAATCTCCCAACAAATAAGAGTCCAGGACCAGTTGGCTTCCCTGGTGAATTCTACCAGACATTTAAAGCAGAGATAATACCTATCCTTTTCAAGCTATTCCAAAAAATAGAAAGGGAAGGAAAACTTCCAGACTCATTCTATGAAGCCAGCATTACTTTGATTCCTAAACCAGACAGAGACCCAGTAAAAAAAGAGAACTACAGGTCAATATCCCTGATGAATATGGATGCAAAAATTCTCAGTAAGATACTAGCAAATCGAATTCAACAGCATATAAAAAGAATTATTCACCATGATCAAGTGGGATTCATTCCTGGGATGCAGGGCTGGTTCAACATTCGCAAATCAATCAACGTGATACATCACATTAATAAAAGAAAAGATAAGAACCATATGATCCTGTCAATCGATGCAGAAAAAGCATTTGAGAAAATTTAGCATCCTTTCTTAATAAAAACCCTTGAGAAAGTCAGGATAGAAGGAACATACTTAAACATCATAAAAGCCATTTATGAAAAGCCCACAGCTAACATCATCCTCAATAGGGAAAAACTGAGAGCTTTTTCCCTGAGATCAGGAACACGACAGGGATGCCCACTCTCACCGCTGTTATTTAACACAGTGCTGGAAGTTCTAGCATCAGCAATCAGACAACAAAAGGAAATCAAAGGCATCAAAATTGGCAAAGATGAAGTCAAGCTTTCACTTTTTGCAGATGACATGATATTATACATGGAAAATCTGATAGACTCCACCAAAAGTCTGCTAGAACTGATACATGAATTCAGCAAAGTCGCAGGATACAAAGTCAATGTACCGAAATCAGTTGCATTCTTATACACTAACAATGAAGCAACAGAAAGACAAATAAAGAAACTGATCCCATTCACAATTGCACCAAGAAGCATAAAATACCTAGGAATAAATCTAACCAAAGATGTAAAAGATCTGTATGCTGAAAACTATAGAAAGCTTATGAAGGAAATTGAAGAAGATATAAAGAAATGGAAAAACATTCTGTGCTCATGGGTTGGAAGAATAAATATTGTCAAAATGTCGATGCTACCCAAAGCTATCTACACATTCAATGTAATCCCAATCAAAATTGCACCAGCATTCTTCTCGAAGCTGGAACAAGCAATCCTAAAATTCATATGGAACCACAAAAGGCCCCGAATAGCCAAAGTTATTTTGAAGAAGAGGACCAAAGCAGGAGGCATCACAATCCCAGACTTTAGCCTCTACTACAAAGCTGTCATCATCAAGACAGCATGGTATTGGCACAAAAACAGACACATAGACCAATGGAATAGAATAGAAACCCCAGAACTAGACCCACAAACGTATGGCCAACTCATCTTTGACAAAGCAGGAAAGAACATCCAATGGAAAAAAGACAGTCTCTTTAACAAATGGTGCTGGGAGAACTGGACAGCAACATGCAGAAGGTTGAAACTAGACCACTTTCTCACACCATTCACAAAAATAAACTCAAAATGGATAAAGGACCTGAATGTGAGACAGGAAACCATCAAAACCCTAGAGGAGAAAGCAGGAAAAGACCTCTCTGACCTCAGCCATAGCAATTTCTTACTCGACACATCCCCTAAGGCAAGGGAATTAATAGCAAAAATGAACTATTCGGACCTCATGAAGATAAAAAGCTTCTGCACAGCAAAGGAAACAATCAACAAAACTAAAAGGCAACCAACGGAATGGGAAAAGATATTTGCAAATGACATATCAGACAAAGGGCTAGTATCCAAAATCTATAAAGAGCTCACCAAACTCCACACCCGAAAAACAAATAACCCAGTGAAGAAATGGGCAGAAAACATGAATAGACGCTTCTCTAAAGAAGACATCCGGATGGCCAACAGGCACGTGAAAAGATGCTCAACGTCGTTCCTCATCAGGGAAATACAAATCAAAACCAGACTCAGATATCACCTTACGCCAGTCAGAGTGGCCAAAATGAACAAATCAGGAGACTATAGATGCTGGAGAGGATGTGGAGAAACAGGAACGCTCTTGCACTGTTGGTGGGAATGCAAACTGGTGCAGCCACTCTGGAAAATAGTGTGGAGGTTCCTCAAAAAATTAAAAATAGACCTACCCTATGACCCAGCAGTAGCACTGCTAGGAATTTACCCAAGGGATACAGGAGTACTGATGCATAGGGGCACTTGTACCCCAATGTTTATAGCAGCACTCTCAACAATAGCCAAATGTGGGAAAAACCTAAATGTCCATCAACTGATGAATGGATAAAGAAATTGTGGTTTATATACACAATGGAGTACTACATGGCAATGAGAAAGAATGAAATATGGCCTTTTGTAGCAACGTGTATGGAACTGGAGAGTGTGATGCTAAGTGAAATAAGCCATACAGAGAAAGACAGATACCATATGGTTTCACTCTTATGTGGATCTTGAGAAACTTAACAGAAACCCATGGGGGAGGGGACGAAAAAAAAAGAGGTTAGAGTGGGAGAGAGCCAAAGCATAAGAGACTCTTAAAAACTGAGAACAAACTGAGGGCTGATGGGGGGTGGGAGGGAGGGGAGGGTGGGTGATGGGTATTGAAGAGGGTATCTTTTGGGATGAGCACTGGGTGTTGTATGGAAACCAATTTGACAATAAATTTCATATACTTAAAAAAAAATATCAGCCGGGCAGGAAGTCTTCTGGTCGAGAGAAACTGGACCTAAGTTCCCGCACAGGAATAAAAAGGCAGGTGAGGCTAGGAAGGGCCAAAAAAGAGAATAAAGATAAAAGGCACAGGAGCTGGCAATTCTCTAACAACTCTGCTGCACTACCTGAGACCTCTCAGGGATAAACCTAGTAATCCAAGGGTAAGATGGAAAGATCATGAAGGAGTAAAAAGATACTTGGCAGTTTTCTCATTTGTATTTTTAAACAGCTACATTAAAATCATTACCAAAAAGGAAAAAGAAAAAAAAAAAAGAAAAGTTGTTAAATATTGGGAAACTGTTAACTTCATTGTAGTAGACACAAGTCTTCCAACATTCTAATTTTTACTTGAAAACTTGAATTTTATCTTTGGTAGCAAATAATATGAGCTCTTTTCCTAGAAGTTATCGGCTTACTTTTTTGATTTTAAGAAGATATCTGCCAAATACCCAAGACCGAAAAATAATAGTTTGTCTGTTATTCATTCTTTCAAGTAAAAATGGTAGGAAGTAGAATAAGGCGTTCCCTGCCCCCTCCCCCCCCCCCCCCCCCCCCCCCGCAAGATGTCCTAATTCCTGAAACTTGTGACTATATTACTTTACATGGCAAAAGAGGCATTGAAGATGTGATTCAGTTAAGGATTTTAAGATAGGGAGACTATCCTGAATTATCATGGTGGTGCCCAAAGTCATCACAAGGGTCCTTTAAGTAACATAAGGAGGCAGGAGATTTCAAGATGCTATCCTTGTAGTGTTAAATATAGAGGAAGAAGCCATAAGCCAAAAAATGCAGATGGATTCTAGAAACTGGAAAAGGAAAAAAAAAAAAAGGATTTTTCTTTAGAGTTTCCAGAAAGAACTCACTGCTGACACCTTAATTTTAGTCCAGTGTGATCTGTGTTACACTACTCACCTCCAGAAATGTTAAGATATTAAATTTGTGTTGTTTGAAGATACCACGTTTGTGATATTTTGTTATAGCAGCAATAGGAAACCAATACAGTATTCCATGAAAAAGCAGCCAATTCAGCTCACAAGCCAATCACGCAAGTACTTTTCCTGAAGTTAACATGGTACCTCAGTGTATAGCTAAAGTGCTTGACCTGCACGTCCACTCATTTTCTTACAGAATTTTAAAAAGACATGAAGCCAAATGACAAGATGTAATAAAATTAATTTTTACTACTTCATTAGGGCCAGCTTTATGTGAACTTTTCTTTCCCCTTTCTTACTGTGAATCTATGGAATAAAGGACACATGACCACTAGTAAGTTTGGTGTCACTGTCTTGATATGTGTGAAGGGTCTAGTGGTTTTACTCTCCATTGCTTTTGCATTATCGGTGGAAACACCACTGGTCAAAAGGCAAATAATGTCTTAGGATGAAATGAGTTTTGACCTTGTGAACCCTCTGAAGGTGTTTGGGAGACAGCCTGGGGATCCACAGTGTGAGGACTGCTGAGGTAAATCCTCATATTACGAGATAGTCTCTTTTAGTTCCTCCCTCTTATGGAAAGGTGGGAAAAGCCAAAACACTCTCCACAGACTTCTGGAAAACCCCCACTCCCTCCCACCAATACTTTTATACTGACTAGACAGGGGTTGTACTGGGATGGTGGGTGATGGTAACTGGATTGGCCCTGGAGAGGGTGTTTGTGCCTCAGGATACTGAATATTTTTTTGCTCGAATTTGAGGTCACCCACATTCAGTTGAAAAGGCAGTGGGGCTTAAATGATAAGTGAAAGTTCTATTTTCAAGAATTCTTTTTCTGCTTTTAGAATGAGTTAAATAGCCTCCCAAACCATGTTGGGCTTTAAAAACTGAATACAAATCAGGAAGCAATTTGGAAAATGTTTTATTATAACCCACTGTTAACACTCTTCAGAGGGCCAGATGTGCTCTTGAAGAAGTGAAAAAGCAAAGGGATACAAAGGAAAAATATTCTAAGGCCTGAGAGTATCCTAAGCTCCTGTAAAAGCAATTGTGGATATTTGTTTTAGTTCCTTGGCTTTCTGCACACAGTGGGTGCCAAATAAATACCACTCACTGACTGATGGAAGGACTCAGAGAGAACCTGGACAAGCTTGATGGTGGCAAAACTTCAAGTAGGAAAAGCTGATCCGTTGCACTTGGCCCTTCAGGGAAGCAGTAGGTTATATGCCTAAAATATGGGTTTGTGTATGGCTGCAGTACTTTCTTTTCGTGTGATTTTGGACAGATTAACTATTTGAGCCCCATTTTAATTTCTTGTGAAGTGAAAATAATAAAAGTACCTAACATTTATTATGGGGAGTTAATAATGGTGAGGTATATAATGGTCAGGTATATTTTGCAATGTGCCATTCAGATTTTAATACCAATATAATCATTAAACGAGATGGCTTTGCCCAGTGTGAGGGCAGCTGGACAGTGAGAAACAGGGCTGAGGAGGAAGAGTCAGGCTTAAGGGCCATGATACCTTCCTTGCCTCTCAGCATAGTCCTCAAAGTCTAAGCTGAGTCTCTGACATTTCTGTGTGACCCTAGGGGTGGTTTCAATATATTTTCATAGTGTGTTCTAGACACTACCTGCATAAGAATCACACGGGGTGGCTGTTAAATATGTAGGTTATACCCTCCTGCAAGCAGATTCCTGACGCTCCCATTCAGAGCCTCTGAAACAATCTCTGCTGCTGGAGTGGAGTTTCATTTGTCAATATGTCCTGATGTCAACGTGTCCATAATTCTGATGTATGTTCAAGTTTGAGACCTGCTGCCTTAAGCTCTTTGTGGCTCAAGTTCCTCATTCATAAAAGGCACTGCTTTATTAGATGTTGTCAGGTGTCCTGGATAGTGCCACAATGATAAATTTCAATTATTTTTTCATGATTTAAGAAGTGTGATACTTTTGGGGCACCTGGGTGGCTCAGTCAGTTGAGTGGATGACTTCGGCTAGGTCATGAGTTTGAGCCCCTCATTGGGGTCTGTGCTGACAGCTCAGAGCCCAGAGCCTGCTTTGGATTCTGTGTCTCCCTCTCTCTCTGCCCCTTCCCCGCTAACATTCTGTTTGTCTGTCTGTCTCTCTCTCTCAAAAGTAAATAAACATTGAAAAAAAGGAAGTGTGATACTTTTACCCTCAACCAAGAAATCAGCTTTTTATTTTAAAAGTTAAATGCATAGGTACGTGGTGGAGAGTAATCAGTGAGTGGAAATAATGTTTATTTTCTTTGATGATTTCTACTATTTTAGAAATGGAAATATTCACTAGTTTTGCTCTGGCCAAAATGTTCATCTGCTGAGGAATTATTTGAGAAGCAAGGCACAAGATGTAACTAACAGAATCGGCAAACATGCGGAAAAGGCCGTCTCGTGGTTAGGTCTGTTGGAAAGAAACCTCAGACGTCCGTGGAACGGCACAAGTGTACTTAGGATGGAAAGGAGCACGTAGGGAACTGATGACAGCAGATCTGGGCCTATGTGAATGCAGCGGAAGGGAATTGGGTCGCAGTAAATGCTCTGCTTCAGCTTGTGGAATCATTCTTTTCTCATTTTCATCACCGGATGACAGTTAGATCTTCCTTGGCAGGGGATGCCGAACTGGACCCTGTGCTCACAGTGATCAATTTTCCTAAGGCAAATTCCTGTGTTGCCAGAAGCCAGGGACAGTTTCCAGATGATGGCTGCTCCCTTCTCTACAAAGCCCTGTTTTCTTTGTATGATGTTCATATGTCCTAGGTTTTCTAGCTGAGACTCAATTTCATGTAGTTTATTCTTTTCGAAAAATCATTCATTAAATTTCTAACTAAATGTGACATAATTGTTCTGCATTTATAGGAATAATATGTATATATATATATATATATATATATATATATATATATATGTATATATATATATGTATATATATGTCGCATGGAGCACCTGGGTGGCTCAGTTGGTTAAGTGGCTGACTCTTGATTTTGGCTCAGGTCATGATCTTGTGGTTGGTGAGACTGAGCTCTGCCTCAGGCTCAGTTCTGGCAGCTTAGAGCCTGCTTGGGATTCTCTCTCCCTTTCTCTCTGCCCCTCCCCTACTTGCGTGTGTGTGTGTGTGTGTATGTGTGTGTGCGTGCACACACACACATACATACACACATGCACTCACTTTCTCTCTTAAAAAAAAAAGTCACAAATCAGAGGAAAGACTTTCTCAGATCAGATTTTCCAAATTTTGGTTCAGGACTCATGGTCATCTACAAGGTCAAGTGAAAGGCAGAAATATTCAGTGGTGCTAAAAGTTAAGTAGAGGTACTTAGGAAGGAACAAACCAAATGGATACAGGCCAGTTCTGTCTGCTAAAGACAACATTAATTTGTATAGGTATGTATAAACATATCTGCTTTCAATCAGTGTTCTTCTAAAAGTCATTTTGTTAGTGGAGTACATGTTTTACAACTGAGGAGCCACTCAGAGTTAAGCTAATGTTGGCAGATGGATTTAAGAGAAGTTACAAGACCTGCTCATTGAAATGCTTCTCACAGCATCTCTCCTTGCTTCCTATCTGTTGCTTTCTTCTTCTGAATTGATTTTTGTGGACAAGACTTAACCAGTCATTCTTGGTCTGAGTTCCTTTTATGCTCTTAAATCCTGGAGAGCCTGACAAATACTTTTTGCTTCTTCTTTTTTAGATCTGAACTGAGCAGTTAATAGAAGTCAGATTATTGGTTCCAGGTTTTAGCTTGAATCCAGTTTCAGTTCCTACCCCTCTTGGTACATTTAGAGCCACTAAATATTTTTCCCTTTTGCTGGATTTTTTAGGTGACCATGATATCTGAAATAAAAATTGCAGTATGTGATCTGACAAGGGATAGATTATTCTGATTTGTGCATTTATTTATTTGAAATGTCTTATAAATGGAGATAAACTATGTGGGATTTCATTACCAATTTGATGAATCACTTTTTTTCCCTGTGTGTTAGGTAAAAGGCCCATGCAGTCCTTGGCTTTTGTAGCTCTCTTTTGAGGTGATCCTTGACTTTCCACACGGCCCCAGGACCATGAAGCTTTCTCTGGTGATGTTGTGCCACACCTTGGGCACAGAAATATCTATGAGGCTGTCCATAGTCTTTTCTGCTGTAGTTACTCCTTCTCTGACATCTGACAACCATCCTCCTAATCTCATTGGCTCTACTAGGAATCTGAAAGGAGGCCCCCTTTCTCTTTTTCTTGTATCCCAAAGTGGAAAGAATCTGTCTCGCATCTAAGGGGCAGGGGTGAGTTTCGCCTCCAAAGGTTATGTCTGTACATCTAATCTCCTCCCTCTAGAACACAAAATACGGATTTTGCTTTGTTTGATTCTCTTTTCTGCACTGCCAAAAGCTTCCTTTGAGGCAGCCAGCTGGCTGGTGTGGGAAAACAATGAGCATAACATATCTTAAAATGGCAGAAGTATTACACTGCTTTGCTACTTGTGTGAGCTCGTTCATGATATCTTCAAATACCCCTTGGGTAATTATTTACAAGTAATTATCTTTACTCCCTCTGATATTATACTCTGGAAACTAAGAACAAATTTGTAGTCCTGACTATGAGGCTTTCCTGCAGAATCTCCTTGCAAAGAGTCTGTTCACTGCCAACTCTAATATAAGCCCTTCCAGACACCATTTCCTTCATTTTGGTTCCTTTTGCAGAATTTAAGTTTTTGAAAGAGAATTTAAAAACAATATTGTAAAATTTCACAGGTTGAATTGCAGCTCCCCCAAATATATGTTGAAGTCCTAACCCTCAGTACCTGAAAATATGAACTTATTTAAAGTAGGGCCATTGCAGATAGAATTAGATAAGATGAAGTCATATGGGAATTAATTCAATATGACTGGTGTCCTTATAAAGACATGACCATGTGAAGACAGAGACACAGGGAGGATACCATGTAAAGACAGAGGACTGAAGCAAAACATCTACAAACCAGGGAACGCCAAAGGTTGCTGGCAAACTGCCAGAAGCTGGGAATAGGCAAGGAAAAGTTTATCCTAAAGATTTTATAGGTAGTATGGCCCTGCTGACACCTTGATTTGAAACTTGTAGCCTCCAAAACTGTGAGAGAATACATTTCTGTTGTTTTAAGGCACCCACTTTTGTAGTACTTTGTTAAATCAGCCCTAGGAAATGCATAAATCATTAATGTAGAACTTAGATTTCTTTGAGTTTAAAAAAAATTGAGCCACAATGCAGAACATAAAATGAAAGTCCACAAATTTTAAGTGTATTATTCAATTTTTGTATGTAAATTGTAATTTTTTTATATACACCTGTGTAACCATCATTCAGACCAATAGATAAAGTATCTCCAATACCTAAGAAGGGTTCCTTTAGGCTGTTTCCCAGTCAGTATCATCTTCCTTGACCCCAAGAGGTAACCGCTATTTTGACTTCTATCTCCTTTATTAGTTCTGTTTATTCGTGAACCTTCATAAGTATATGCTCTTTTGTGTTCAGCTTTTGCTCCACATAATGCCTATAAGATTCATTCATGTTGTTGTATGTGCCTGCTGTTTATTGACTTTAGAGTTAAGAATAACATAATTCTCCCTATTACTTTGGACAGAATTCCTCCTTGGTTTTACAATGTAAAGTTGCTTCTAGGAGTTGATTTAGTTTTATGATATAGTTTAATGAACTGGAAATGATGGGAGCTATCAGTATGAGACAATTTCAGTTGCTCTGGTTTCTTAAAAATAATTACATACACATGTGCTTAGCATCTGCCACTTGGTAGGATGAAATTAGAAATTGTCAATGAATTGTACAAGAAGAGACATGCATGTAAACTGCAGGCATCATAGAGAAGACCCATGTGGGGCTCTTGCTTAATCCTAGCCCATAACAGGAGAAAGACAAGCATTTGGTTTAGAAATCATAGTAAATTCCTTTTGACCCAGAAATTGCACTTCTAGGAGTTTATGTCAAGGAAATAATTAAATGTGCAAAAAGTTTAGCCACAAGGATGTTACAGTTATTACTGCTGATAGGGAGGGGAAAGAGAGAGTGAGAGCATGAGAGAGAACTAATATGGTAGAGGAGCAGCTAAATTCTCAACAACAGAGGAGGATTGGTTAAATAAATTAAGGCACATCCACAAAACAAAACTAATGTACTGATTTTATTCTCACTTGTCATCAAATTTAGTGCATTTCTATTTAAGGTCAGCAATGAAATATTTACAGTGCTTAAAAATTAACCTAGGTGTTTTAGAAGTATCTTTAATGATGTATACTTGTTGCCTATATATATGTTTATTGGTAAAGTTGTTAGTAAAAAACACAGGATGATCTCATTTTATAGCAATATCATGTAAATACAAAACAAAGATTGGGAGGTTAAACTTGTTAATTAATAGTGGTTACTTCTCACGGGTATGATTATAGGTGATTTAAATGTTCTTCTTTGTGCTTTTGATTCCCTAAACTTTTGTTAATGTTTTTGAAATAAGAAAACTATTTCTTAAAAAAAAAAAAGAAGAAAAGGATGGGAAGTAATCACCTGTTTTAAGGCTATGTTCACTTTACAATAGCTGATTTTATTTTATTTTATTTTATTTTTATTTTTTTTAACGTTTATTTATTTTGGAGACAGAGAGAGAGCATGAACGGGGGAGGGGCAGAGAGAGAGGGAGACACAGAATCTGAGGCAGGCTCCAGGCTCTGAGCCATCAGCCCAGAGCCCGACGCCGGGCTCGA
Organism: Panthera leo; assembly: GCF_018350215.1. Classification (NCBI taxonomy): domain Eukaryota; kingdom Metazoa; phylum Chordata; class Mammalia; order Carnivora; family Felidae; genus Panthera; species Panthera leo. The sequence continues at coordinate 48,680,255 of NC_056687.1, read as the reverse complement.
ACTCGCGGACCGCGAGATCGTGACCTGAGCTGAAGTTGGCCGCTTAACCGACTGAGCCACCCAGGTGCCCCTAGCTGATTTTATTTTTAAGCATAGCAGCTTTGGTTCATTAGAATGTCCGTCTGAGATAATGTTTAACATGGCTCACCTCTATTTTACATTATTTCATATAAGCAAAGCTTAACTTTACTTTTTAATAGTTACATTTTATGAATGTCTCCAGAAAAAAAAATCCTACTTTTTAATTGTAAAAAGTTATAATATGTATTCAGATTTATAAGTATGAAACTTACTAGCAAAACCCATTTTTTATTTTAATGTGATATAAAGAACTGGACAGGAGGATCAACCTGCCTGGCCCACTCTGCTGCTCTGCTTGCTTTTGGAAAGAAGAGGCCGTCTCCATCTTGAAAGCTGGCAATGAATATACTTAGGTTTATTGAGGAGAGGATGGTTTCAAGGGGGTAAGGAATTAGAAGGCTTTTAGGCATTTGAACTATTCAAAACTGGACCCCAAACCATAATTTCAGATGAGGACTGAATGTACAGAATTGAGAGCTACAGGTCCTTGTGGAAGCTCAGGGGTCTGGGGTAGAAAATTGGGGGTAAGGAATAAATGGACAATGGACCATGAAGGTGCATCTTGGTTTTAAAACTGGGGCTGTGCATTTGCACTTTGTAATCTGTAATGCTTCTTGTTTTTGTGTATATATACATATATATATATATGTATATATTTGTATATATATATAATGTGTATGTACATATATATACATATATATGTATACTGTATATAGAGTATATATCTCTTTTGTCTCTTAGAGATAAAAGCAGACACCTGGTTTGGTAAGACTTTCAACACCTGGTGTTAACTACAGGTTTATGAAGGTTATTGGTTTTGTTCTTGTCTGTCTCAAATTTGGTATATTTCTACTTAAGGTCAACAATCTTATGGAAATTGCAACAGAATAAGAATATTTTTTTCAATCTCTCTTTTGTGTCCATCATATTAATCCCTTGAATTGTGTCTCTGTGTTTGTCTCTCCCCCCACCACACACACACACACACACACACACACACACACGCATGCACACAGCCCTAAAGCCAGTGCTATGGAGACATTAAAGGCCCAGATTTGCTGCAACCCTACCTATGAAATTTTTATTTCGACTCCCCTCCTTCCTATTTAATTTATTCATCAAACTCTACTGTTCTTTAGGACTAAGAAAGCAGAAAACCTTCCTCCTCCCTCCTTCCCATCTTTTTGGTTTGTTTGTTTGCTGCTGCTATAAACTTTCCATCTCTCCAAGGACACACTGATTCTCATCCATTTTCTGCTGAGACAGAGGCCTACGTATTGAGATTGAACCTGAAATATGGGCACTGGGCTACATTATAATGAAATGACAGAAGACAAGCACACATGCATTTGGATGTATTTCTACCCATCAGAATTCTCAAGAACTCTGATGCAGTCACCACTTGGCTGTGTGTGACCAGGAATCCAGGGGTGGCTGGCCCTGTTTTTCAATGACTGCAGGTCTCCTGTTGGTATCATGTTCACTGCCCGAGCTGGTGGTTACTATGGAGCTGGGGACTCAGTTTTAGGGATCCTTTCTCTGCAATCTTGCTCTTATGAAGTGCTTCTGGCAACAAACCCTCTACTTGCTATTGTAGAGCATTCTCATGGGTTTTAGTTATTTAGAATTCAGACAAGGAAATTTGCTTGGCCTGTTGTAGTCTTTTTTTCTGTGAGTTGCATTTTTATGTTTTTACCATTGATGTCTGCTTTTGTAATCTTATCTCTCCTTTTTCCAATTGGTTTTCCAGTGAATGCAGTCATTTTCATGATTTACAGTTGCCAGACTTAACAAATAAAAATACAGTACACCCAGTTACATTTGATTCCAGATAAACAACAAATACTTTTTAGTATAAGTGTATCCCATGCAATATTTGAGACCAAAAAATTATCGTTGTTTGTCTGACATTTAAATTTAATTAGGTGTTCTGGAGTTAACCCGGCAACTCTATTTTCATTGAACTTCAGAGCCTGTCTTTACTTAAAACCTTCTTCAAGAAAAAGTCAGGAGATCAAGCTCTGTGGTTACAAGTTGTTGGGGCAGAAAGTTAACATTTTGGTGGAAGTGAGTCTTCTGAAATTATCTTTGGAATTTGATATGTTCTACCTAACCTCTGGGGCTTTGATTATAAGATTCTTTATGTCTGGAGGTGCCCCTTCCTCTTCCTGCCCCCCACCTCTCTCTTTGCACTCTTGTTCTGCCCTGCTCTACCTTTCCTGCCTGGGTCCTACTGTTTTGTTAAGTTTGAGTTTTGAGGCCATTTCTTTCCTCTGAGAACCTTTTCTTCATGATGCAAATAGGAGGAAGTGCCTGCCCTCTGTGTGTGCAGCATCCTGAGCCTTCCTACCACATAACCCTCTATGGTACTTGGTCTGTGAGGAGAGGACCATATATGTCCAGGCTACTGTTGTATCCTCAACGATGTCTAGCATAGTCTGTGAATGAATGAATGAATGAATGAATGAATAAATAAATAAGTGAATGTATACATCTAGAGGACTGGGGGTAAGGAGGGGTGAACAGGTGCACTGGAGAATCTCCACTAAAAAATGTGGTAAGAGAAAATGAAGACACACACTTGATTCTAGGAGAATGGACCAAAGCCAGAGGGGAGGATGAGAGGGATGATTTTATATAAAGCAAATGCCTTTCATCCATATTATGCTCTGGCCCCGACTCCATGGAGTCATACTTAAGTCCCAGGGCAATGTGATTGGCTGTGTGATAGCAGCCACTCCAGGTATAAAGGCTGCCCCTTCACCGTGTGGCCATGGCATTCTTAGAACAAGTGCTATAACACTGAAACTGTGCTGTCTTCTTTAATGAGAGGTGATGGTGTAGCTCACAACCCTGGAGTCCTCTGAGACAGTCACTGTCATGTTCATGAGCTTGAGCAGTACAGAAGAAAAGGGCAGCTATTCATGGCAAATATAAACATTAGTTCCTGGGCCCCTGAAGGCTCCCAGAATTCTTTGAGATTTATCTAATGGGGGACCAGAGTTTTGGCAGAGTTATTGAAAAACAAAGCCAATAAATCCTTTTTATATCATATGGTGACCTATTTTTACCCTCCATTTGGTGTGGCCAGGGAGACATTGACTGTATTCATATCTGCTAGCTTCTTTGTTTAGAATACTCATAAATAAAGACAATCACTAATTCTTTCTTATGCACTCTGCAGGGTCGTTTATAGTTTCTCTCTGCAATTAAATTGTAGGCTCTCAAAGAGTGGAGAACTTTATGAGGCAGAGGAAAATCTGATAAACTGGTCTTATCCTCATTTGGAGCAAGATTATGATCATATGTCATGTAAGGGTGTTATTTATTCGCATTTTTAGGAGGAACTATTTGCTTCTAACAATAGAAGACCTTTCAGATAATTAACTGTGCTTGCTTTTAATTAAAATAGCTTACATTTGCACAAAAGAGCTATGACTCTTTCCTGATTTGAATTTGAATAACAATCAATGAATGAGGAACAAGATTATATGAGGAACACATTCTGATGTCCCTTGGAATGGTATATTTTTTCTCTATACTATCTAAGGCAACGCTAACAGTTAACATCTCCCTACTGAGACAGTAAATGAAAAGAGAAATAATGTTGTTTATAAAATTTTTTTTATATTTGTTTTTGGTCATAATTGAAAGGTAAATAGTTGTAATGGGTGGGCAGAAGCAGGGTTAAGATACTCATGGTGAGAACAATTAGCATATCATTTATCTCTCAAATCTACTTGCAAATATGAATTCACATAAAGGCTCTGGGCCATTTGTAAAAAGAGGCTGGAACTCTGACCTGCTCCTTTATCTCCAGGTTCTCTTGACCTGTGCCAAACATCACAGCCACCTGGGAACTTTTAATTCCCTGATTTGAGAGTATGTCCTTGGCCAATGAAACCAGAATCTCTAGGGTGGGCAAGCATCACCTTTTTAATAAAATTTCCCAGGTGATTCTAACGTGCAGCCCAGGTTGAGCACTGCTATTCTGGAATGTCCAAAAATTATTTGTAGACCGTAAGTGTTAACAGTAGAGACCAGATTTCAGAAAAAGGTTGTAGGTCTCTGAGAGAGCATTTTCTATGAAGACCTGGAAGACCCAGCAATGTGGTGGTTGGTGGCATTTGTGCCAGTCAGGCATCCTGGTAGTTCTGTGCATGTGTGTAGTATACCTACAGACCTAGCAAGAGGGCCTTGCATGTCATACACATCTACACATAAAGAAGCCAGTGCTTTTCTTCCAGTACCTTAGGAAAGTTTTTTGATGTTTGGTAATCTGTTGAGGTAATGTGACTTATGGAAAAGTAAATAATGAGCCAAACCTGGCTCTTCAAGTGTGTGTGTGTGTGTGTGTGTGTGTGTGTGTTTATGAGAGAGAGAGAATGAGAGAAAATATGATAGAGAAAAATGTGATAAAGAAAAAGCACAAAGGGGAGAGGAAAAGGGAAGGAAAAGGGAGGGATAAAGAGAAAGAACATGAGAGTCTCTTGAGACTCAATTTTCCTGGGAACTCATCCTGACCAAGCATAAAATAGAGAAGGAGCACTTGTACTTTGCAGAAGCACTGATGTCTGGATTAATCATTTGAGATCGCTGTGGCAGTTCTGCAGCCCCAGTGGCTGTGGCAGGTGGTGAGGAGGCCAGTGGGAGGGGTGGATGGATTGTGGGGTCTTTGCTATAGAACTTGTGGAGCCTGGGTGTGAAATCTTTGCTTAGCTAGTTTTGGTGGTAAGTGAAAGAGTTGTATCACCAGGAACACCCCCTTTTGGATCCTCGGATAATTTAGGGGAGGCAATGACTGCTTGGCTTGCAGAATCTTGGAAGATTTTATGTACCACATGGATTCCACTATACCCACAGGAGGCAGGCAATGTCCTGGTCTGAGGCTGACTCAGACAAGGAAACTCCCACGAAGATTTTATGTATCAGCAATATGTCCTCCATGGTAGATTCCTAATCCTACCCACTTAGTCACATTTCAGCTCTTGTATTAACAGGAGAGGCCAGCAGGAGAAATGTCTGCTGTGCATTTTGTCCTAATGGTATCTCTGGACAACTGGTCATAATTCCATTTTAAGTCCTTCCCTGAAGCAAGGTTAGCTTTGCACTTGAAGACCTCAGGTTCCCTGTGTTTTATAAGGAAGGTCATGGGTTCCTACTTGGGAGGCCTGAAAATTCATAGGCAAGAAGGTATGGAGGTAATAGAGTTTGTCTAAAGCCATTGTTTGTAACCAAAGTAGGAAGAAAAGTAAAGGTAATTTGCAAATACCTATTCAAGACCGTTCTACTCAAAGAAAATGTTTCATTCATACTTGGATCACAGAGGAGGATTTGAAGATTTTCTTAAAGTCTGGTTCATCCATTTTATTTCCCACATATTTAATACCCAGCCTCAACAGCCTCTGTGTTCTGAAACCTAAATGCGCCAATAGTCTTCAATATCAGTAATTACTGTGATGCTATAGGAATTGTAAAGTTTTGCTGTGGGATCCTCCAAAATGTCCCATTTTATTTCACAAAACAATGAAAAAGTGACAGAATAGCTGTTGGATTGGAATATCAGCCTTGAGTAGCACCTCAGGGAAATGACCTGGAGTCTCATTCATTCGGTTTTAATTGGTCTACAGCAGATTCAGCCTGTGATGTGTAAAATCTGGGGAATGAGTCTGCAGTACGGTCACTGAGACTTTTGTTATTGATATTAGTGTTACTACAGCTGTGAATTCCATCCTCTTGGGTTACCCACTGATATAGAGTAATTGAATATGTCTTTGTCAAGTGCTTACTAGTTTAAGTTTATGGGTATAGCATAAGAATCTGAACTCATGGAAGTTTCACTTTCTTTAGGAAAGATGCAGAACCTTAACAGGTAGGGGAAGACAGAATATAATATATATTAACACAGACAGTTAAGAATGTAAGTGGGTAGGAACACTTGGAGAAAATTGCTTGGAATAGGTAGGATTGAGACAAGTTCCAAAGACTAGCCAGAGTCAGGGTGAAATCTTCAAAAAACTGAGGTCACAAGGTAGCACTATGTTCCATTGTAGCATAACATGGGTAGATAGAGTGATGACCTCTCAGATTTTCAGAGCACCTAGTGGTGGAATATAGCACTTTGGAAGTAATAAGGACAAAAGATTTCTTCTCATTTAGTTGAGACTTAGGATCAGGAAGGACCTAGAATCAATGTAGCCAATATCAGGAGCAAACAAGGTTGGCCAAGACATGGGTGTGCCACACAATATGTTAAGCCAGGAGACACTATCCTATGTCCTTCCTGAAGCCTGCTTCTTCCTGCCTAAAACTTGTGTGTTTATCTTGCCTTCCCAAATCTGTTGCAGTCTCCTTGAGGACGATAACCATGTTTTAGCTTTATATGCTGGCCACACAATACATAGTTAATAAATGCTTGCTTGATGTACAGAAACAGATCACCAATTTGCCATGTCATCTACCAGCCTCCTTATTCTTTTTAGAACTATAAACAAACAAATAAACAAACATGAACACATCTCAACTCTATACATTGATGATGGTGATGGAAATTTTGTTCTAAGGTGAAAGGATAACATGCCACTGTAGGGCTTTTTATTGCCCCATAAATTTCTGGGCATAGACTACTGACCACATAAACTGTGATTGACTTGATCAGGACACTGGGTAGGAAGGTGAGACTCAGCGAGAGTCTCAAAACTCACTCAGTAAAAGGTGTTAGTCAAAAACACTTCCATTCTTTTCAGAAGCAGCTAGAGAATGGAGGGTATATAAATTGTGTGAGATGTGACTCTAGTTTATTAGAGCTAAGACTTAAGCCCTTAGTATTTAGATTCAATTAATGTCTCATCCTTTTTCCTTGAGAAAAAATGGAAATAAATTGCTTTGAAAACTAATGCACACCAAAATCTGAGTGCATCTTTCTCAAGAAAGATAAATTTCATATTATTGCAACAATAGAATGATACAAATCATATCTTATTATTATACAAATGATATAGTATTATTATCTTGGTGTTTAATATTACCATTAAAGAGCAGAGAGGTTCCACACAACAGAGAAAACCATAAAACAAAATGAAAAGGCAACCTACCAAATGGAAGAAAATATTTGCAAATCATATATCTGATAAGGGTTAATATCCAAAATATATGAAGAATGTATACAACTAAATAGCAAAAACCAAAGAACCCAAAACAAACCATTGTGATTAAAAAATGGGCAGAGGATCTGAATAGACATTTTTTTCAAAAAAGACAGACAGATAACCAACAGATACATAAAAAGGTACTCAGTATCATTAATCATCAGGGAATTACAAATTAAAAAGACACTGAGATATCACCTCATGCCTGTTAGAATGGCTATGATCAAAAAGATAAGAAATACCAGGTGTTGGTGTGGATGTGGAGAAAAGGCAACCCTTGTGCACTGTTGATGACAATGTAAGTTGGTGGAACCACCATGGAAAATAATATGGAGATTCCTCAAAATATTAAAAATAGAACTAACATGATCCAGCAATTCCACTTTTAGGTATTTATCTGGAAGAAATGAAAACACTAATTTGAAAAGATATGTGCACCTCCATATTCATTGCAGCATTGTTTACAATAGCCAAGACATAGAAGTAACCTAAATGTCCATTGATGGATGAATGGATGAACAAGGTGTGGTATATATACACAATGAAATATTGTTCAGTTCTAAAAAAGAATGAAATCTTGTCATTTGAGACAACATGAATGGATCTTGAAGGTATTATGCTAAATGAAACAGGTCAGACAGAGAAAAATGGATACCTGTATGATCTCAATTATATGTGGAATCTAAAAAAAACCCCAAAAAACAGAGCTTGTAGATACAAAGAATAGATTAGTGGTTGCCAGAGGTGGGGGGATGGGGGTTGGGTAAAATGGATGAAGGTAGTCAAAAGGTACAAACTTCCAGTTATAAGATAAATAAATCATGGGGGTATAATGTTCAGCATGGTGACTATATTTAATAACTGTATTGTATATTTGAAAGTTGCTAAGAGAGTAGATATTAAATGTTCTTATCACCAGAAAACAATTTATAATTATGTGTGGTAACAGATGATAATTAGACTTATCGTGGTGACAATTTCACAATATATACAAATATCAAATAATTATGTTGTATATCTGAAACTAATAGAATGTCATATGTCAATCACACCTGAAAAAGAAAAAAGGAGATGAATAGCTCAAAGTATACTGAAGAAGTTTTTTAGCAGGAGTGGTGACTATAGAGGTTCTTAGTTTCTTGTGCCCATTTTCTTTCTAGAAGTAAGGAGAATGTATAAGCTGCTAATTTTGTATGCTCTGCATGAACTCTTGGAAAAGTTTCACATGTGCATTGAATTTAGTTTAGTTTTTTTTTTAACTACCAAAGATCCCAAAGAGAGAGGAGAAATTAACCAGAAGGGTTTATTTCAAGAGCAACTTTAATTAATTAAAATATCATTAGCTATGGTTCAGAATATTAGGTTAATTATTTCTTTAATATAGCCATTTGTCATTTATAGACACCAATCCATTCACCTGAGTAATCAAGCCTATTTTCCCTTCAACAACACTTAGATTTTGAGGCAAGCAATGATTTTTCTCTGGCTTGTGTTTGTAAAATAACTTCTTGCAATCTGCTTTATTTGCATTTACACATATGAAAAGAAGTCAAAATATATTACAGAGACCTTATTCTTATGTATTAACTATGTGTAACTAATTTCCTATCCATGAAAATATTTTTCTATTTTCCCTTTTAGTTGTCATTTAGGTTCTCAACTTCTTGTAATACACTCTGAATTACTTTCCTATTTGCTATAAAATTTTATGAAACTAATCATTACATATTAGGGAAACATTATTCTGAATCCAGATCTCCAAAGGATTTTTAAAAAAGCAACTTATAATCAAAATTTAAAAAAAGTTTGTGCATTAAAAAAAGTTGATTATTTATTTTGAGAGAGAGAGCATGAGCAGGAGCGGGACAGAGGGAGAGGGTGAGAGAGAATCCCAAGCAGGCTCCACACTGTCAGTACAGAGCTCGATGTGGGGCTCAAACCCACAAACTGTGAGACCATGACCTGAGCTGAAACCAAGAATCAGATGCTTAACCAACTGAGCCACTCAGGCACCTATAAAACTTTTGTACTTTTAAGGACACTATCAAGAAAGTAAAAAAACAATCCAAAGAATGGTATAAAATATTTTCAAATTATGTAAGGGATAAAATATTTGCAGATCTGATAAGGGACTTGTATCTAGAATATATAAATTACTCTTACACTCAATAACAAAAAGACAAATAACCCAATTAAAAATGGGTAAAGGATTCAAATAGATATTTCTTCAAAGAAATATAAATATATACAAATGACCAACACATACATGAAAAGATGCTCAACATTATTAGTCATTAGGGAAATGCAAATCAAAACTATAATGAAATATCACTTCACACCCTCTAGGATGGATGGTTATAATAAAAAAAAAGATAATAAGTGTTAGTGAGGATTTGGAGAAATTGGAACCTTCATATATTGCTGGTAGGATTGTAAAATGGTGCAGCCACTTGGGAAATCAGATTTGCAATTCCTCAAGTGGTTAAACATAGAGTTACTATATAAGCTAACAATTCCACTGCTAAGTATATACTCAAGAGAATTGAAAACATGTGTCCACACAAAATTTATACACAAGTGTCCATAACACTATTGTTCATAATAGCCAAAAAGCAGAGACAACCCAAATACCTGTTGACTGATGAATGGATAAATAAAATGTAATATATCTGTACAAGGGAATATTATTGTGTTGTGCTATTGGCTGAAAGTTTGTCTCCCATCCAAATTCATATGCTGAAGCTCTTACTCCCAATGTGATGATATGAAGAGGGAGGGCCTTTGAAAGGAGGTAATTTGGTTTAGATTAGGTCATGAAGGTCGTGAGCCCCCATGTTGGAATTAATGCCCTTATAAGAAAAGGAAGAGACACTGGAGCATCTCTTCTTCACTATGTCAGGATATAGTGAAAAGGAGCAATAGTGACAATGGTAGCAATTCGTAATTGCTGAAATCCCTTGTCCTAACTACTGAAATCCCTATAAATTAGTAGTGGCAAATGTTATGGGGCTATTTTAAAGTGTTTTCTTAAATTTATTTGATTAAGGAAATAAAAACAGAGCATAAAAATTTACCATTTTAACTATTTTTAAGTGTACAATTCAGTGGCGTTAAATACATTCACCTTGTTATAAACAAGGCTACTTTTTGAAATGTATCTTACTTGGTCACCTTTTTCCTTCAAAATAGAAAAGTGACACTCAACATCCTCGCACACGCAGTTCAGTGACATCAATGTTCCTGTAGAGAGAACCCCGACACCAATACGGTAATTCTGAATTACTTCATCTACTACTTCTTAGGTAGGTTGTATGAAGTCTAGATTAGCAAATTCTGGATGAAAAAGATTTCAGGTCCCAAGGATCTGTCATAACGAATGTCAGTGGAAAATTCTTTCTTCAAGATTGCCTTGATTCCAGTATACTGTTTAATCCACTTGGCTCTTCTGGGTCATACTTGCTAAATTCTTTTACTAAATCAGGGCAGACCTAACTATAGCACTTCTTTACTTCCATAACTGTTTCCAGGGATTGCTCTAGAGGAATTCGTGCTTCTCAGCCTCTCAGCAGGTGCTGAATGAAATATGTTATAGCTCATCCTGAGATTGGAATGTGCTTACCACAGCTGTTGATCACATGTCCTTCAGCCACAGGAAGGACAGCAGTGATGCCCTCTTCACTATCAGGTATCACACCAGTCACACCATATCAATTTTCTTACCTTTTTTTAAAGTTTATTTATTTATTTATTTAGAGAAAGAGAGAGAGAGAGAGAGAGAGAGAGCGCAAGTGTATGAGCAGGGGAGAGACAGAGAGCAAAGGAAAGAGAATCCCAAGCAGGCTCTGCACTGTCAGTGTGGAACCCAATGCAGGGCTCAAACCCACAAACTGAGATCATGACCTGAGCCAAAGTCAAGAGTTGGATGCTTAACCAACTGAGCCACCCAGGCACCCCAATTTTCTTACTTGTGTTGATGCTCAGGATGTTGTCAATGCAAGAACAGCTGCATGGTTATGTACAAGTCCGGAGTTTTGAAGGGCTCAAATGTTATTTCGGCAGTGTATTCTGTTCTCTGGAGCATTTAGTGGAGGTTTAAACAAAGAAAAGTTAATGACCTTCAAATCCTGCTGTGTTAAAAGGCCACTTGCTTCATAGACCTTTCCATCCAGTGATGGCCTTCAGCAATACTGTGGTGGGTTGGCCACTTCATGGTGCAAGTTGCTTTTTCTATTACTTAATGCCAAATAAAGAAATCTAGGCTCACAATGCCTTTTCCCAGGAAGCTAAGATGGCCATAGATGCCCATGTCCCAGTCAGATCCAGGCTGGTCCACAGCCAGAGTATTCTGTATAATTGTTTTGAATGGAAGTTATAAGGGAAGCAGGATAGCACTTTGATTTCCAGGTTATTGTTTGCATCATTACTTGTTTTTTTAAAACATATTTTTTGTTTTTTCAAATTTTTATTTAAATTCTAGTTAACATATAGTGTAATATTGTTTTCAGGAGTAGAATTTAGTAATTCATCACTTACATATAACACACAAGTGCCCTCCTTTATACCTGTCACTCATTTTACCCATCCCCCTGCCTACCTCCCTTCCAGAAACCCCCAGATTGTTCTCTGTGGTTAATAATCTCTTGTGGTTTCCCTCCTTCTTTCTTTTTTTCCTTCCTTCTTCTATGTTCATCTGTTTTGGTTCTTAAATTCTACCTATGAGTGAGATCATATGATGTTTTTCTTTCTCTGCCTGACTTAATGAAAAGGGCCCAAGTATCCATTGACTGATAAATGGATAAAGAAGATATGGTATATATATATATAAAATGGAATATTACTCAGCTATCAAAAAGAATGATATATTGCCATTTGCAACAATGTGGATGGAGCAAGAGTATATTATGCTAAATGAAATAAGTCAGTTACTACTTGTTTTAAAATACCTTAAAGTCAAGCCTGGCCTAGACAAAGGTGTTACCCTATATTTTGACAGGAGTCTAATACAGGTAGATTAGAAATAAATTTGGAAAGAACCAAATAGAGGCTGCACTGAGGCTAAGATCACTTAGGAGAATAAAAGGGATGGAGATGAATGAAACCATGAACAATGCAACCCAAGTGTGGTCAGAAATGCAATGTGAAGGTTGAATATACTATGGAAGGTGATGTGTCTGGAGGAAGACTGGGAAAGACACATGTGAGGGCAAGTGGCATAGTGCAGAGCTCACCGCAACAACTGTATTTTAATGAATTAGCTCTCTGGGCAATGCTCCTAAACACAGGTGCACGTCTGAATGACCCACATGGTTAAAATAAATAGTTGTCTGGGTTCCACTTGACTCCTATTAAAATGAACTTTCCAAGGGTGGCATTTGTATTTTCAAAAAGCTTTACAGGAGATAGGTTGAGGAAGGGCTATTTTAGCAGGAGGAAGCATTCTGCAGCGTTTCAGAAACTAATTTCTGCCTCTGAATAGCAAAGAGGTGGCCTGAGGAATTAATAGTCTCATTCTAACAAAGGGTAGGAATTGTTGTTTTCCACTCAGCAATCAAGACAGATTGGGAACTTTGAGAAAGAAGTTCTGTGCTGCTAGGGTTGTTTAAGAACATGCAGGTCAGAGAAGCCACGTGATGAAAGGGGGTAAGAGAGGAAGGCTTTGAGGACACTGAGTGGACCAGAAGCAGCAGGTGGGTTTCTGCCACTGGCCTGTTGCTGGAGGCAGTTTCTCAGCGGAGGAGGGTAGCTCTCCAGAGCTGGGTTATGGGGATTGGTGCACAGACCATGTAGTCTGATACAGAATAAGACTGAGTGGAAAAAGCCAAAACAGGCACAGAAATTGGTTCGAGTCTGACTCTGGGGCTAAAGAGGAAACTTTTGTTGTCTTGACTTGATCCCTAGGAAAGAAGGATTGGTGACCAAAGTGAGGATCACAATAGGGTACTATGTGTTTGTACTGAGTTGTGGGTGCATACACTGCTTTAAAAATTTGGATATCAATGTACTCATTGTTTTTATTGTAATTACATTAAGAGAGAGTGCACTAAAATCTCCATGAAGTCAGAGACTTTGTTTCTTTTGTTCTCTGCTCTATTCTCAGTATCTAGAAAAGTGCCTAGTACACAGTAGATGCTTTTAGATGCTCAATACATGTGCAATGAATCCATCATTTCAAAGATGAAATTAAGATTAGCAGGAATATCTGAACCCATATGGGTTCTCTCTTGTCCCCTTAAAATGGCAAATACAAAATTGGTATTGAAGTTTGGTCTTAAGTTAGTTGTTTATTGGTAGGAGTTAGCTTCTTAATCCTTCCTCTTCAGTTAAAGTCAATTGTTATATCCTTTATTCATACTAAGTATGATGTCAAGTACTTCGATATTACTTTTCTAAATTGAAGACATGATAGCTTAGTATGGTGTTTGAATAATCATTTGTATAATGGGGAGAGGCTTCTTTTTCAACAATAGATTGTTTTGCTTTGAAATCCTTATATTCAAAATTTTGAGATATCATGTGAAAAGTGATTTGGCATACATTAGAACTCTAGAGAGAGAATGAAACTCTTAGTAGAAAAAAGAGGCTATCTATGGGCACACACAGGATAGAATCTATGTTTCTCCGTTTCTCCCTTCCTCTTCTGTTTTTTGAAGAAGTGGCAAAGAATGATTCATTTTTCACCCTGGCTCTGAAGGCTATGTTGTATGTATTGGCCTTTCCTCCTCTTGCTCATGAAGAAGTCATTCTAACAGTAACTATGATCTTATAGCATCCTTAGTGTTTGATTTGATTCTGGGGAGAATAAAGTAGGTGCCACTCAACAGTCAAACAGCATGCAACAGCATTTCATATATTAGCCTAATTGTCTGTGGGCAAAGTTGGCCATAACTTCCAAATATTTTGTAGGTTGGCCACCCAGAGAACATGGTGGGGCACACACATGCACAGGAAACCACCACTAAGAGTCAGGCACTCAGGACCAGGCAGGTCATGGTCACCAGCCACTGGCAGTCTTTGGCAAAAGCATCCATTGTCAATTCCAACCTTGGGGGTTTGCTTTGTGTTCGGAACCTACATCAAACACACTGTTGCAGTCAAGCAGAATGCTGCAGTTGGCTTCATGGAAATGTTTTCTTGCACTTCTCTGACACATGTAAATGAGGTGAAAATCATATTTTACATTCTTCAGAGCCTGAAATATAAAGATTATAAGGGATGGGTGTGATCATAACATAGAAGCTCTTGAAAACACATTCTGTAGCTGAAACCCAATCATTTTCTTCCTGTGAATGAATTATCTAGCATTATGAGTTTCTGAAAAGCCTATACAACCAGCCTTACATCTTCTTCTGTTGTTTTTAGTTTAAAGTTGTTGTGACATTTACTCCCTATTTTCCTTTCAAATGGGAAAACTGGCGAAAACACTTTGTAAGCTATGATGTGTCATTCACGTTTAAACTACCATGATTTCCAAGGGTTTGAAAATTGCATTTGGCACTGTTTACAAAAAGGATTGTTTTAGTTCTTATAATTATGTTTCTGGTTGTATTTCACCCAGCAGATGTCCCTTGTCCAGGGCATATATCTATAAGAAGCAAATTAGTCCTTTTGCTTTCATTGCTACATGCTTTGAAGAAAGGGCTTTGTAGCTACCAGCAAAAGGCAGAGCTAAATCTGTGATTCAAATAATGCCAAAGGCACTTCTGCTTAGATAATTGTATGAAGCCAGGTGGGATTAATTAAGGACATTATATACCCATGGCTCAAGTGCCAGCTTTGGTTCCATTCCCATGGCTCCCTGGTGCCACTGTTAATCTCAGAATTTGAGTCACTGGTGGTAGAGTCCAGACTCACCACCACCATCAGGGAACTTTGAGGAGGGTTTTAAGACACCATGGTCCATGCATCTCCCTTTCTCTTTTGTTCACATTTACAAGGAGTTGCTCTGGTAGGAGGAACAGCGCAGGGGGAAACCTTGTGCCAAGGACAAGTGATTGTGAAAGGGCCAAGTCTTCTATGTGGTGGTCAGGATGGGGTGAAGGCTGCTGCCACCACGAGCCCTCAGGCTTGGGGATTTTTTTTCAGAGAGAGAGGGACAGAGAGTGCATGTGAGCACCTGAGGAGAGGAGGAGCAGAGAGAAAGAGGGACAGAGAATCCCAAGCAGGCTCCTTGCTCTCAGTACAAAGCCCAATGTAGGGCTCAAACTCATGAACCATGAGATTATGACCTGAGCTGAGATTGGGAGTCAGATCCTTAACTGACTGAGCCACCCAGGCACCCCTAAGGCTTTGGGAGTTTTATCTAGCTTCTCCTCCTGATCCAGCTCTAGTCCTGGAGAGTTAGGACCTGGATGGAATGGGCTAAAGCCTAACCAAGGATTTGGGGAAATTTGTGTTATGTTAAGGGCAGAGTTGACCTGGGATGTGAAGAAATGTCTGAATCCTGCAGTCCCAGAGGGTAGGTAGAGAGCAAGAACTCTCATATCAAAGGTTGGCAACAGAGAACGGGAAAGATGGAGTAAGCGAGGCAGACCCTGGAGAGCCCTTCTGAGGCACTGATGAAATGATCCTTCAGTTCCTTTTAGCCTAAAATATGACTGATCGAAAAACAGTTTGCCATTTCCTTTAGGGTTTCCTTGCCTATACCTCCTTCCATCTGAACTTGTCAAGCTATATGAGGGCTTAGAGACCCTGGGAAGGGAGTTGTCTTTTCTGCCTCACCATCACCAGGTAATAGTTTGATGCACTTGTTTAAGGAGTGTTCCTAATACTGAGGTCTAGATATCAAGCTTTAGGAGTAGAAAACTTCCATGGAAATATCATACCATGTTTGTATATTAAAAGATTATTTCTAAAGACAAGTACCTGTGTATTAGTTCATGGGTGCAGTCAGAATAATTGGTCAATAAGTAGGAAGGAGTTAACTCAAGGAGTGACCCAGTTTTCCCCTGACTACCAGGGAATGCTCCACGTGGGTTGGATGAAGAAGGCAGGTAATCCTGTCTAATCTCCTAGACAAAATGATTCTGGACCTCCCAGTAGATACACTAATGATATGTACTTGCAGGAGGATCTTTTCTATGGACTACTCTTCACAGGATGTCCTTGAAAATTGACCTGAAAGCTCAGGTATAAAACAGAGATGTTTCTTGTCTCACATTTGGTCTTTCATCCATTTTGAATTTCTTTTTGTGTATGGTGCAAGAAAGTGGTCTAGTTTCATTTTTCTACATGTTGCTGTCCTGTTCTCCCAGCACCATTTGCTAAAGAGACTGTCTTTTTTTTTCCATTGGATACTCTTTCCTGCTTTGTCAAAGATTAGTTGGGCATATATTTGTGAGTCCAATTCTGGGCTCTCTATTCTATTCCATTGGTCTATGTATCTGTTTTTGTGCTAATAACATACTGTCTTGATGATTATAGCTTTGTAGTAGAGGCTAAAGTCTGGGATTGTGATGCCTCCCACTTTGGTTTTCTTCTTCAGTATTACTTTGGCTATTAGGGGTCTTTTGTGTTTCCATACAAATTTTAGGATTGTTTGTTCTAGCTTTGAGAAGAATGCTAGTAAATTTTGATTGGGATTGAATTGAATGTGTAGATTTCTTTGGGTAGTATTGACATTGTTTTTACCATTTTATTTAATTTATTTATTTAATTTATATCCACATTAGTTAGCATATAATGCAACAACACTTTCAGGAATATATTTCTTAATGCCCCTTACCCATTTAGCCCATCTTTCCTCCCACAACTCCTCCAGTAACCCTCTGTTTATTCTCCATATTTAAGAGTCTCTTATGTTTTGTCCCCCTCCCTGGTTTTATATTATTTTTGCTTCCCTTCCCTTATGTTCATTTGTTTTGTATCTTAAAGTCCTCATCTGAGTGAAGTCATGATATTTGTCTTTCTCTGACTAATTTCGCTTAGCACTATACCCTGTAGTTCCATTCACATAGTTGCAAATGACAAGATTTCATTCTTTTTGATTGCTGAGTAATACTCCAGTGTGTGTGTGTGTGTGTGTGTGTGTGTGTGTGCGTGCACATCTTTATCCATTCATCCATCGATGTACTCTTGGGCTCTTTCCATAATTTGGCTATTGTTGATAGTGTTGCTATAAACCTTGGGGTGCATGTGCCCCTTCAAAACATCATACATGTATCCCTTGGATAGATACCTAGTAGTGCAATTGCTGGGTTGTAGGGTTGTTCTATTTTTAATTTTTTGAGGAATACTGTTTTCCAGACTGGCTGCACCAGTTTGCATTCCCACCAACAATACAAAAGAGATCCTCTTTCTCCACATCCTTGCCAGCATCTGTTGTTGCCTGAGTTATTAATGTTAGCCATTTTGACAGGTGTGAGGTGGTATATCATTGTGGTTTTGATTTGTATTTCCCTGATGATGAGTGATGTTGAGCATTTTTTCATGTGTCAGTTGGCCATCTGGATGTTGTCTTTTGAGAAGTGTCGATTCATGTCTTTTGCCCATTTCTTCACTGGATTTGTTTTTTGGTGTTGAGTTTGATAAGTTCTTTATAGATTTTGGATACTAACCCTTTATCTGATATGTCATTTGCAAATATCTTCTCCCATTCCATTGGTTGCCTTTTGGTTTTGCTGACTGTTTCCTTTGCTGTGCAGAAACTTTTTATTTTGATGAGGTCCCAGTAGTTCATTTTTGCTTTTGTTTCACTTGCCTCCGGAGATATGTTGAGTAAGAAGTTGCTGCAGCCAAGATCAGAAAGGTTTTTGCCTGCTTACTCCTCGAGGATTTTGATGGCTTTGTGTCTTACATTAGGTCTCTCATGAATTTTGAGTTTCTTTTTGTGTATGGTGTAAGAAAGTGGTCCAGGTTCATTTTTTTGCATGTCACTGTCCAGTTTTCCCAGCACCATTTGCTGAAGAGGCTGTCTTTATTCCATTGGATATTCTTTCCTGCTTTGTCAAAGATTAGTTGGCCACATGTTTCTGGGTCCAATTCTGGGTTCTATTCTGTTCCATTGACGCGAGTGTCTGTTTTTATGGCAGTACCATACTGTCTTGATGATTACAACTTTGTAATACAGCTTGAAGTCTGGGATTGTGATGCATCCTGCTTTGGTTTTCTTTTTCAAGATTGCTTTGGCTAGTCAGTGTCTTTTCTGGTTCCATACAAATTTTAGGATTGTTTGTTTTTAGCTCTGTAAAGAATCGTGGTGTTATTTTGATAGGTATTGCATTGAATATGTAGATTGCTTTGGGTAGTAGTGACATTTTAACAATATTTGTTCTTCCTATCCAGGAACATGGAATATTTTTCCATTTTTTTGTGCCTTCTTCAATTTCTTTCATAAGCTTTCTGTAGTTTTCAGTGTATAGATTTCCACCTCTTTGTTTAGATTTATTCCTAGGTATTTTATCATTTTTGGTGTTATTGTAAATGGGATCAATTCCTTGATTTCTCTTTCTGTTGCTTCATTGTTGGTGTATAGGAATACAACCGATTTCTGTGCATTGATTTTATATCTTGCAACTTTGCTGAATTCATGGATCAATTCTAGCAGCTTTTTGGTGGAATCTTTTGGGTTTTCCATGTAAAGTATCATGTCATCTGCAAAGAGGGAAAGTTTGAGCTCCTCCTGGCTGATTTGGGTGCCCTTTGTTTCTTTGTATTGTCTGATTGCTGAGGCTAAGCAATACTATTTTGAGTAACAGTGGAGAGAATGGACATCTGTCGTGTTCCTGACCTTAGGGGGAAGGCTCTCAGTTTTTCCCCATTGAGGATGATATTAGCTGTGGGTTTTTCATATATGGCTTTTATGATCTCAAGATATGATATTTCTATTCCTACTCTCTTGAGGGTTTTTATCAAGAAAGGGTGCTGTATTTTGTCAAATGCTTTTTTCTGCATCTATTGAGAGGATCATGTGGTTCTTGTCCTTTCTTTTATTGATGTGATGAATCACATTGATTGTTTTGTGGATATTGAACCAGCCCTGCATCCCAGGTATAAATCCCACTTGGTCGTGGTGAATAATTTTTTTTAATGTATTGTTGGATCTGGTTGGCTAATATCTTATTGAAGATTTTTCCATCCATGTTCATCAGTGAAATTAGTCTTTTATTCTCCTTTTTAGTGGGGTCTTTGTCTGGTTTTGGAATCAAGGTGATGCTGGCTTTGTAGAATGAGTTTGGAAGTTTTCCTTCCATTTCTATTTTTTGGAACAGCTTCAAGAGAATAGGTGTTAACTCTTCCTTAAATGTTTTGTAGAATTCCCCTGGAAAGCCATCTGGCCCTGGATTCTGTTTTTTGGGAGATTTTTGATTACTAATTCAATTTCTTTACTGGTGATGGATCTGTTCAAATTTCCTATTTCTTCCTGTTTCAATTTTGGTAGTTTATATGTTTCTAGGAATGTGTCTATTTCTTCCAGATTGCCCATTTTATTGGCATATAATTGCTCATAATATTCTCTTATTATTGTTTTCATTTCTGCTGTGTTGGTTGTGATCTCTCCTATTTCATTATTGATTTTATTTATTTGGGTCCTTTCCTTTTTCTTTTTGATCAAATTGGCTAGGGGCTTATCAATTTTGTTAATTTGTTCAAAGAACCAGCTTCTGGTTTTATTGATCTGTTCTACTGTGGGGTTTTTTTTTTTTTTTTTTTTTTGGTTTTGATAGCATTAATTTCTGCTCTAATCTTTATTATTTCCTATCTTCTGCTGGTTTTGGGTTTTATTTGCTATTCTTTTTCCAGCTCTTTAAGGTGTAAGATTAGGTTGTGTATCTGAGACCTTTCTTTCTTTTTTAGGAAGGCCTGGATTGCTACATACTTTCCTCTTATGACTGCCTTTGCTGCATCCCAGAGGTTTTGGGCTGTGGTGTTATCATTTTCATTGGCTTCCATGTACTTTTTAATTTCCTCTTTAACTTCTTAGTTAACTCATCCATTCTTCAGTAGGTTGTTCTTTAGCCTCCAAGTATTTGTTACTTTTCCACATTTTTCTTGTGGTTGATTTCGAGTTTCATAGCGTTGTGGTCTGAAAATATGCACAGTATGTTCTTGATTTGTGTCCCAGTATGTGATCTATTCTGAAGAACATTACATATGCACTGGAGAAGAATGTATAATCCACTGCTTTAGGATGAAATGTTCTGAATATATCTGTTAAGTCCATGGGGTCCAGTGTGTCATTCAAAACCATTATTTCATTGCTTATTTTATGTTTAGATGATCTGTCCATTGCTGTAAGTGGGGTGTTGAAGTCCCCTACTCTTATGGTAATATATCAATGAATTTCTTTATGTTTGTGATTAATTAACATATATATTTGGGTGCTTTCACATTTGGAGCATAAATATTTATAATTGTTAGGTCTTCTTGGTGGATAGACCCCTTAATTATGATATAATGCCCTTCTTCATCTCTTATCACAGTCTTTATTTTAAAGTGTAGATTGATATAAGTATGGCTACTTGGGCTTTCTTTTGTCAACCATTATAATGATAGATGGTTCTCTATCCCTTTACTTTCAATCTGAAGGTGTCTTTAGGTCTAAAGTGGGTCTCTTGTAAACAGCATATAGATGGATCTTATTTTCTTATCCATCCTGTTACTCTATGTCTTTTGATTGGATTGTTTAGTCCATTGACATTTAGAGTGAGTACTGAAAGATATGTATTTATTGCCATTATGTTCCCTGTAGAGTTGGAGTTTCTGGTGGTGTTCTCTGGTTCTTTGTAGTCTTTGCCAAATTTTTTTAAGTTTTTTTTTCCCCTCAGAGAGCCCCCCCCTTAAAATTTCTTGCAGGGCTGGTTTAGTGGTCACGAACTCCTTTAATTTTTGTTTGTCTGGGAAACTTTTAATCTCTCCTTCTGTTTTGAATGACAGCCTTGCTGGATAAAGAATTCTTGGCTACATATTTTTCCAACTCAGCACATTGAATATATCCTGCTACTCCTTTCTGGTCTGCCAAGTTTCTGTGGAAAGGTTTGCTGCAAACCTGATCTGTCTTCTCTTGTAGGTTAAGGACTTTTTTCCCTTGCTGCTTTCATGATTCTTTCCTTGCCTGAGTATTTTGTGAATTTGACTATGGTATGCCTTGTTGATGGTCAGTTTTTGTTGAATCTAATGGGAGTCCTGTGTGGTTCCTGGATTTTGACGTCTGTGTCTTCCCTAAGTTAAGAAAGTTTTCAGCTATGATTTGCTCACATAACCCTTCTACCCCTTTTTCTCTATCTTGATCTTCTGTGACCCCTATGATTCTGATGTTGTTCCTTTTTAATGAGTCACTGATTTCTCTAATTCTTAAATTGTGCTCTTTTGCCTTAGTC
Organism: Panthera leo; assembly: GCF_018350215.1. Classification (NCBI taxonomy): domain Eukaryota; kingdom Metazoa; phylum Chordata; class Mammalia; order Carnivora; family Felidae; genus Panthera; species Panthera leo. The sequence goes on along the minus strand of NC_056687.1, from coordinate 48,658,711 downwards.
TCCCTCTTTTTTCTGTTTCATTATTGTTCATAAGTTTGTCCTCTATATAGCTGATTCGCTGTTGTGCCTCATCCATGCTTGCCGACATCGCATCCATTTGAGACTACAGCTCAGTTATAGCATTTCATCCTGACTAGCTTTTACTTCTTTTATCTCTGCAGAAAGGGATTCAAATCTATTTTTGACCCTAGCTAGTATTTTTATTATCGTGATTCTAAATTTTGGTTCAGACATCTTGCTTATATCTGTCTTGATTAAGTCACTGGCTGTCGTCGCTTTCTGCTCTTTCTTTTGGGATGAATTCCTTCGTTTTGTCATTTTGAAGGAAGAAAAGGAATTAATAAGGTAAAAAAAATTAAAATTAAAAAATTAAAAGCAACACACACACACAAATCAAATAAATGATGCTAGATAGTAGGTATATTTTGGTCTGGTTGTTGAAAGGCACTTGATAGATTAGAGGAAAAAGGGAAAAAGAAAAAAAAGGAAAACTTTTGAAAATTTGAAAAAATGAATACAATGAAACAGAATAAAATGAAATGATGGAAGTAAAATAGAATTTGAAAAATTTACGAAGAAGTAAACAATATAGTAGAAAAAAATTAAAAATATTTTTAATAAAACTTGAAAATAAAAATAAATTTTTTCTCTTTCTGTATTCAAGAAAAAGAAAAGAAACAAAAAAAGAAAAGAAAATTGAATAGATGGACCAGTCAACAGACTGAAATACAATTAAAATTACATCATTTTCTCCTGGAAGTTGAACTGTGAAGCACTTTATAGTCCATCAACTAATCAGGTGGAGAGACTTGTGGGTTCCTGAAGAGCGAGTTTGGCCCAGTTGAGCTGTGCTTACTGTAATGGCTCCATTCTCCACTAGATGCTGCTGCTTAGCTTACTGGGGTGGATTGTTGTGGCGCTCTTAGGTGTGTATGCACATGAGCAGGAGGGGTGAATATGGCGTCACCCTGCTACCCAGTCTCTAGTATCAGAATTCTGTTCTCCCCAGTCAGCAATTGTGCACCTGTCCTTTGTCTCCAGTTTTTGTCTACTCCCTGCTTTTACACTGTCTGTGACCAAGCTGTCAGGCTGCCAGGCGGCACCTCCCTCCTGAGTTTTATCACAGGTGTGGCTGTGTTTCCTGACGTCTCACTTCTGAGGGACTGTGGCTTTGACCCGTTCTGACCCTCTGTGGGCAGGTCTCAGTGAGCAATGGCCAGGTGACAGCAGCACCCGGGAACATTTGCAGGACCGTGCTGCTGCTGATGCTTAGAGACTGTGGCTGGGTGCCAGCTCACCCCAGAAAAAGTTCACACAATCGTGTAGCAGCAGCGTTTCAGGGATTGTGGCAAATCACAACACACATCTGGTGCCAGGCTTCACCCATAACATCCTCACTCCAACACCGGTGGATGTGGCCACTGGCAAAGGTCCACTGTGGGGAGGCTATACAGCCTCTACCAAATGTCCTCCCAGCAAGGGAACCACCTCTCCCCGTGTAGCCCGAAGACCACCTGGACTTCACTCTGCTTCTGGGGATTTGCTCTTCCCACCAGAGCACCACCAGGTATTGATCTGCAGAGTTTCAGACTCTGTGCTCCTGCTGTTTAGAGAGTCTTAATGGAATTTAAACCCTCTCCTTTCTCCTTTCTCCCTTTTTAGTTCAGTCCCTGTGGCTGTTTCCACTTTTCCACTTTCTCTCCAGCTGCTTTTGCGGGGGTGGGGAGGTGCTCTTCCCGTACTCTCCTCCCCCTCCCCCCCTCAGTCTCTGTCCTCTCTCTGAAAGCAAAAAGTTTCCTGCCCTCCGCAGCTTCTCTCTCCCCCAGTTCACCTTTCTGTGCTGCATACCTGCTGAGTTTTGTGGTTCTGGTTGTGTAGATTGTTGTGTTACTCCTCAAATCAGTTTTCTAGGTGTGCAGGATGGGTTAGTGTTGATTTGTCTGTATTTCATGGCTGTGAGACACACAAAAGAATTTCATGCTCTTCTGCCATCTTGGCTCCTCCCCCCAGGTAGTATTGACATTTTAATAATATTTATTCTTCCAATCCATGAGCATGGAATATTTTTTCTTTTCTTTGTGTCTTCTTCAATTTCCTTCATAAACTTTCTATAGTTTTTAGCATACAGATCTTTTACATCTTTGGTTAGGTTTATTCCTAGGTATTTTATGGTTTGTGGTGCAGCTCTAAATGGGATCAGTTTCTTTATTGCTCTTTCTGTTGCTTCATTATTGGTGTATAAAAATGCAACCGATTTCTGTACATTGATTTTGTACCCTGTGACTTTGCTGAATTCATGTAGAGGAGAAAGCAGGCAACAACCTTTCACCTCAGCCGCAACAATTTCTTACTCGACATATCTCCAAAGACAAAGGAATTAAAAGGAAAAATGTTCTGGCTTTGAGAAGAATGCTGGTGCAATTTTAATTGGGATTGAATTTGTCAATAAATTATATGAAAAAAATAAAAGCAAAAATGAACTATTTGGGACCTCATCAAAATAAAAAGCTTCTGAACTGCAAAGGAAACAATTACCAAAACTAAAAAGCAACTGATGGAATGGGAAAAGATATTTGCAAATGACATATTGGATAAAGGGCTAGTATCCAAAATATATAAAGAATTTACCAAACTCCACACCCAAAAAACAAATAATCCAGTGAAGAAATGGGCAGAAGACATGAATAGACACTTTTCCAAAGAACACATCCAGATGGCCAACAGACATGAAATGATGCTCAATGTCACTCATCATCAGGGAAATACAAATCAAAGCCACACTGAGATACCACCTCACACTGGTAAGAGTGGCTAAAATGAATAAATCAAGAAACTATAGATGCTGATGAGGATGTGGAGAAATGGGAACCCTCTTGCACTGTTGGTGGAAATGCAAACTGGTGAAGCCACTGTGGAAAACTGTGTGGATGTTCCTCAAAAAATTAAAAATAGAACTATGCTATGACCCAGCAATAGCACTGCTAGGAATTTACCTAAGGGATACAGGAGTGCTGATGTATAGGGGCACATATATCCCAATGTTTATAGCAGTACTTTCAACAATAGCTCAAATATGGAAAGAGCCTAAATGTCCACCAACTGATGAATGGATAAAGAAGAGGTGGTTTATATATACAATGGAACACTACTTGGCAATGAGAAAGAATAAAATCATGCCATTTGTAGCAACGTGGGTGGAACTGGAGGGTGCTATGCTAAGTGAAATAAGTCAGTCAGAGAAAGACAGGTATCATATGTTTCTACTCATAGGTGGATCTTGAGAAACTTAACCAAAGACCATGGGGGAAGGGGAAACAAATAGTTAACAAATAGAGAGGGATAGAGGCAAACTTTAAGAGACTCTTAAATACAGAGAACAAACTGAGGGTTGATGGGGGTGGGGGAGAGGGCAAAGTGGGTGATGGGCATTGAGGAGGACACTTGTTGGGATGAGCACTGGGTGTCGTATGTAAGTCAATTTGACAATAAATTATATTTAAAAAAATAAAACAGATGTTTCATAAATGAAATGTTCCCCTTACTGTGTGAGGGAACCCATAAATTCTCCACTGGAAACCTCATCTATTACCCTGGGCCTGAGAGCATGTGATCATCATGGGAGGGAAGGACCTGGGGGGCCTCCTTCAATGTTCCAGACTTCTCTCTGTTTTGTCTGAGCCCTGGATTATTTGAATCTTTTACATCAGTATAAAACCTTAATACTGTAAGCTTACTGGCTAAGAGCATAATTTGTGTGAATCTGATCCTTTGTATTAGTTCAGACAATAATCAAATAGAGTTAACAATAGAGAAATAAAGAAAGAAAATGCTTCCAAGCACATGTGTCTTTCTCTAAAAATAGACTTTCTATTCTTAGCTTTTAAATTTTTTTTGGACAATTGTCCACATTTAATTTATGGGGAAGAATAAAAGAGGAAAGTTTGAAATCAGATTCTTTAAATATTCAATGAATTTTTTTCTGTTTTTCTATTGTAGTAAAATATATACAACAAAATTTACCATTTTAACCATTTTTAACTGTGGCATTAAATATATTCACTCTGGCAATTCAGTGGCATTAAGTACATTCACACCATTGTTGAACCATCATTGGTTCAGAACTTTTTCTGAATTTTCAGAACTTTTTCATCATCCCAGAGAGAAAGACTACCCATTAAATAGTAACTCCCTGTTTCTCTTCCTCTAGCCCCTGGTAACATCTACTCTTCCTTTTGTTTCCATGAATTTGCCTATCCTAGGTATCTCACTTAAGTGGAATGATACAATATTTATCCCTTTGTGTCTGACTTATTTCTCTTAGCATAATGTTTGCAAGATTTATCCATGTTGTAGTATGTATTAGAATTTCATTCTTTTTAAGGGTTGATAATATTACACACACACACACACACACACACACACACACATCACTTTGTTTATTCATTCATCTGTTGATGGACATTTGGGTTGTTTTCAGTTGTGAAATCATGCTGCAATGAAAATTGGTGTACAGGTATCTGTTGAGTTCTTGTTTTCAATTCTTCTGTGTATATACTCAGAAGTGAAATTCCCTGATCAAATGGTACTTGTATATTTGACTTTTTAAGGAAACATCATACAGTTTTCCACAATGGCTATGCTATTTTTACATTTCCACTAGCAACGCAATGCACAAGGATTTCAGTATCTTCACATCCTTGCCAAACTTGTTCTTTCCTTCCTCCCTCCCTCCCTCCCTCCCTTCCTCTCTTCCTTCCTTCCCTCCCTCCCTCCCTTCTTCCTTTCTCTTTCTTTTCTTCCTCTTTCTTTCTTTCTTTCCTTCTTTCATTCTTTCATTCTTTCTTTTGTTCTTTTTATCTTCCTTTTTTGGTGATTGACATCCTAATGGATATCTTAGCTACTTTTTAGTTGTTTTATTATTAAACAATAAGGTTAATATTAATTTACTGCTTCCTAGCTTGTCCCTATGAGCCGCTGGTTACATCTTTCTAGCCAGTCTTGCCTCTGGAATAGCCTTATCCCTAAAGCAAGACTGCCAAGACTGAGCTGCTTATCTCGTTGGAGGTCTTTGTTGATATCGTTCCCCTCTTGTCACTTCCAGCCAACATTGGAAAATTGATAAGTGAATAATAGAGAAGTCTGCAGGGCAATTTTGAACCACCAGCATAATTTCATTCGATAGAAATAGTAAAGGAACAAGAAATTCACACCAACTTTACAGGCTCTTTCTCTAGTGTGTCATCTTCAGCTCTGACTATCCTTGAAGGTGAAGAAGGATTGACATATCTTGACTCCCTGTTCTGATCTGTTCATTGTTCTGATCTTTTTGGTATGGTTTGCCTTCTAGCTGGCTGAACAGTATATGTGTTTAATAAAAGTGATTTTAATTAATCAATGTGATTATTTATATTTTGAATATAATATTCAGTAAGTTATCACTGAGGAACTTACATTGCTGATTGCTTGAGGCATCATTGTCTTAAAAGTGCATACATATTCTGAATATCACAGATTTTTTTTCGTTGTTGTTAGTAAAAGTAACATATGCTCCCTCTAGATCTTTCAGGCCTGCTTGCTTCTATTACTGATGAAGCCTAAACATTCAGACTACAGTTGGCATTACAGAGATGGAGGACAGGCTGGGGCCTGTTCGCCCTCCTGGGTTGTTGATAAAGCTGTCAGCCAGGTTGTGGGGGCAGAATTCTGGCAAGACTAGTGTTCAGGATTTCTTAAGCTTAGCCAACTGGCAACTGATATCATCCAGGGGATAAATCCAATCCAAACTCCCTACTACATCAAACACACACATATATAACATTCATTTAGATTCTTCTATGATTTACTGTGGGCTACAGTAATCTTTATAGTATCAATTAGAAGAAGCTGAATGTAATATGTTCTTTGCTTATTATCTTTTTTTAAATAGAAAAAATGCTGAAGGTCTTAGGTCTTTCTGGCACTTTATAGAAGTAGCCAGTTTTAGAAAATAAATTTAATGGTATTAGAAATAAAAATTTAGGGCAGCCTGGGTGGCTCAGTTGGTTAAGCCTACGACTTCAGCTCAGGTCATGATCTCGTGGTTTGTGAGTTCAAGCCCACGTTGGGCTCTGTGCTGACAGCTCAGAGCCTGGAGCCTGCTTTGGATTCTGTGTCTCCGTCTCTCTCTGACTCTCAATAATAAAAATTAAAAAAAAATTTAAAAAAAGAAATAAAAATTTAGATTCCTCACTTGAGCAACTAAGATTTTGAGTTAAAGTCAAAGTTTCTAGAGATACTGGTGATTTTAAGAGACTCTACAGTGATTTGTCAGATACTGTTAAGTCCCCAGGATCTTGCTATTTATTCAAAGTGTGGCTGGGACCAGCAGTATCACCATCCCCTGGAGACTTGTTAGAAAGGAAAAAATCTCAGATCCTTCTCTAGACCTGTAGGAAGAAGAAAATGCATTTTAACAAAGTCTGAGTGATTTGTAAGCACATTAAAATGAAAAACGTGCTTGTCCAGAAGAGTATTTCTATTTAAATTCAGAGGAAGATTCCCTTTAAATTGAGTCACAGATATCTAAAATACACAAGATGTCCCTTCTCTTCTTTTCTTGTAATTGAGTAAAGGAATGCCCTAAATGTGAATTTTAAATATGATGTAGCTGTTCATGGAATTTTGGCAGTATCTAATTGAAATACTATTTCCAAGGCCTTCTAAATTTCTCTATAATCTATATCAGTTGTAACCATAAAGTGGGTTTTCAGGGACTTGGTCCATTTCATAAAGGTTAGAGTGGCTTATAAACTGAAATACCTTTCTGGATTGTAACCTAATTTCTCTTCCTCCAGAGCCTTTGCAGAGAGACTGAGAGAAGTTATAAAATATATCGATAGGTTATTGTAACATCTGTTGTAACTAGCTTCATAAATACAAGGATTGCATTTATTTTGAAATTTTAGGTTTTATTATTTTTTAGATTTTATGTATAGATTGTGTTCATTCGCTCATTTATTTACAAGTAACGGCTGGAAGTTTTTATTTTTCTGAAAAATATTTTTTCATTTCAGAAGTGTTTTAGAATTCAGTACAAATAAAATTTGAGTAAAATAAAAACCTAGCAATTGAGGAAAAAATATTTTACTTCTGTATAAAATATATGTTTACCTCTATTACTACTCAATACTGTTTTATATAGAATTTCTGTATGAACTGATCATACATGGAAACATTCCTAGGAAACAAGGTAGTTTGTAATATACTGCCTTTAAATTTTGAGAAATTACATTTCACAATAGTTGCCATTTTCTCCCTTAGGTACATGTACATGATTCATGATTCATTGCATATAATATGAAATTTGTTTCACTTTCATCCCACAGCTTCAGTAAATAACTCTGATATTAGAACAAAGGTTTAAGTCCATGTGTAAAGTCTGGCAATACTGGGGATTGCCTTTCTCGATTATTTTTCCCACTAGAAGTGCCTGAGGATGTTGAGTTACTGAAACATCTTTACCACTTTGCCTTGGAAAGCGTTTCACAGAATGCTTCGCAGAGGAATTGCCACATCTTAGGAGGAGTACATTAGCTCATGAGAGAACTAATAGTTCTCACAGAGTTGCTTCCATGTTTAACAAGAAGATGATGGTAAAATTGTTCTCTAACTCACTTCTTTTGTAGCCATCACCACACTTAGCAAAATTAAGACACTTCAGACTGTTTCATGTGCTAATAATACTGTATTGCAGTCCTGAACATGTACATACAAGTCTTTCCTGTTCTTAGAAATAGAGAAGAGGATATGAGGTCACTTGTGATAAACATTCTGGTCCCAGATTATTCATAGCAGTCATTCATTTGGCCACCATTATAGTTGTGTGTGGGTTTCTTGTTTTTAAGAAAATATTTATAGACACGAAATTGATACTGATTTAAAGAAACTTTCATTGTGTTGTGCAATATACAACTACAGCCTGATATGACTATAATTTTTTGTTTAGAAGAAGGTATGATTCTTAAACCTTCCCAAGAGAGCATCGTGATATTTTTTAGCTCTCAACCTTCCTAATTTCTCTCTCCTGGAAAAAGTTGGGCACCCAGACAAGCATAAACAAATTGCTCAGTTTCATACTGTTAGAGATGAACACAAATTAATGAGACTTCAGTTTGTATTGTTTTTAAACTGTTTAAAATTTTTACCATGTTCAAAGATCCTGGAAATACAGTTTTTTCTAACACGGTGGTGTTCAATGTGGAGAGTGTGAGGCAGTCCCAAATATGAGCAGCATGGAGAAAATTTGTATCCTAGCCCACACCTTGACACTGCTGGTATCATCTGATCTTATATTGATGAGGACAAAATATAATTAATACCTGTTGGGGCAAGAGTGAACTTATTGAACACAACTTCCTTGACTCTCCATGTTCCTATGACTTTCTGGGGTGGAAAGTTATAAAGGCATCAAATATGGGCTATGTGCTCTCAAGTGCTCATCTGGAGCTCAAGGTTCATCTTTGGCATGTGAATATTGCCACCATGTCAAATTGTATGGTCCCGGTGAGTTTTACTTTATTGTTCATTTCTCTGCAGAGGCCACAACATGAATGTGAAACACTTAGAGAACCAAGTGTTCTCTAAGCATTTTCTTGATTGTACTTTCAAAATGGTTTTCATAAGAAGATACACACATTTTGATAGGAACTCCAGAAGTGGAAAAATAGTAGGTCTGGGAGTCAAACATGTAAAGACAGTCAGTAAGATATATTAGTATATCTTGTCCCTTTAGGAACACTGCCACTTTCCCCCTAAGTATGGCTCTTAGAGTTAAATTAGTTTAAAAATTGAATTTTGGGAAGGACTAAGTTGGCATTTGATTGTTAAATATATATAATGAAGCAGAAAAGAAACACATTGCTTTATTTCATGGAATAACACCTGGGATGCTCATTTTCTGTCTTTTCTGAGGCTAATAAAATTTTTCTAAAACAGCCTTCCAAATACCACTTTGAAAGCCAAGATTTTTTTTTTTTGTTAGAAATCAAATGACTTCTTGTAATACTATTTTATGGAATCTGCTGATTATTTTACCATTTGGGGATAGAGATATAGTCTCAAGAGCTGTAGAAATTCAACTCTACTGAATTCAGATCATCACTTCTTATGCTGTGCTGCTGAAAACATATACTTTCAAATATATCTTCATTTTGTTTACTAAAATCAATGCACAATTATTCAGAAATTGATGGTCAGATGACTGTCTATCTGGTGTTTTGCCTGGATTTGCGTGTTTATATTTACCACTGATTGTTTTTGAGCCTCCATATTGTCCTCTCACCTCTTTATTCTCCCCTAAGATACTGTTAGTGGAAGGAGGAGAATATGCCAACACAACACTTGATATTATATTAATTAGCCCATCTAGGGTTTGATGGAGAACAGGATGAAAATACTAGATAAATTACACATTAAAGAGCTCTTCTTGGAGTGTGAGATGAAAAGTCATATATTAACATTTATTAATAAAGAGATTTGGAACTTTAGCCAGATGAATATGATGAATGCCGATCTGGATTTTATTAATTTTGTTTGGGGTTTTATGATTGATTATGTGTGTAGATGTTCCCAATGAAAGTAAGAATTATATTATCTATTTTCTTCTTTATATTGTTGATTTCAGTTATGCTCTCTTTTAGACATCTTTTCATTAACTAAAATAATAATAATGGTAATAGTGAAAACTAATATTTATCACGTGTGTTAATTCTGGCCAGTAATGATCATATTTTCCATATGTAAATTAAGTAACAAACTTTAGATATTTCCAATAGTGGGGGGAAAATGGTAGTTACTATTATTGCCCTCTTTGAAGAGGTAAAGACGCTGAGGCAAAGATAGGTTTAGTAATTTTCCCAAGATTATGCAGCTAGTAAGGGGTATAGTCAGGATTTAAATCCAGAACCTGTTCCCTTCATCACTATGTTATATAGCCATTCTCATGGGCACAATACACGGTGTTTGTTACCCCTGGCTGCTGTGTGTATTGTCTGCTGGCATACTGTGGATTCATAGCAGATATTGGCAGGGAGATGCTAATAAATAGAATCAATTTCCTGCATTATATTCTTGGAATAGGGGTGATGAAAAATCATCCACATCGGCACATGGTCACCTCAGATCCTCCTGTCCCTCACTCAGATGATTGGCTTATGGCAGGTGAGTCACAGGTAGGCTCTTTGTGGCTAATGGCATGTGTATGGATAATTCTGGTCCACACTGCCTTGGACAGTCTGCTAACGATAAACATGTGGAATCCATGACTCAGTTCCAGCCAGTCCTCCAGCTCTTACTGGGAAAAGTCCCAGGAGATAAAACAAAGATTTTGAAATAAAAATTTTGAAAGGAATGGATTTGGTTTTGTCATTAAGCTTTTTGCTTAAAGATTCACATTTCTTTTGCCCAAGCAGTAGTTCTTGGGTGGGTTCTTTGTGGTGTAAATGAATTTAGAATTTGTCAAATTAAGAATGATAACCTTTCATTTTAATAGAATATCATTCCCCCAACCCCATCCCCTTTTTTGTCTAGACTAGCCCTTTTGAGTTCACTTCAGCAAAAAGTTAATGACCAAGGTTCAATATTAGCAAAGCTTTGTGTTATGAAGTGTGAGGCACAATCCCTGTCCTCATAGGACAGCCTATGATGGAGGATATAGTAAACATAAAAATGAAGCACCATAGTACATATATACAGGAGAGATTATATCTGACTTGGGAGTGGAGGACCAAAGCTTTAGGGAGAGGACAGAAGTTGGAAACATTGAGGTGAAGAAGAAAGGTATTTTAAGTAGAGGAAACAGTGTAAGCAAAGGTGGAAATTGCAGCGCATGTTTAGGTAGTAGTAGGGATGAGGCTAGAGATGAGAAGGAGAAGGAGGAAGAGGGGAGTGACATAGGGGTTTGAGACAGAAGATCTTCAATCTAAATAATAGAGGTCTTTATTATTATATAGAGTTTGGATTTTATTCTGTTGGCAACAGACACCATTGCAGGGGGTGAGCAAGGAATGGATTTTAGAAATCTGACTAACCCAACCCTCAAGCCTGGATTTTAGGAGTCTAACTCTGTGTGAAAGATGGCTCTATTGTGGAAGGTAAAGTCCATGGGTAATGACTAGTTGAGAGGCTTTAAAGATAGTCCACAGGAGACAGATAATAAGGACCTGAAATCTGAAGTACAATGAGAATAGAAAAGAAGGCATCAACGGAGGTCAGCTGAATGTGTGCCATTGGCTGTGCTGGGGACTGAGAGGATAAAGGAAGGAGAGTGGTCCATGCTTCCTGCCTCTGAGACTTCCAGTTCTGATGAGTGAGATTGTCCACTGCAACTGATTGAAGTAGAAAGGAACAGGGACCAAGTTATTTTGTACTACACCCCCTGCCCAACTTTTCTTTGCAGTGGTTGGTCATAGGGGTCATGGAGGGAGAGATTATTTCTTGAAATATTTTCAGCTCTCTATATAATATTTTTTGAAGGAGTCATGTAGAAAAGCAATCTTTAAAACATTTATTATACGAATAATAAATTAGTAGGGTACAAAATAGATGGAAGGATGCTTGGGGTATATTTGTTTTTCTTATAAAGACAAAAAAATCAACATATTCAACTGTGTAATAAGTATAATAAATAGTACTGTGGGTGAATTTATAATATTCGACCTCCTTTATCTCCTTGGATCACCCAGAAGTTTCATTAATTTAATCTTGCCCATAAAAATAGTTTGGGCCTATTTTATTGAAGCAACTATGACTTTTTCTTGGTGCTTTCATATCTGTCCCTTGTCTAGATGGGAAGGACAGAGACATGCACATTTAAAGGCAAGGGTTTCCTTCATTCACCACCAAAGTTTTTCTGGTATTAGGGAAGATTCTAGCTCAGTTCTTTTTTATCTGTATGTTCAACTTTATGTTTATTCTAAAGAAGTTAAAAATGCAGCTTTCCATTAACACAAACTTGGCCAATCATCTCATTACAGATTTGCTGGGGAAGGAAGTGCTGGTGAGTAGAAAGAGGTAGTTGAAAACAGGACAACCTTGTACTCTAAATTTATATTTCAGTTTTTTTGCTTATAGGAATAATATTGAAGAAGGCAAAGCAAATGAACATTATTGAGAATTGAGCTTATTTTCACCTCATTGTCCTATAACCAAACTTGATGTATAGTCAGAAAACAATGTGTACAAGAAACCCCTAAATATTTAACCTCTCTCTGACAAGTCTCCAGTTTGTTGGCACAGATGAGTTGCCTTCCAATGAGGTAGGCAACTCATATGTTTAATTCTTAGTTTCTTAAACACTCCTCTCAAGATACTCAGCTTTACACATTTTTGTTCCTACTTAAGTTCAGGTACATTGAATATTCATTTCATATCTTCCAAATCATATGTATACATTTCTTTCTTACCCAAGGAACTTATGAGTTAAGGCAAAATGACTTTTCTAGGCTTAAATGATTTCATGGTTGAAGGAAATAGTCTGATGGTTTAAGTAAATCAGTAAAGCCTCTGTCCAACACAAGAAATATGAAATATTAAGTATCTGAGAATTTTCACTTTTCAATTAGTGTTGCCTTCATTAATTTATTTTTAAAATTATAAGTGGTGTACTCTGATTTTACAGAGCAGTCATTAGAAAATGGGCTACTGTTAGCAGTTTCTGGGTTTAATGTCTTTCGTCTAAGAGAGTGAATGATCTTTGAGTTCTGATTCTAAATTCCTAAGAGGGGACTCTTGTAGATCGGGTGTGGTACCAGGTGTCCAAAGATCTACTGAGCCATACCCCCTGGTATTTATGCCTGTAAAAGTTTCTTACTACCTGTTGTAACAAATTGCCACAGATTTTGTGGCTTAAACAATACCAGTTTATCAGCTTGCAGTTCCGTTGGTCATAAGTCCAACGTAGGTTTCAGCAAGCTAAGATCAGTGTCATCAGGGCTGCATTCCTTTCTGGAAGCTCTAAAAGAGAATCCATTTTCTTGCCTTTTCTAGGCTCCTGAGCCCTTCCGTCACTTCATGATAGCAGTGACGGGCCAAGTCCTTCTCACACTGCCATCTCTCTGGTTCTCTGGAGCTGGGCAAGTTTTTCCATTTTGAAGTGCTCATATGATGGGATCGAGCACACCTGGATAATAAGGATAATTTCCTTATGTCAAGGTCCATACTCTTAATCACATTTGCAAAGTCCCCTTTGCCATGTAAGGTAATACAGTCACAGGTTCCAGAGATGACAATATAAACATCCCTGGAGGGCCACTTTCCTGCTTACTGTAATGCCCTTTATAAGATGACTACAGACCCAGCTGATATATAATTGTGAGTGCATGAGAGATGCAAAGTGATACTTTCCAGCTGATTCCAGCAATCAACTGAACATTGAGAGATAAATTATTGTTGTAGGCCATTAGGTTTTGTTACACAAAACTGCATAATCATACAGTCAAGCTGGAATGAAGTTTCCATCCTTTGACAAATCAACTTTGGCCAGGGATCAAGGTCATTGTATCTGTTAGGTATCAACTGCAAAGAGTAGAAAGTAACTCTGGTTAATTTAAGCGGAGGAATAATTTCTCAGCCACTTGCTTGGAAATTTCTGCAGTTGGTTTGGTTCCTCACTTAGGAATGTTTTGACAATTGTATTCAGGTGCTTTTCAGTCTCTGCCCCCCCCATTTAACATTCCAATTTACAAATGAAATTCAGCATCTTCCAGAATTGTAATGAGGATTGAAGAACCAGGCTTGGAGGCTAAACAGCCAAGAACAGTGCCCAAATATACTGTCCCAGAAAGAGGCCAGGGGAGAATATTTGTTCCACCATCACGAAAGCCAAGTTCTAGACACGGAATCTGGATTCGTAGCACCAGAGGTGTGGACTGGGTGTGAAATCCAATACTACTGTTTCTCCGACCCCAGAGAGTCAACCCATTTCAGTTGCCACTTCTGAGCTTTTCCTGGTGGAGCTTATTTCCGTGTGTGTCCCCAGCTCTTGATTCAAAGTCCAGAGTGAGTGCATCTGATTTGTAGAATGCAGCCGACCCTGAGCTGCAGGAAGCGTCCACACCTCTGTCACCCCTCACTAGAGGTTTTGGCGGAAATCATTTGGAATTTCAGTTTGGATTTTTAAAAATATCCTGCCTTGTGTTTTTTTTGGAAATCCTTTCTTAATTTTATTAGAATTAGAAGCATATGCAACAATTATATAGAATTAAGTATTTCCCCTGCACTGGTCTCATTGCTATTTCCTATATACCATTTGGCTTTCTTAAATTTTTTGGTAATTTTAAGCCATTTTTCTGGGTGACACCCTTAAGCAATATTTTTCAGGAAGAATGAGTGAGAAGTAAATTTTTTGAGTCCTCGCACATTTGCAAGTGTTTCTCCTTTGCCATCACATTTAAACAGCAATTTGCTTCTGGGTACCTGGGTGGCTCAGTCAGTTAAGCATCCTACTTTGACTCAGGTCATGATCTTGCAGTTCGTGGCTTCAAGCCCCATGTCAGGCTCTGTGTTGACAGCTTAGACCCTGGAGCCTGTTTTGGATTCTGTGTCTCCCTCTCTCTCTTTCTGCCCCTCCCCTGCTCACGCTCTGTCTTGAAAATAAACAATTAAAAAAATCAATAAACATTAAAATAAACAATTTGCTTCTATATTGAATTCCAGGGTCACAATCCTTGAATGAATATTGTAGAAATTATACCATTTTTGCCTAGCATTAAGTTTATACATAACTGTTCTCAGTTTATTTTTCCTGTCTGTAAGGATGTTTATTTTGTCTTTCCATTTATTAGATTCATCTCTTCATTTTTGATTTCAGAACTCTCACCAGAAAATATTTTAGTTATATTTTCTTTCAACAATGTCTGCTAATTATCAGGGTGCTCTTTTACGGGGAAGTGTTTTTTCAGCTCAGGAAAAAAAAACCAAACCTGTTTTGTTTTGTTTTTTTCCTGTGATTTTCTTTGCACAAGTTTCTCTTCCATCTACTCAATCCTCCCCAGAGTCTCTATGATGTGGTTCTCAAAGGGTGGTCCCTCCAAGCACCCTTGGGATTTGTTAGAAATGGGAATTCTTGACATCCCAGAGACCCACTGAATCAGAATTTTGGGGGATGGGCCCAGGAATTTGTGTTTTAACAAACTCTTCAAGTGATTCTGATGCATGCTGAATTTTGACTCTAGCAACCCACTAAACATTGAGAGATAATAGATGAGTGCTTTGAGGTAAAAATAATAGATTATTATTGTGAGCTGTTAGCAAACAGTCCCTGTCCACTGCATCTCCTCCCACAGAGGCATAATTGCAAAGGATATTTTCTGTCCTAGTTTCTGATGTTCCAAGCTAATTTCACTTTTTATTTTGATGAAAATGCTTTTACTGACTATGTTTTTCCTAAGAAATGTGATCCTCTTGCCTTTTCCTATACAACTGACACCTTTCATTTTGAGTCTACAGCCAATAGCCTTCACTGCTTCTGCATCTAGTGGAGATTGGATTGGGGGATACCAGCTGAGAAATTGCATTGGATCATGTTGGGAGTGTTGTTGCATAACGCCCCCTTGGCCAGCTCCTAGTGGTCCTGAACTATATTGATGTGGGGGATGGGGGATGTTCGGGCAGTTGGTCTAACATACGCAATTTTGAAAGTGGTGCGTAGGTAAATTTTAAGTGAAATAATATTTTCACTATCTTATTCCAAAATTGCATAAATTAATCACATACACATTGAAATGCAGGTGTACTACTCAACATCAGTTCTTGGTAGTGTTGAGAATATTACCGAAAGCCTTTCCTAATACTCCCTCACATTAGGTAGATGGGGAGGTGGTCTAAAAGACTTAAAAATTCTCAACTACATTGGTTACTAAAATAAAAAAAGTATACCAACATCAGCTGTGGGTTCTTAAATAGGATGAGTTATAAATAGGAGAAGCATTCATTTCCAGTGTGGAAGAATGGAGAGAATGAGCTATCAGTATAGGTAGTTTGTATCTTAGCTCTGCTACTTGTCAGCTGTGTGATCTTCAACAAATGACAGTATCTCTAAACCTCAGTTTCCTCCTCTGTAAAATGAGGCTAATAATATATGTCTTCCCAGATTCTTCATTAAAATCAAATATGACATTTTATGGAGAGCCGTATAACAGAGTGGAGACTTTGCACTCAAAGTTTGAATGTAGATCTTCCACTTAGTAGCTGGGAAAACTTGGGCAGTATCCTTACCTTCTCTGTATTAGTCAGGATTGACTGGAGTCTGCTGCAATAACAAGTAATGTCTACAACTCAGAGACTTGCATAATAAATTTTATGTTCATTCATAATGCAAGCCAGGGAGGGAGGAGGGGAGGCCTCTGTTCCATACAGTGGGTCAGGTTGATGAAGTCTCCACTATCTGCATGTGGACATGGAGGCTCCACATATGCAGTAGCTGGGGGAGAGAAATGCTAGAGAACCATGTGTAGGCTTTTCCCTGCCTTACCCTGAAAGTGACATATGTCATTTTCACTTACATTTAGTCATCCAGACTAGTGGTATTGGCTAGTCAAGTGGTATTCACACTTTGTTCGATTTTTATTTTTTTAAGTTTATTTTCACTTATTTTTGAGCGAGAGAAAGAGGGTAAGTAGGGGAGGGGCAGAGAGGGAGAGAGAGAATCCCAAGCAGTCTCTGTGCTGTCAATGGCCTGAGTGGGGCTCCAGCTCACCAAACGTGAGGTCATGACCTGAGCTGAAGTTGAGAATCAGATGCTTAACCAACTGAGCCACCCAGGAGCCCCTACACTTAGTTTTAATACATGTTATGAAATTGTTCTCATTTCTACAAAACAATATGCTAGTATAACAAAATTTTTGGAAGGACACACACTTATTCATTATAGTAACTTTCTAGGGAATCATAGGATTAAGGGGACTTTCACTTTTTCTTAACCTATTTCTATATTGTTGGAGTGGTTTCAAAACCATAACTGATTATGCAATAAATGGCATATAATTCTGTAAATAACACAAATGACTCAAATTATGTATATCTCATTGTGACCAACTAACCTTGTCATGATGCTGCTAGGCTGAAGGGAGATCAGGAAATGTAGGGGAACAAATGGAATAGTGGAATAGCTGGTGAACTTCATTGCCTGTGCCGCAATCCTGGTCTTGATTTCTAATTTGTCAGATGAGTCTTCTAATGGTATTTACTGGTGTGACATCTGTTTGGAATAACTCCCCTTTCACCTCTTTCAGGTCTCGGCTAAAATGTCTGTTTTTCAGAGTGGTCTTTCCTACCGCCTTGTATGTACGAGCCTCTCTAGCCCCCTCCATTACTATCTCTTCATCATCTTTCTTACTCTCTTTCATTTTTCTTCACTTCATGATTTATTATAATGATAATAAATCATGTTACCATTTATTACCATACATAATACTTTGTATTTACTTCTTTAATTTGTTCATGGCTGTGTCTCCAATTTCAGCACAGGAGCCAGAATATAGAAAACACCTGTATGTATCTGTGTCTTTTTTGTTATACAATTTATAGTTTCTTTTGAACAATGGAGAAAAAGTAAAATATTTGTTGAATGAGTGAATGAATACCCCATATGGTTATTGTAAGGATGAAATAAGTATATAAAATCCTTAGCACAATACCTGGAAGTAGCAAGTGATCAATAATGATTCTTTTAAAATTAATAATAATTTTTATTAGAAAAGTATTAGTTTTATATTATTTTTATCAAGCATTGTAATAAAAATTCATAGCATACTTACTGGGAGTCAATAAATGGTTAGCTTATTATCAATAATGGTTATTATCAATAACGGTTATTATTATTCATAATAAGAATCAGTGCATAGCATAAAGCCCAAAAGAACAGGTGCTCAGTTAGTGATAGCTGATAATTATTGAGTCTTTTTATCTCTCTGCAGACCGTTCCCCTCCCTCCTGAGTACTGACTGGCTCTTCCTGGGCCAGACGTATTTTTAGACCCTTTCTAAAATATGGAGTGTATTGCTTCCATACACTCCCTTCCCAGTCGTTTCCAAATGACAGGAAAATAAACTCCTAATTAGTCTTTTGAATAGGTTTTTAAAAAACTGTTTATTAGTTATGCTTGTATGCACAGTATAATCTTTTGAATTCAGCAATTCAGACCAAGAAAGCATTTTTGGTAGTACATCTTATCAGATGTAGTTAAAGCTGACATTTGATCAAACCACGTGTATCCTCAATTAGAAAACAAAACAAAACAAAACACATCAGAACTTGTCTCTGCCTTTGCCTTTGCCTCTGCCCTACAGTATAGATATGTGTTGCTAAAAGCTACTCTTCAGTTTCTGCAGTTAGTTCAGTTAATGCTGTTAGTTCCAAGCAACACAAGCATTTACCATTCCCAGTTGCATTCTGTTGTCTATCTGATTTTATTATTCCTTGTTCATAAATGTTAGCAGTGTCAGTTTTCCAACTTGTTTTCACTTATTCCCTGAATTAGAGGCTCTCAAATTTCAAATGCCTTGAATTCTTATTCAAAAGAATTATTTTATGAAATGTAAAACAAATAAAAGCTGAACTCTTCTGGTCAAAGACACACAGCTAGACATATGCAGCCCTGCAATTCCGTTAGTTGATTCTGCTATTCCCTTACATTATTATATTCTGTCTCATGATGACTGCTGCAGCTTCTATTTTAGGGGGAATGTCCTGTGTTAAATACTCCTTCTTCTGTGGCTTCATTAGCATTCTATGCATATCTCTGTCAATATTCTTGTCGCATTAGATTTTAATTTGTCCGTCTTTCCCGCTAGTTGATGAAGGTAGGGACTTCTGTATCTCCACTGCCTAGTAACAGGATGCACTCAAAGTCATTTCAGTGACTGGCTCATTGACCGTGTGTGAGATCAGAGGTGTTAAATCAGCCTGAGTGGATTGATTAAGCAGGGGCCTAAAGGATGGACAACTGGTGAAGGACCCAGTAGGGCAGCTGTCATCAGAAAAGTGATGCTTGGCAGAGACATCAGAAAAGTGATGCTTGGCAGAGAGTGCAAGAGGCCCTGTGGGGGACACGTATCAGTCAAGACCCTGACAAGGAAGAGATCCAACATTCAAATGAGGACATTGCCAGGTAGACTTATTTACATAGGGACTATCTGTAAAAGTGTCCTGAGGTGTAGGGCACCACAGGAGATGACCTGGGATTAGTGGCAATTGGACTATTATCTAGGCCCAAGTAGACAAGGGAGGGAACTGTTCCCAGGACCCAGATCGAGTAAAAGAGGCCTTTCTGAGTGAAGTGACCCTCAGTTAAGGGACACAATAAGGCGGGTAATCAGGGGAATAGGTGCCCTGTCTTACTCTCCTCCCTTCCAGTGATCTCTTTTTGTGATTTCCCACTGGCAGATCCCAACTGGAAGTCTGAGAGAAGGGAGCCTATTGATGCATTCTCTCCAGGTCCGAGTCCAAGGGGAGAAAGCAGTGTAGAGAAAGATAGAGAATAGATCTGGAGGAGCAAAGAAAATGTGTCCATCACAAGATATCAGGTATGGGACTGAGTCTAAAAATGATGATGAAGATGGTTGTTTGCCAGATTGGAGGATATGGTGGAGGGGGTTATTAGCTCACCATATTATTGCTGCACTGTAAACAACACAAAATGTGGCATGCAGAAATAGCATTTATTTAGCTTCCACGTTTGTGTTTTCTAGGTTGGGCCTGGTTGGGGTGGGCTGGCCAGAGCAGCTTGTTCCATGTGTCCCTTCCTCCTGGGACCATCAATGTCACCCATGGATACTTTTCTCGTGGAGATGACAGAAGTGCAAGGGTGTAAGGTAATTGAGCAAATGCTTTTCAAGCTTTCGGGCATGTCATATGCCATAGTGTTCTATTGATGTGCACAAGTCCATGGCCAAATTTGGGACAAAGAGGGAGAGCTTGAGACTATTTCTGAACAGTAACCCACCAAAGATGTTCCTGCATCTTTCCCAGTTACCTTTTGAATATTGCTTAAGGAAATGTTGACAAATGATTGAGGATTCTCTATGGATCTTGTGGAATTCTCTCTAGCACTATCTCTCCTCAAAGCTATATAGTTATATACCTAAAAAATTTAGAATATATTAGCTGTAGATTCTGGCTAATTTGTGCACATTCAGCATTTCCATAGACCCTAAATTAAAATATAATTCAACACAAGAGAGGAGAACAACTTTTTTCTGCATATTCTTGGAAATGTCCATACCACATTGATGCATATAACATTCTATAGCGGGCAAATAAGCCTACTAGCAGTGGTGTTAAAAAATAAAAAGAACCATGGGGCACCTGGGTGGCTCAGTCCGAGTTCAGCTCAGGTCATGATTTTGTAGTTCATGAGTTCAAGCCCCATGTCGGGCTCTGTGCTGACAGCTCAGAGCTTGGAGCTGCTTCAGATTCTGTGTCTACCTCTCTCTCTGCCCCTCTTCCACTCATGCTCTGTCTCTGTCTCTCTCAAAAATAAATAAAACAATTAAAAAATAAATAAATAAAAAGAACCTTTTAGGAAGGTACATGATATTTTGGGATGCATATGTGGCTTGATTTCATCTTGGCAAATCCACTGGATTTAAAGAATGTGTGAATAACTTTGAGTTCCAGGTTAGGAATAAAACTCACAAATAAAAATATTTGAAATTTTGTTGCTTTGAAAGGCTAGAATGTATAATACATTGACATACAAAGATGAATTATTCCATTTATTCACTCATTTTTTTTAAGTTTATTTATTTATTTTGAGAGAGAGAGAAAGCACAAGAGTGTGTGAGTGGGGGAGGGGCAGAGAGAGAGGAGAGAGAGAATCCCAAGCAGGCGCTGTCAGCGTGGAGTGCGAGGTGGGGCTCGATTTCGCCAACCATGAGATCGTGACCTGAGCCAAAATCAAGAGTCAAACGCTTTAACTGACTGAGTCACCTAGGAGCCCCCATTTATTTATTTATTTTATCATTCAATCAGTTGAATTTTATTGAGCACCAACTAAATTCAAACCACTATTATTAGGTCGTTCATTGGTGGTTAAAGAGATTAATGAGATATAATATCTGCCATCAAGAAATTTATAATCCTGCTGGAGAGATAAAATGTAAACAAAAAATATAGGGAAGAATAATGTAAAGACTAGAATATATTTTCTTTATAGCTCACTGTAAGGTTTTAAAAAATAGAACACATGACTTTTCTGTGCTGGGGAGTTTTGATTCCTAATTCAATTTCCATTCTTGTTATTGGTCTACAAATATTTCCTCTTACTCAGATTCAAGATTCATGTTTGAATCTTGATAACTTGTGCATTTTTTGGAACTATATGTTTTTTTCCCATAAATTATCTGAGTTGTTAGTATTTATTTACAGTAATCTGTTATTACACTATTCATTTCTGCAGTATCTGTTGTATTGTTCTGTCTTCCATATTTTGGTTTTTGAATCTTCTCTCTTTTTTTTTTCTTAATGTAGTTAAAGCATTGCCAATTTTGTTTTTTTTTTTTGAAAATCTTTCAATGTTATGTTATTATTTATTCTGGTGTCTATTTTATTTATTTCTGATTTTCTCTTGTTAATTCCTTCCTCTGCTAAATTTCAGATAAGTTTCTTTTTCTAGCTCCTTGTGGTGTAATTTTATTTATTTGAAATTTTTTTCTTAATACAAGCATTTATAGCATAAAAAATTAAAATAAAAATAGAATTACCATAAGATCTAGTAATTCTACTACTGGATATTTACCCAAAGAAAACAAACAAAAAATTAATTCAAAAAGATGTATGCACCCCTGTGTTTATTGCAGCATTATTTACAATAGCCAAGATATGGAAGCAACCCAAATGTCTACACACACACTGAATATTACTCAGCCATAATGAAGGATGAAATCTTGCCATTTGTAACAACATGGAGGGATCTTAGAGGGTATTGTGTTAAGCAAAATAAACTAGTCAGAGAGAAAGACAAATACTATATGATTTAACTTATATGCTGGATTTAAGAAACAAACAAATCAACAAATAAAAAAAAAAGAGAGACACATAAAAAAACCAGACTCTTAACTACAGAGAGTAAACAGAGGGTTACCGGAGGGAGGTGGTACTATGGGTGAAATAGGTGAAGGACATTAAAAGTACACTTCTCTCTCTTTTTTTTAAGTTTATTTATTGAGAGAGAGAGAGAGCGAGAGAGAGAGCGAGCACAAGCCAGGGAGGGGCAGAGGGAGAGAGAGAGAGGAGTAACTTATCTTGATTAATACTGAGAAATACAGTAAAACCTTGGATTGTGAGTAACTTGTTCTGTGAGTGTTCCACAA
Source organism: Panthera leo (assembly GCF_018350215.1). Classification (NCBI taxonomy): domain Eukaryota; kingdom Metazoa; phylum Chordata; class Mammalia; order Carnivora; family Felidae; genus Panthera; species Panthera leo. Next base: position 48,636,365 of record NC_056687.1, on the reverse strand, counting down.
GATAAGCAAACATTTCTAATAAATTTTAACATGATAAGCAAGCGATGTCTTGCAGTATGAATAGTACACAATGCCAAATGTCGCAGGATCACAACTGAGCCAATGGTTCTTGAAATTTGCTTTGATATACAAATGCTTTGGATTACAAGCATTTTACCAGAATGAATTATGCTTGCAAACCAATATATGGAATTGTTTAATTGCTATATTGTATACCAGAAACTAAGACAGCACTATATGTCAACTACTGTAATTAAAATTAAAAAAAAATTTTTTTTCCCAAGTTGGAGTTAAAGTCAAGAGTGTTGGAGCACCTGAGTGGCTCAGTTGGTTGAGCAACCAACATGGCTCAGGTCATGATATCCTGGCTTGTGGGTTTGAGCCCCACATTGGGCTCACTGCTGTGTGAGGCCGGTGTTGGATCCTCTGTCCCCTTCTTTCTCTGCCCCTCCTTCACTCATGCTCTCTCTCTCTCTCTCTCTCTCTCAACAATAAATAAACATTAAAAAAAAAAAAGGAGTGTAAACTTGGATCAGTTAGGAAGCCCTAGCAACACACCAAGCAAATGATTAATGTTAAGAGCTGGATTAGGGGGGGCACCTGGGTGGCTCAAGTCCATTAAGCCTTGACTTCTGTTCAGGTAATGATCTTGTGGTTTGTGAGTTTGAGCCCCAAGTCAGGCTCTGTGCTGACAGCTCAGAGCCTGGAGCCTGCTTTGAATTCTGTGTCTCACTCTGTCTCTGCCCCTCCCCCACTCATGCTCTGTCTCTCTCTCTCTCTCTCTGAAAAATAAATAAACATTAAAAATAAAAAAGAGCTGGATTAGGGCAGCGGCAGAGGCGGGGGTGGGGGGGAGATGTGTGAGACAAATTTCACTGAAACTTAGTTCAAGGTTTGGCAACTGAAGTGGTGTGGGTTAAGGAGAATTTCTTTGACTCCAACAGTTCAAGCCTGGGTGACTGTGGGGACCCTGGTGCCATTACTGGAAAGGGAACTGAGAAGGAAAAGACTCTGTACTGTTTTCTAAGTTTCACAAATGTTGAGCTTGAAGTCCAGGGGCACATCTATGTGGCAATAGCCTTTTGGCAGTTGAACATTTGACTGGCACTTTGAACAGAGTGTTATAATGGGCTGCAGGCTGAAAGTCTTGCCTGGTCTAAATTTGGAGTGACCAGATTATTTTTGAGTGGCAAAATTGCGAACATTACAAAGACTTCTCAACGAGTAGTAAACTTTTTATGATACAGTATAACACTCAATATATTTTTTTTGATTCTCTTTCCATTTTAATTCTTTCCGTCTCCTCTTTCTGCTTCCTGAAGACCATTAACCAGGGAAAGAATACTTTTCTTTCTTAGGCCCCTGCCCAACTAGGCAACATCCAAACAAACAATATGTTAAATACAATTTGAGATTTGTTCTGTTCTTAAGCTGAATGCATAGGACTATGTATCTCTGAGGTATATGCCTCTGCTCTTTAGTATAGTGTGGGAGGCATTATATGACCACTGTGATGGGGGCCTCTAAACTAGAACAGATAGATAGTATTGCATATTTAATTTCCAACAAAAAGATATTTTGAGTATAAAACCCTGATTTCGGAAACAGTCTGGGTGCTCTTCCTTCACTGTGGCCTCTGCTCTGAGCCATTGTCTGCCCAAACCCAACTGTTTAGAGCTTTGCTTTCCATTTTTGTCCCCACTAAAACATGTTTGATCTATCAGCAGTTAATTTTCCTGTTTTGTTTTGCTTTTTAATTGTGGTAAAAAATATATGACATAAAATGTACCATCTTAAACATTTTTAACTGCACTGCTCAACAGTGATAAGTACTTTGACATTGTTGTGCAACCAATACAATCTGCAGAACTCTTTTCATCTTGCAGAACTGAAATTTGGTACCCATTAAACAATAACTCCCCATTCCCCTCTTTCCTTCAGCCCTTGGCAATCACCTATCTACCTTCTGGCTTTATAACTTTGGCACCTTTAGGTACTTCATATAAATGAATCATGAAGGAATTTTCAGCATTATCTTTTTGTGATGCTTTTCTGGTTTTGATCTATCTCCTTGGGTGAGATTTGAACTACCCTGTGTTTTTCCACTTTGTGTACCCATTGGCAAGATAAAGGTTTGGCCCCCAGAACCCCACTGGTATTATGCTGGGCCTGTGCTACCCACCCTGAGGGAAAATTAGGTGTCATAAGAGAATGCTTTAGCTTCATGTAATTGCCCATTCCCAGTCAGCCCCTCAGAATTCTGAAGCTTAGAGCACTCAGATCTGCCTTACGGCCAATGTGACCCCATCCACTGCTCTGCAGACAGATTAAGTACTAATGGCAAGAGTGCAGTGTCTTACAAATCAAGAGTCTAAGAATGGCAATTTAGAGTTACAATATAGATAATAAGAAAATAAGCACACCAGAGGTTTGACATTTATATTGTATTTTTCCTTTAAAGATAGTAATGTGTTAACCAGATGTTATCTTAACAGTGAGGCAAGTGGTTAAGAAAATTACAGTCTGATGAATAAAACTCCTGTAATAAATGTCCCACTGGATGACACTAAAGATGTCACCCTTGGAAACTTGGAAAGAGGCCTCAGTCACTGATGTTCTACAGTGTCACAGTCTCTTTAAACCAGTGCCATGGTGTGGTGGCTCAGTCAGTTAAGCGTCTCACTTGATTTTGGCTCAGGTCATGATCTCACAATTCATGAGATTGAGCCCCATGTCAGGTTGTGCCCTGGCAGCACAGAGCCTCCTTGGGATTCTATCTCTCCCTCTCCATCCGCCCCTCTCCCAACCCCTGTACACATGTGAGCTCTCTCTTTCAAAAACAAAAACAAACACAAAAACAGAAAACAAGAAAAAAGAAAAGAAAAAAAACACCAGTGCCATGGTAGATCTGGGCATGGGATTATGTGGGTACTTCAGAATCGTGCATCCAGCAGGAAGATGAAGGGTTACCTGGCTAAAGCCCATACTGGTAGTGGGAGAATGTATCCTGTGTTTAGAGTTCTCTGGATAAAACCTTTACTACCTGAGCAACCCATCATGTCTGACTAGTTCTCTTTTACCCCAGGCTCCTATCACAATGCCTAACACACAGCAGGAATTCAGTAAGTACTTGCTGAATGATACATCTGAGATCACTTTTCTTTATTTTTAAATCTCCAAAGCTCTAATTTCTTAGCCTGCAATTTGAATCTATATCTATTATCACTTACACTTAGGAAAGTAGCTTAGTACATTTAAACAAATAGTATTTTCAGGATGCCAAGGAGATTGAAGAGGTGCAATAGGGTAGGGGACCTGCATCCCCTGTCTGAGTAATTTAGGCTATTAGATACCTAGGATTTCTTGTGCTTTCTTGCCAATTTAACAGTCTGTTTTTACTACTCAATAAAATGTACTATTGAAAAAGGTAGCGTAAGCATTTTAGTTGTAGGAGGAAAAAGAGGGAGGGAGAGAGACAGATATGATGAGGTTTTGAGGTAGTGGTGGGGGTTTGGAGCTGATGGCCAAGAAAGAATTCTTGAAGACGTCTTTGGTACAAAAAGGTGATTTTATTAAAGCATGGGGACAGGACCAATGGGCAGAAAGAACTGTACTGGGGTTGTAAAGAGTGGCTGCTTATTTACTGTGTGGAGCTGAGGGAGGTAAAATCAAGAGGAAGTTTCTTAAAGGGATTTCCATATGCTAAAGAGGATTTACAGATTACTGAAGGCCTAACTATTGTCAAGCTAAGGTTGCTTTTCCCTCTAGCAAAGCATTAACATTAAGACAGTAGGGAGTTCCTAGAGATTAGGCTATTGAGATATTTGTAAATTGATGGAAGCTCTATCAGTTTAACCACTTGTTTTCCCCTTTCCTTTGTTCTTGGGCAGCCAGGAGTGCCTGAGGAATATCACACGTATTCCACCTTGGGGGAAATGGTTTGCACGGTGTCAGCTTGCTTTATGCTCCCTCATCAGATAGGTAGAGAGACCTGGTTTTAACTGTCTATTTTTTCTATTTAATGGAAATACCAGCCAGTAGAAATATACTGGGGCCAGATACACACTTGATTCAAAGAACTGGTTCACATAGATAGCAATGTTTTTGCAGGGGGTCAGGACCCAGTTTCACTTTAAATGATCGTATTCTCAGTACAGTCCAATCCCCAATATGTGGGCAAAACATTTCCCGGTAGGGACTTGGAAGGAGATTGGAAAATGAGGAGAGAGGCAGAAGTGTGACCCGGCTCCCTGGACCACTGGCCTGGAGCCAGATTCTCTGCTTCTTTCCAAAGATGAAACTGAGGAAGATAGAAAAAGAGGATCTTCTTGTTTTGTTTGTTTGCTTGGTTTGTTGTTGGTTGTTGTTGTAGGTAGTGGTTGCTTTTGGGGATGTGTGGCTACATATCCTCCAAGCAATTATCAGATGTTGTAGACTATATCCTGTGTTGTACAGCAAGGCTAACTAACACTGCTTACCCCACATCTCACCCACTTTTCCCCATAGTCAAGTTCCCTTCTGTGCACAGTGTTTGAGCTGCTTTCTACATCTGTATTATCAGTTTCCCTTGTTAGTTTGATGGCATGTTATTCTAAGACATATCAGGGGAAATCCTTCACGGGAAGTAGGCGCAGGTAGCAATAAGGAATAACACCTTAAAAAAACCTTTCTCTTCTCATTTCAAGTTAATGTTTTTAAAAAGTTGATATCTGTATTTCCCCACTGTGACTGGTTTGGGATCGTGGTGTTTTAAGGAGCTGAAATCATGCCTATGAAATTCTCAAGATATAATGGTTAGAACAAAGGTAATTTATTGAGTCAATGAGAGGGGAATAAAAGGAGAAATCACATAGTCTTTGCCCAGAAGGAATTTTCAGCATAGAGAAAACAGACACACATATGGAACTTACTGAATAAACCTCTATAATATGAGCTAATTGTTTGGTATTAATAATAAGTGCACCAAACAAAGAAACAAACAAACCCCCAAAAGCCATTTTGGATTGGAACTCTGCTGAGAAAGGAAAGCATGGCCAGATCCCAAAACACCTGGTTCAGTATTGGTGCGCCTCCAAAGGAATTCCTGGACAGGGTGAGATAGTCTTTTCCTTCTTCAATAAGATGCTTTCTAGAGGCCAGTGTGGAGTTCAAATTGAATTCTGATAAGTGAAGTTAATGCCTATATCTACATCAATACATTTCTAGTTATTACCATCCAGCAAAATGGCATGGGCTTACACTAGTTTCCAAAAGGGAGCTAATCAAGGAGAAGACAGGTGGGAAGGGTGAAGGTGGGCTACAGAGTGAGAGCTTGTCACCTTGGTTGACAGAAGAGGTGTGATGGTATGGCATCTTGCTGCATAGGACTTTCTGCTGAGGTCTGAGATCTGAAAGACACAGCTGGCATTATGGATAGTCATGCTTTTGCCCCACTCATTTGGGGCTCTATGTCTCTGTTTTTAAGTACTTCAGCTCACTGCTTCTGGGGAACACAGGTTATTTTATTCTTTTCATAATCTTGTTCTTAGTTCAGGCTCTTTCTGTACCAAAAGCTCCGTATTGTAGAATCGATCTTATTTCGATGACACCTCTTTCTCTCTGTCTTATATCTCTGTGATTTAACTGAGTAGAGTGGATGTTATCACTTTTGAAGAAACAATGGCATAACCTGGTCTAGATTTAAATGAGATGTGATCTAGCTGCCAGCCTCAGCCAGACTTCAACTCTTTTTTCTTCCTTCCTTCCTTCCTTCCTTCCTTCCTTCCTTCCTTCCTTCCTTCCTCTTTCTTTCTTTCTTTCTTTCTTTCTTTCTTTCTTTCTTTCTTTCTTTCTTTCTTTCTTTCTTTCATCATTTATCTATATCATCTGTCAACTATCATCTATCTACCTCTGGTAGCTTTTTCTTGTAGGAGCCTATAAACACCAATCTGACCTCTTTCACTGTAAAGCAGTCATTTCTCATTTCTGCCTCCTGTCCATTAGGGAGTAGATTTCTCTCTCTCTCTCTCTCTCTCTTTTTTTTTTTTTTTGGTCCTAAACCAGTGTTTCTAAAACAGCATCAATTCTTTCAGAAACACCTGGGCAGCATATAATCAAGCACATTCCCAGCCCCCAGCTTCACAAAGATCCTGAGAGGGAAGAGCAAGAATGAGGCACTCCATGTGATTCTTATTACACTACAGAGCGCTTGAAAACCTGTGCCTGCAAATTTAGAACTTGGCTTGAGTAAGGTTTGTCTTCAAACAGATTAATCAAGCTCTCAAAACGTTTCAGGGATTTGGTGAAGCAGCTCAGAAGTGGAGCAGCTCATAGGGTGGGGTGAGTGATAATCACATGTCAGCCACACTCATCTTACCCCAGTCATTTCCTACAGCTTTAATGGCTTTATACAATGCTTCATATAGAAGCAGGAAGCCACTCTGAACCCACATGTTCCCAGCACTGTCTGAATCATTTCTAAATGTCCTAACCTTTACAATAACCTTGCTGGCAGAGCAAATCAATGTCAGGAAACAGGTAAGCAACCTGCTTTCCTGTGCTGGCGAACATATATATTTTGATAAAACTATTGGCATGTTTAATAGGACGTAATTATTCAAATTCCATTTCACTCATTGGGACTTCCTAGTTGCTTTTGGAATGGCAAAGAGATTTTCGGAGTTTTTTTTCTTGCCTTGAGCTTTGGGGTTGATTTTAATAATAATAAAAAAAACCTTCAAGAGACAGTTACTGCAGTAGAAAATTTGTGTTGTAGGAGCTAATTCATACTTGCTAAAATGAATTCCCTTCAGGGGATTAGATTTAAAATGTGACACTTAAAGAATATATCTACTGCTTAACATGACAAGGAGTTGCATTTCAAGTAGAACTATCAGATGTGAAAAGTATGTTAAAATTTTTTTTTAACATTTTATTTATTTTTGAGAGACGGAGCATGAATTGGAGAGGGGCAGAGAGAGAGGGAGAAACAGAATCAGAAGCATGCTCCAGGCTCTGAGCTCTGAGACAGAGCCCGACTTGGGGCTCAAACTCACAAACCGTGAGATCATGACCTGAGCTGAAGACGGACGCTTAACCAACTGAGCCACCCAGGCGATCCTGAAAGGTACATTTTAGAATATGAAAAGCTAAAACTCACTAATTAATATGGATCCTTCAGGAAGCATTAGAGGCCGGCACATAGTAAGTACCTATAAATGATTATTGATGAAGAGGGAGTGGGATTTGAAGGATGAATTGAGTATCTATTGATTGAAAAACAGCTTTATGTTGACTACAATAACAATGTCTTCTTCATCAGCTGATATTTATGATGTAAAATATTTTCTGATGGTACTTAAGTGCTAAATAACGGTTGTTTATTAGTTGGCCCATTTTAAACACCTTATATTTGTTTTGCTTTAGTAATTAAATATAATAAATAGTGTTGTTGCCTGGACAGCAGCTGTGGTTTTATTCCCAAAAAAGATGCTTTGCTCAGATTGCTATCTTTTGTGGTATCAGCTGGTGTTTTTCATAGACGACAGACAGAAGCAATTCCTCTTTTAATGAGTTTGAAAGTGTTATGAGTTTGAGGATGAAGGTTTAAAGTCATATAAAGTCGTTTCAAGTCGTTTAAAGGCAAACTAGCCTGTCCAACTTCTTTCTAACTTCTCTGTATGGACCGCTGATTTTCCGGAGACTAACTTTCAATAGAGACTCTTGAGGCTAAAGCTCTTTTATTAAAAAAGAAAACAACAAACAACAAAACCCCTGCTATTTAAAGACAATTATTTCTGGGGAGAGTCTATTATTTGTGGTTTTAGGAAGTTGGAATGACAGACTTAGGATAAATTAATTGTAGCTGCCTCTCTACAAAACTTTAAACTGAAGTTCTAACAGAGTGAAGACTTTGAATGAGATATTAATATTTTCTATCCCTCATTTGGAAAAATGGATTTGTGAAAGGAAATAGAGTTTAACACAACAGTATTTTAGCTAAGCAAAAAAAAAGTGCATATGGCCATCGGGGGTGTCTGGAAAGTTTCCAGGAGGTCCTAAGTTTCCGGGAATTGTAGGCAAAATGTGTCAGAGCTGGGTATGAAGTCAGTGTCAGACTTCACCGAGCTTCTTGCTCTTCTAAGTACCTCTGGAGGCAACTTCACCTGTAAATATCCATTCTCTTCCTTGACCGATTTTATTGAGGCTGCATGAACTGAGGTGCTGACACATTCTTGTTATGCTGCAGACCAGTGGACAAAGGGAAGAAAAATAGGAGGGAAACTGTATGATATAGAGAAGCTCCCAGGTCAGGGATGGGCAGAAGCTCTTTAGGCAAGTAATTTGTTCTCAAGAAATGAGGTCTAGATTATGTCAATAGACTTGTACCCATATCGTGTAGTGAGGAGGGTGGTCTTCACAGTAAAGAGTAAAATTGCCTTCAGATACTTTAGAGAAAGTAAGCTGTAGCACAGAGTGGAAACCATTCTCCCACTTCATCTCTGTCACCCCCTTCCTCCAGCCATCAGATTAGAAAAATAATCTCCTCTCTGCTTATTTTAGTGCTTAATAGAGTATTCTGTTGGCTGGGAACCACATAGAAGTAGAAAGCTGAAAACTTGAGATCATAGCAAACCCCAAATGCCTGCATCTTTTTACGTTTTTTACAGAGTGATTTTTCTAGCTGCAGGAGTTTTCTTGGCTTGCAGGGGAAGGTAGAACTTCATATGAGGTATTTCTTGAAGCAACCTTTAATCAATGAGTGATGGGAGTTGGTGGAGAAAGACCCCATCTTGTTCCTCCCTCAGTGTAAGAATTCTGAGTTTTGTTTCCTCCCTTTGGTGGCAATTTGGTAGAAGAAAAAATGCTATCAATGAGGCTGTGAAATTTTCAGAACACAAGATAGGACCTAGGGGAACTAAGATTCTATAAACACTTTATTATGTAATTCACTATCTCTGGTAGGTTTTTAATTGAAATTGAATTACATTTATATATTAATTTTGGAGAAATTTGTATTTCTATAATATTTTTTTTCAAATCCAAGAACATAATGCGCATCTTTCCATTTCTTCATATCCTATTTTGTGTCTTTCAATAAAGTGTAAAATTTTCATCATGTAGATCTTCATAGAAAATTCTTGTTAAACTTAGTCCTAGATATTTTTTCTTGTTATCGTCCTTAAGAATAGAAATCCTTCCCCATTTCCATTTCTCAGTGACTATTGCTACACAGGGAAAATTTATTGCTTTAAAAAAATTATCTTGTATGTATATACCTGACAAATTCATATAAAATTTCTCTCTCTTTTTTTAAAATATGGTCTTATCAACAAAGGGATTAACCTTGTTTTCCAATGATTTTTATATGGTATTTAATTTTTCTAAAATGTGTGTGGCATTAGCATCTGCAAGACAGTGAAAAATAGTGATGGTAGCCATCATCTCTATCTGGTATTGGTATTAAGGAAAATGATTTCAGTTTTCATTGTCTACAATGATATCTGCTATTGCAATTTAATAAATAGCTTTCATTAGATTTAGATAATCTAATTAGATTAGATTAGATAAATTTAAGTTGTTTCCATTTTGCTTACCATCTGTATTAGAAATGGTCTGATTATGAGTATCTTTTTCTGAGTTTATTGATATCACGTGGTATTTCTCCTGTAATTTCTTGATATACTTTATTATGACAATAGACTTTCAGTTGTTGAATCTCCTTTCACTTCTTGGAATAAGTTCTCTTTAGTTATAATGTATTGTTCTCTTTATGCATTGATGGATCTTATTTGATACTATTTTATCTAGAAGATCACATACAATAGGTCTAAAATAAGTATTTTTTTAGTGATCCAAGTTAGAACCTCTTTGTTAGCTTTACATGTAAATGTATAAATATTTAAAGTTGTGTCTGCAATGGCTTTCCTTCCCACAGCCGCAGCTGAAATCTCGTCCGTTCCTTGAGGCTCACCTCATTGGCAAACTTTCCTTTGTCTTGGCCCCTACTACATGAAATCACATCTTATGTCAAACCTTGACAACATGTTGTAGTGTCAAGGCATAATTTGTAAGAATTTAACGTGACACTTATGTAAGTACATAGTGAGCCCTTGTCAAAAACTTATTTAACTCGTTAATAAAGGAGCTAGCAGGGTAATAAATTGACTCACAGGCCTTTTGAAGAACAGAGAATTCTATAGTTTGCTGGGGATGGCAAACTAACTAAATTGGCTAAGTTAGAGACGAAATGGTCAATATCCTAAAGGGCAGTAAAATCATAATGTTTGGGGTTATTTTTTCCACTGAATAGAAATCACTGGCATCTCTGCTGGAAAAAAAATCTACAAGGTTTTACATAACCTCATAGAATCAATATTAAATAACAAGTCAAAGAAAGGTACATTCTCCCAGTGAAATAAATAATCCTTGGGTGGACCTATGAGATCATGTTCAAGATGACATTGAAAGGATATGCAGCCTTCCTTTTGCCAAATTTCTGTTTTGGATATTTTTTCTTAACAATAGTAAATACTACTTTATGTTTCAATTATTTGTATGTCTGACCTATGTTAGTGTGGTGTGTGTGGGGGGGAAATGCATGGGTTTTGAATATGTTATACACCATAAGGTTTGAATCTTGACTCTGCAAACCCATCCCTTACCCATATATGGGCTGTGCTGTTGGAGAAGGGGTTTGGGACAGCTGGAAGGCATAATAAAAATAGATTTAGGGCTTGGGAGCATCAGGAGAAAGGACATTTGGCACATCTCTGGCATTCTCATATGGTAACAACTCAATATGACCAAATTTCAGCAGCTTCAGGATGCAAATGGGGTCACAAGGATGCCAGTAAGCCAAAGTTCCTGTTTTTGCTTCTAATTGCCTATGTAGGACTTTCCTTCCTCTTACAAAGAGACCATCCCCTATAATACTTCTGGGTTTCTCCCAAAGGGCTGGCCATTTGGTCACAAATCAGTATACAGCCACAATAACCCCAACCTATTCTCCTTCTCCTTTGGTGGTGTTTGCTGTTTCTGATGCCCTTTGGAACCCCTCGTGGCAATGACGAAGGTTGGAGAAGGGAGCATCCAAGGAGCTTTCCTCTGATGTTCCCAACTCCAATATGCTGCCTTTTCTACCACTGTCAGCTGCCTGCCCCCCTCTCCTCCTATAACTGAGTATCTTAACAGGGCAGGTTTTCTGACAAATAGAGTTTGGGGAGATTTCTTTTGCCTAAGGATTGTGTACCTGGGTTCACATGCATGTGAGCTCTTGCTTTAGGGTGAAGGAGATGATTTTTAAAAACTATTATTCGGTTGTTATTTGAGTGCTAATTGGTACCAATTACCATGGATAAAGATACAAAGGAACATTCCTGGCCCTTAAGAAACTAGTTCAAACTATATAGTTTAAGTAGAATAAATACACTAAATAGTTTAAGTAGAATAAATACACTAAAAGGTCAAATAATTTTGCAAAAAATAAGTAATTTTAGGATGTAAACCCAGCAGCCCAAGTAGTTGTGAAGCTTTCAGTGGTGAGTAAAGATCACATTTCCAAGTCATTAGAGACAGCACCAGAATTTAAGGATGCTTTTCTCTCCAGGGAGAGAATTCGACTAGGGTTTATGTACTCAGTGTGAAGAAATTTTTGTGCTTATGTAAGAATATTTAGGGGTTCATGCTGAAGTCTGCCTGCCCCCCCGGCAGGTTTTGGTGGTTTTGTATTGTTTTGTTTTGTTTGCCTGGTAAGCATAGTGTCTTGGAAAAACAATGCAAGAGCTTTCATTGTTCCAGCATGAATGTGTGCCATGTGCCTTGTCTGATCTTGTCTTTTACTCCTGTCTTCAAAATTACAAATATAAAGTTTCTTTAACTGATTAGTCATTTGCATTGTACTCTCATTAAAGAGAACACATTTACAATCATAAAAATTAGTTATAAAGTATGGGGAGACAAAGATGAAGTGTAAGAGGTTTTTAGAGTGCAGGGGGACTCAAAATGGTAGCTTTGGAAGCATTAACCAGAAACTAGATCTGTTCTGAGGAAATGTGTTTCTTTCAGAATTACTGAATAGGATTGTTTAGGTTAGAAGACTGTAATTTTTTTTAAATGTTTATTTATTTTTAAGAGAGGGAGGGGGGAGGGTAGAGAGAGATGGAGAGAGAATCAGAAGTGGGCTCTGTGCTGACAGTAGAGAGCTGATGGGGGGCTCAAACTCATGAACTGTAAGGTCATAACCTGAGCCAAAGTCAGATGCTTAACTGACTGAGCCACCCATGTGCCCAAGGCTATATTTTTGAAGAGAGAGTAAATCACTCTCATTTTTTAAAAGTCTTCCTATGCTACAGATTTGCTGCATAGTAGTAAGTCACATCCCCTTTGTTTTCTGATGAAATACTATGTAACTGAAAACTTAAAACAAACAAACACACAAAATAAGAAAGTAAAGGGTTTAGGCCTCACTTAAGATGAACTGAATTAGAATCTCTGGGGTAGGCCCTGTACTTCCTATAGGTGATTTTATTTTATTTTATTTTATTTTATTTATTATTTATATTTTTAAAAATTTAATTTATTTTGAGAGAGAGAGAGGCAGAGAGAGAGGGGTGGGGAGAGAGAATCCAGAGCAGGCTCTACACTGTCATCACAGAACCCAATGTGGGGCTCAAACTCACAAACTATGAGATATGACCTGAGATGAAACCAAGAATCAGATGCTTAACCGACTAAGCCACCCAGGTGCCCCCCATAGGTGATGTTAATGTGCAGCTAGGGTAAAGAATCACCTCACTACCCCAACTGCACCATGAGACGACATTATGTTTACTTAATCATCTTGGAAATAATTGGGGTATTATCAGCTCTTTATCACAGCATCTCATGGTTCTGTGACCCAGGCACTAGTCCCTTATCATAGGCGGGTGGTAGAGTGAAGTAATAAAACACCAGGCTAGGTCCACATACAGAATTCTGATGAATATTGAGTCTAAGTGATAGACTCTGAAATGGTTGCATTACCTGCTGACAGAGAATAAGTCTAGTTTAATTTGTCCTTGAGCCTCAGATGCCTCCAGATGGGTGTTTGCTTAATGGTAACTTCTGTTGTATAGAAGATTTCCATAGTCAAATATGTCTTTCTGGGTATATAGTTTTTACCTATTTATTACAACTGAGGTTCCTCTGCCCCAAGATAATACTGACCTATACTTCCTGGTGGCACTTCTCACCATTTTTTATAGCTCTATCTTAAATCCATGTGGAAAGTATTTGAAGTAGTCTGTTTTCTTCCCTGAAAAGTTGGCCAATGTCCCAATGCCATTCATTGACATCTCTATCAATTTCCCATTGATTTGAAATGATACTGGCCATATTTTTTGTCTATATATGAATCTTTCTTCTGAGATTTCTATTCTATATCCTTGATCTTTCATTGGTTCTCAAGCTGTTTTGTTTCTGACTTTGAAGACTGTCTTTCATGGTAACTCATTAAATAAGATGTTGACTTAGAAAGTCTGAGGTCTTTATCACAAGAAGGTATTCATTTTTTTTTTTTCATTTCCTAAGATTTCTTAAAATCTTTACTGATTTTATGAATTTTGTAATGATCATATAGTTTTTCTCATTTGATCAACTGATATGATGAATTATATTAATAATGCCCTAATAGGAAACCAGTCTTCCATTTTTGGAAGAAATCAAACTATGTCATCATGTATCATTCTTTTAAGATTGGGCTGGGTTTCATTTTTCTGAAACATTTTGCCATATAAAATAATTTAAAAAATTATTTGACAGGACCTGCCAATAACTGGTATTGGCAATTTCTATAGAAAATGTGTTTTAAGGTTATAAGAATAAGTGGGTAGTGAGGAAACAGAGGCAGTTAGTTGGCTTTAAAATAAAAGGGAGAAACAAAAGTGAATTTCTTGTTTAATCTTAATACAAGTTATAAATTTAACTTGTATGCTGAAGGAGCAAAATGTTGAAGGTATAATCAGATGGACTTTTATTCATGTATAGTCCCTCATTCTGTGAAGATCGTTTTCTCTTTCTGGCTGAAATCTTGTTGTGCCCAGGTATTGTCTTTCACTCCTATTTACTCCTCATCAGTCTCATTTCAATTAATAAAATATCAAGAATCAAAAAATAGTCAAAACTACATCAGCCTTTAGTCAGAAGGGTGGGATCTGGTGGGATTTTATTTTTTTCTCTTCTCTATGCTCTTCACCAGCTCCTTTTCCCCAGTCTTAACTTCCTAGTGTCAGCTTTGGATCCCTCTTGGTTTGGAAAACAGTGAAAGAAGAAAAGGAAAAAAAGATTTTTACTTGAGTGGCCCCAATTTATGAGGACCTTGGCTTCTTCTAGCTTTGGTGGATATTTAAAGCTAATGCTCACAGGGTGCTTTGTGGGTCTTCAGGAAACTTGTCCCCACCAAGTACCAGCAACACCTTACATGTAGTTCAGTGATTAATACATTTTCTCCAGCAAGTTACTTAAAATTCCTCCTTCAGACTTCAAACTTTGGGCAGTACAACTTTAGTTTTTTTGTGCTGAGATCCTCCCTTCTCCAGGCAGCCCTCCTGGGCAGGTTCTAACACCTGATCATCTTTAGCCCCGGAGAAGCATGAATACTGGGATTACAGACTATTACAGACTGAACATTGTGTCCCTTCAAAATTTGTATGTTGAAACCCTACCTGCTCAGTATGATGGTATTAGGAGGTGGGGCCTTTGGGAGGTAATTAGTTTAAATGAAGTTATAGGAGTAGATTTCCCATGATGGGATTAGTGCCCTTATAAGTAGAAACACCAGAGAGCTTGCTTCCTCTTCCTCTCTTCACCTGGTGAGGATAAATGTGCCATCTACAAGTGAGGAAGAGTGTTTTCACGAGAACTGGGGCATTCTGGCAACTCAATCTTGGACTTCCCAATTTCCAGAACTGTGAGAAGTTCATGTCCGTTGTTTGAGCCACCCAGTTTATGGCATTTTGTTATCACAGCACAAGCTGACTGAGACAGAGACTGTCCCAAATGCAGCTATCATGCCTCCTCTGTCTTTAGAGCAGGGGCTCTGGTGTCTGACATTTATCTGGGGACTCTACTGTGTGTTCCCAAATGCAAGGGATATATATATATATATATATATATATATATATATATATATATATATATATATATATATATATATCTCAAGTCTTCATGAAGACTCCCTCATGAAATTTGAGGAGAGTTGAGGACCTCTTCTCCAGGTTCGTATACCACCAACAGAAGTTTTCTCACCATTTAGCTTCCCATTCTTTTCTGAAGTCTGACGATGTTTGGTAAGCCAAGGGTTTACAAAACTGGTTCTTTTTTTTACCTCTTTTAGAAGCCTTGCACAACCTGAATATTGCTCAGGTGTGACAATAATGGTTACCTGTCTCCTAGAACTCTCAGCCAAAACAGACATAAGAATACTATTTTAACATCCTGTTGTACAAAAAAAAAAATGTTTGTCCTTTTACTTTGTATTAGGTGTTCCAGTAAGGATAGCCTAGAGAGAAGAGAAGGGCCAGTTAGAACATAGGCTTTGAAGGTCTGAACTAGTTCAGTGTTACCTTACCTGACCTACTTCACCTACCATGATGACATCAAGATTCATCCATATTGTGGCCTGTATCAGAATTTCATTCATTTTTAAGACTGAAAAATATTCAGTTGAATGTATGTACCACATTTTGTTTATTCATTCATCTGTCCATAGACATTTGGGTTGTTTCACATTTTGGCTTTGTGAATAATGCACTATGAACATGGGTGTACTGATTTAGTTCTTGTGTTGTGGACTGAATTGTGTCCCTTCAGATTCATATGTTGAAGCCCTAATTCAAAATGTGATTGTATTTGGAGATAGGGCCTTTAGGAGTAATTAAGGTAAATGAGGTCATAAAGGTGGGGCACTAATCCTACAGGGTCATGGTTTGGTAAAAAGAGGAAGAGAGCCCTCACCCTGTCTTTTGAAGCAGCGAGAAGGTGGCCATTTGCAAACCAGAGAGTTCTCACCAGAAGCTGAACCCCACAGGACCTTGATCTGGGATTTCCAGCCCCAGAACTGTGAGAAAATAGATTTCTTTTACTTTAAGCCACACCATCTATAACATTTTATGGCAACCTGAGCTAAGACATTCAGCTTTCAATTCTTTTAAGTATATACTCAGAAGTGGAATTGCTAGGTCATGTGGTAATTCTATATTTAATTTTTTGAGGAACCTCCATGCTGTTTTCCACAGTGACTGCACCATTTTATATTTCCACCAGCATTGCACAAGTGTTTCAGTTTCCTCACATCTTGCCAACTCTTTTTCTTTCTTTCTTCCCTTCTTCCTTCCTGCCTCCCTCCCTCCTTCTCTCCTGCTTCTTTCTTTTTCTTTCTTCTCTCTCTCTCTCTCTCTTTCTTTCTTTCTTTCCTCCTGTCCTCTCCCCTCCCCTCCCCTCCCATCCTCTCTCTTCTCCTCCCTTCCCCTCCCCTCCCCTTCTCACTCCTCCCCTCCCTACCCCTTCCTTCCTCTCCCTCTCTCTCCTCTCATAAATATCTATCCCAATGCATATGAAGTAATAATTCATTATGGTTTTTACTTTGCATTTCCCTACTGGTTGTTACTGTCAATCTCTTTTCTGTGCTTGTTGGCCATTAATATACCTTGGGAGAGATGTCTAAGTTCTTTGTCGATTTTTAATTGCCTTGAGTTTTTGTTGTTGTTGTTGTTGTTTTTGTTGTTGTTGTCGTTGAGTTGCTCTATGTCATTTTGAAAAGAGTAATATTAAAAAAAATCTTTTTATAAAAAGTTTCCAATTTCCATATAGTATTGATTTTTGGGAATTTGTTTGCTATGCTCAAATTTCATTTTTTTTCTGTTAAAATTTTTTCATTGGGTTTTCATGTTTACTGGGAAATTGGGATTTTCATTTTAGCATCTGTGTTATGAAATACTGATGACTGTACTTTCTGGCATGTGTTCTAATTTAGTTGCTAGCTGGATAAACCACTATGGCAAATTGATCAAACCATATTTTAAAAAGATTACATTTTAGCAGTTAAAATTCATATTTTCTCCCTAATTTTTCAAATTATTTAAATAAGGTTCTCCAAGGTCTTATAACACAGCACATCTGTTTCTTACCAAATTTGATGCGAGAAGAGCAACAAAATTTTGTGACCCTTAACTGAGAAATATCTCATAATCACTTAGAATTGTTTTTGTTTGTTTTCGTCTAAGAGTAGATGACATAATAACTAAATTTATTGCCAAGACCAGATTGTGAATTGACCATAGTTTCCTATGGCTGCTATGACAAGTTATGACAACCTTGGTAGCTTAAAGTAGCACAAATTTATGCTCTTGCAGTACTGGAGACCCAGAAGCCTGAAATCAGGTTCACTGAACTGAAATGAAGGCATTATCAGGACCATACTCCCTCTGGAGGCTATAGGGGAAAATCTGTTTTCTTGCCTTTTCCAGCACCCAGAGCAACATTTCTTGGATTCCTTGTTGTGTCCTCTTCCTCCATCTTCAAAGCCAGAAACATAACATCTTGTTTCTAGTGTAGCAATGCTTTCTTATTCTGAGCGTGTGAAATTTCCTTCTGATTCCCTCATAAGAATTCCTGAGATTTAAAACAGTATAGATGTTCCTCAAAAAATTAAAAATAGAAATACCATATAAGTCAATAATTCCACCACTGGCTATTTATCCAAAGAAAACAAAAACACTAATTTGAAAAGATATACTCACCCCCATGTTTATTGCAGCATAATTTACAATAGCCAACATGTAAGCAGCTTGTGTCCATTGTGAGATGAAGCAGTAAAGAGTTATGGTGTATATCTACAATGGACTGTGACACAGCCATAAAAAAGCGTGAGTACTTGCCATTTGCGACACCATGGGTGGACTCAGAGGGTATTATGCTAAGGGAGATAAGTCAGATTGAGAAGGACAGATACCATATGATTTCACTCATGTGGAAACTAAAGAAACAAACAAAAAGCGGAATTCGACCATAAATACAGAGTACAAACTGCTGGTTGCCAGAGAGAAGGAGGGTGAGAGGATGGGCAAGATGAGCTCAAGCAGGGGTTAGAGAGAGATACAGGCTTCCAGTTACAGAGTGAATAAGTCATGACAGTAAAGGCACAACATAGGGAATATAGTCAATGATGCTGTAACAGCATTGTATGGAGACAGAAGGTAGCTATACTTGTGGTGAGCAAAGCATAAGGTACAGAGGTGTTGAATCATTATGTCATAAACCTGAAACTATTGTTAGCAGCATGTGTCAACCATACTCAAGAAATTTTTTTGAAAAGAGAATACTTGTGATTGCATTTAGGAGACACCTGGATAGTCCAGGCTATTTTTTCCATCTCAAGATCCTTAAGTCAATCATATTTGCAAAGACCCTCTCTGCTTTTCCCCCATATACAGTAACATTCACATGTTTTAGGGATTAGGATGTGGACACCTTTTGAGGGACCATTATCTAGCCTTCCACAACCTTTATAAGGCTCTTGGGAAATTTAAAAAAGAAAGAAAAAGAAGCCATAAACATCATAGATGTCGTGGAATCCTAGTTCTGTAAACAAAGTTTAATTCAAGTTTAATGTAATTCTCCTATTTTAATCATGCTAACTGCCTCACTTTTTCTTTTCCCATTTTATTCTTAACCTCTTGCAGTTTGGCTTCTGCTCCATGCGACTGATAAATGCTTTCAAGTTTATCAGTGACCGTGGAGCCAAATCCTGGTGCATCTCTTTGAATTGTTTAGCATAGATCACTTATTAATAAATGAAACCCTTCTTTCTTCCTTTCATTTTTTTTAAGAGTTTTTTTTTTTTTTTTTTTTTTTTTTTTCAGCGTGAGAGAGAGCTCAAGCAGGAGAGAGAGAGAGAGAATCTTAGGCAGGCTGAGCATGGAGCCTGATGCGGGGCTTGAATTCACGAACCCTGAGATCATAACCTGAGCCAAAATCAAGTGTTGGATGCTTAACCAACTGAGCCACCCAGTCACCTCATGAACCTTCCCTTCTTTAAATGCCAATGACACTTACCTATTAGTTCCTCTTATTCCATCATAATCATTATAACCAGTCCTTCTTGTTTCTTCTTGGTTGTCTTTCATTCTCCTAACCTGTGAAATAGAAATTCTTTGAGGTTCAGTGCATGGCTGTGTTTTTTCCCCTGTAACTCAGAGACTTTATTGTCTTTTGGGTTTAGTTACTTTGTTAACTAGACTTACATATCTCTATCTTTAAATGTGAATTCTAACTATATGCCTGGGACAGCCATCTATTTTCTGCTTTTTTATGGATCATGTGCCCATAGATAACCTGATACCTTCTCCAACCCAGCATTTATAAAAACAAAATTCATCTCTCATTTGTCCCACCAGTTTTTTTTTTTTTTTTTTTTTTTTTGCAATTTCCATAAAGGTCATTGACCCCACCATTATGTTAGAAATTTGGTATCTTACTTTTTACAACTAGGCTTTCTTATAACATTTTGAATGTTAGTGAAAATAGGTTAAAAACATTTTTTTAATAAAAATTTTTAAAGTTCATTTATTTCTTTTGAGAGAGAGTGAGAGAGAGCGAGAATGAGCCAGGGAGAGGCAGAGACAGTGAGAGAATCCCAAGCAAGCTCCACACAGTGAGTGCAGGGCTCGATGTGTGGCTGGAACCCATGAACTGTGAGATCATGACCTGAGCCAAAACCAGGAGTGGGATGTTTAACCGACTAAGCTACCCAGGTGCCTCTTAGTGAAAATAGTTTTTGCTTTTGCTGTTTTTTAGCTCAGTGGTCTAGAGAAATGCTACTCAGAGTGAGTGGTCTGTGGATCAACAGCACGGAAGTCTGTTAGAAATGCAAATTCTAGGTCCTATCCCAGACTTTCTAAATTATGATCTGTATTTTAACTGTGGTTTGGCAAGCAGTTGACAAATGATTCTGATTTGGGGTGGCATTCAATAACCACTGGCCTAGAGTCTAGTCCAGATTGGCATTGCTCCACACGTAGATTATTCCAACAGTTTCTTACTAGGTAAGAATATGTGGAAATTTGCCTGGAGGACATGTTTAAGGTGAATAGTGATCTAGAACTGGTTAATGGACTTCTAGTTTTTCTTTCCTGTTTTGAATGACAGGCTGTGTCAGTGTAATTTTCTTGGTTACCTTTCTTTCTTTGCTTTTTAAATGCTCCCAGTTCTCTAGACCCAGCTCCTTAAATAGTAAATTTTAAAATAGAAGTCTTGCTCCATCTAAGAAAGTTGGTGACAGGAAAGGAAATAGGGAGATGAGGGAGAGAACTGTGATCCAAAACCTAAATTTGGATTGCAAATATGAGCAGAAATTTTACCATCAAAGAACTGCTGAGGTTTCTCACTAATATTCTGGTTTTTTGTTAAGAAAAATAATTTACATAACATTTCTAAGCCTTTTAAGTTCCTCTTATCTTTCTTTATGTAGTTATAATTCATAGTTTATTTGAGACAATCTCCTTTTTCTATTTTTCATCCATTAGCTAAAGCCAAGGCTACTAGGAGGTCCTTTTGTTGGATTATTGGCATTTGGAAAGAATTCGCAAAGAAGTTGGAAAGAAGAATATCCACTTGATATTTGCCCGATTCCTTCTGTATATATTAATTTAATTAAAATTTAGTATTCCATGAACATCTTTTTAAAAATTTTTATTTATTAAAAAAAAATTTTTAAGTGTATTTATTTATTTTTGAGAGAGAGAGAGAGAGAGTAAGAACACGAGCCAGGGAGGGGCACAGAAAGAGAGAGACTGAATCCCAAGCAGGCTCCATGCTGTCAGCTCAGAGCCAGATGTGGGGCTTGAACTCACTAACTATGAGATTATGACCTGAGCCAAAATCAAAAGTCAAATGCTTAACTAACTGAGCCACCCAGGCACATCTTTAAAAAAAACAAAAATTGAATTGAACACTTGTCAGTGTTGAGATATATATGGGAAACAACACAATCATACGTAACAGAAACTCTCTCATGTTGCTCACAGTTTAATACGGGAGACAGACCAGTAAGCAGATAATTAAAATAATAATAATGTAAATGCCCAAGCACCCTCTGCTTTTTGGATGTCACAGAAGTTCTTAATTCTGCTACACACGTATGAGAAGTCCATCAGTGTAAAGACTGTCCTCATTTGTTCTGGAAGAGTAGAATAGTGGCTGCAGGAGCCTTGGTGCTGGGAAAATGGCAGAGTCCAAAGTCTCTGAGATTGTTTTCAGTTACAAATCTTATTGCCTTATTCTACCAGCAAAAACAATTGGAGCAAAGCTCTTAGCAAATCATACCTATTTCATTTCCCTGATTGGAAGTTTGTGTTAGCAATGGGCCCAAGATAGGAGAGTTGAAATGATGTATCCAATCATTCATTCATATGATAATTTAACAGTCTCTGAACCCAGGTAAGATTGTTGAAAGATTTGCTGAAGTGGCCTTACCTCTTTCACCTTTTTAAACTTTTAAAACTTTTTACTAGTGAACTTTCAGGCACCCGGGTGGCTCAGTCAGTTAAGCATCCAACTCCTAATTTTGGCTCAGGTCATGATCTCACAGTTTGTGGGATCAAGCCCTGCATCAGGTTCTGTGCTGAAGCCTGGAAACGGCTTGGGATTCCCTCCTTCCCTCTCTTTCTGCCCCGCCCCTGTTTGCTCTCTCTCTGTCTCTCTTTCTCAAAATAAATAAATAAACATTTAAAAAATAAGTTAAACTTGGGAACTTTTCTAGAGATTAAAAAAACATATTTATTTATTTTTGAGGGGGTGGGCAGTGGGGCAGAGAGAAAGGGGGAAAGAGATCCCAAGCAGGCTCTGCATCATCAGTGAGGGGTTCGAACTCATGAACCCTGAGATCACGACCTGAGCTGAAATCAAGAGTTGGAGGCTTAACTGACTGAGCCACCCAGGTGCCCCTGGAGATTTGATGAATTAGATTGTTGATTCATTCTTTTTCAGAGAAGAAGCAGATCAGGTAATAAAACAAAATTATTTACTCAGAGGTTCTATCCCTTAATGAATAAAACTATTGATTTCATATTATCCATTTAACAACCAATAAGACTTTTGTAGTTTGCCATCCATAAGGTATAAAACCATTGAGAATAATAAAGAAATTGAATACCCATGATCTAAAGAGAGTACAAAATGTTCTTTAAATACTTCAAAACAGATATCTTCTTCCTTCCTTCCTTCCTTCCTCCCTCCCTCCCTCCCTCCCTCCCTCCCTCCCTCCTTTTAGAGTGGAGGAGCAAGGATTATACTTTATAAATTTCTGAGCATTAGTTTAAACTTAAAACTTTCTTAGACATTTATAGGAAGATATGGTATGGAACGAAGTGATCTTACATTTTGGTGCTGATACACTTCAGTGATAGGAATGAGACCACACTTAAAAAAATTATTTCATGCTTCTGCATGTTGCTCTCCAGTTTTCCCAACACCATTTGCTGAAAAGACTGTCTTGTTTTCATTGGATATTCTCTCCTGCCTTGTCAAAGATTAGTTGCCCATATATATAGTCGTGGGTCAATTTCCAGGTTTTCTATTCTCTTCCATTGATCTAGGTATTCTGTTCCATTGATTTAGGTATCTGTTTTTGTGCCAGTACCATACTGTCTTGATGACTGTATGTAATATAGCTTGAAGTCTAGAATCATGATACTGCCAGCTTTTCTTTTCTTTTCAGGATTGCTTTGGCTATTCTGGATCTTTTGTGGTTCCATACAAATTTTAGGATTGTTTGTTCTAGCTCTGTGAAAAATGCTGGTGGTATTTTGATAGGAATTGTATTACTGGGCCCTTTCTTACATCATACACAAAAATAAATTCCAAGTAGATGAAAGACCTAAATGTGAGACAGGAAACCATCAAAATCCTAGAGGAGAACACAGGCAGCAGCCTCTTTGACCTCAGCCAGAAGTGAGGAAAACAAAAGCAAAAATAAACTATTAGGACTTCATCAAGATAAAAAACTTTTGCATAGTGAAGGAAGCAATCAACAAAATGAAAAGGCAGTCAATGGAATGGGAGAAGATATTTGCAAATGACATATCTGATAAAGGGTTAGTATACAAAATCTATAAAGAACTTACCAAACTCAACACCCAAAAAACAAATAATCCAGTGAAGTACGGGACATAAGACATGAACAGGCACTTTTCCAAAGAAGACATCCAGATGGCTAACAGACACATGAAAAGATGCTCAACATCATTCATCATCAGAGAAATATAAATCAAAACCAGGATGAGATACCACCTCACACTTGTCAGAATGGCTAAAATTAACAACACAGGAAACAACAGATGTTGGCAAGGATGTGGAGAAAGGGGAACCCTCTTGCACTGTTGGTGGGAATGCAAACTGGTGCAGCCACTCTGGAAAATAGTATGGAGGTTCCTCAAAAAGTTAAAGATAGAACTACCTTTGACCCAGCAATTGTACTACTAGATATTTTACCTAAAACATACAAAAACACTGATTGAAAGGGATGCATGCACACGGATGTTTATAGCAACATTATCAGTAATAGCCAAACTATGCAAAAAGCCCAAGTGTCCATTGACTGATGAATGGATAAAGAAGAGGTGGAATATAAATACAATGGACTATTACTCCTCCATCAAAAAGAATGAAATCTTGCCATTTACAATGATGTGGTTGGAAGTAGAGTGTTATTATGGTTTGCAAAGTAAGTCAGGCAGAGAAAGACAAATACTATATGATGAAGGAAACCTTAAGAGACTCTTAATGATAGAGAACAAACTGATGGTTGATGGAGGGAGGTGGGCAGGGGATGCACTAAATGAGTGATGGATGTTAAGGAGGGCACTTGTTATGATGAGCACTAGGCATTATATGAAGGTGATGAATTACTAAATTCTATCTAAATCCTGAAACCCATATTACACTATATATTGACTAATTAGAACTTAAATAGAAATTTGAAAAGAAAAAAATAAAAATAAAAAATAAAAAATTATCTCAGGCACATATGCTAGTAGAATCATCTTTCAAGTGTATCTCCCATTAATTTAGTAACTGTATTTATAAATGAATCACCACATTCTGAAATGACTGTTCGTATACAGAGCACAATCCTAGGTATGTTATACATGATTGGAAAATAGTCTTTCCCTTAAGTTTATAATGTTCTTGAGGAATCACAACTGAAGTGCAAAACTGTGGAGAACATATATTGCTGCTTGAAAGTGGAAACAATAAAGAATCACTCTACTAAATAAGCAGAAAAATGGGCAATGTTATCCTCAGTTGTGAAGACTTGGGAATAAAGTCCTTTGCTGGTTTGCTCTGTTGAATGTCTACTAGCTCTGAACAGGTTGGGAGAGTTCCAGACTGATGTTTACATGAAGTTGTGTTTATATGACATTTAGGAACCACTGGCATGTATCTCTTTGAAATTTATTGTAAGCAGCGCAAATCAAATCAAATCTTATCCTAAGTTATGGCAGCTTTCTACTTCTGCTGGGACATTTTAAAAGCCCCACTTGCCTGTCTTAATATAGAACCTCTAGAAATCAGAGGGTGGTAAGTAGAATTATAGAACATCTTAGGATATTGTTTCAACTCTATTTAATCTCATCCTCACCACTATTTTATATCAATGATTTGTCTGGTTGTATCCTCTTAGAATTTTTTAAAGTACATTAATCTTCAGAAAAACATTAGTTTCTGCGAATATAGTGTTTTACAACCTCTCTTAACCTTTGTCTTGTTGTGATAAATCTTATGTCCTTCTTTAATGTTACTTGAAATTTTAAAACAAAATATTGTGGCAGACACTGTTAATAATACCCAAATATTCTCGTACTTTGTGGCATTTCCCACTCTCCTCTGCATTTAGATTGGGGCGTGTGACTATTTTAGGCACCCCCCGTAAGTGTATATGTAGGTAAAAAAGATGGTTTCTGGGCCAGAGCAGTTAAGGACCAAGTGTTTCCACCATCTCTTTTTCTCTTTTATCAATGTAGCTGGAAGAGAAGAAATCCAAGATGGTGGAGTTGGAACATTGAAGAGCTTGGGCCCCTGGGTCACTGCTTGGCCAGCTGATTTGTACTGAATTGACACGAGTGAAAAACAAACCATTGTAGTTAAGCTTCTGAGATATCAGATTTATTTGTTATTGAGGCATAACTGGGAATTACTTAAATAATGCATGAAATATGAATCAGTGAAATGGGATAAAAGGCCACTCTCCACGTGCCTATTTTACAACCACTGAATAGGATTTGGATTTAAATTAGTGAGTCTGAGTGGCATTTGAGGAGTGCTTCCAAAGAATGAAGAATTTTCTGCCTGTGATGAAGATTTAAACTGCCTAAGGAATCCTTTCTTCACTAATTTTTTAAATAAAGTTTATTTATTTGTTTTGAGATTGAGAGATAGAGAGAGGGTGGGGGAGGGGCAGAGAAAGGGAGAGACAGAATCCCAAGCAGGCTCAGTGTTGTCAGTGCAAAGCCTGTTGCAGGCTCAAATCACAAACTGTGGGATTATGAACTGAGCTGAGATCAAGAGTCAGATGCTTAACTGACTGAACCATCCAAGCCCCCCTCTCCACTAACTTTTTTAAATATATTGGGGTTCCAGAATATTGATACCAAAAACTTTTGTAACTAAAAAATAATTTTAAGTATTGCTTAAATAATGAAAGTTATTTTTTCCAAAGATTTACTTTTTATACATTTTTTTCTAATTATGAAATCAGCATATGCTCATTGTGGGAGAGAGTTTAATATGCAAAACAAATAGAAAATGCCCCAAGTCCCTCATAATCTTATACACCAAGATTTAAACACTAATATTGCTGGATAATGTTTCCTTCCAATCTTTTTACTTTATGTAAGTACATGTTCTTATTTTGAAGACTTGCAATATTATATTGTTTCCTCTTGATATTTCATTTAACTATACCACAAGCTCTTTTCCATGTTATTTAAATTTTCCTTGGGGCGCCTGGGTGGCGCAGTCGGTTAAGCGTCCGACTTCAGCCAGGTCACGATCTCGCGGTCCGTGAGTTCGAGCCCCGCGTCAGGCTCTGGGCTGATGGCTCGGAGCCTGGAGCCTGTTTCCGATTCTGTGTCTCCCTCTCTCTCTGCCCCTCCCCCGTTCATGCTCTGTCTCTCTCTGTCCCAAAAATAAATAAAAAAAAAAAAAAAAAAAAAAAAAAAAAAAGTTGAAAAAAAAAAATTTTCCTTGTAAATATTGTTTTAGGCTTTTTTTTTTTTTTTTTTTTACATTTTAACTAGGGCTTCCTTAAAATAGATTAGCTTTTGTTTAAGACAATAACTTTGTGTGAATTTTCAATCTATTTATTTGTTGGATTAGTCTTGATAACCACATTGAACTTGTGAGAATACATGTATGGAATTAAGAATCTGTGTGTGTGTGTGTGTGTGTGTGTGTGTGTGTTTACATACACACACACATACATACACTAAAGGGATTTGATAATTCTAGCTATATCCACTTAAAAATTTTTTTTAATGTTTATTTATTTTTGAGAGAGAGAGCGAGAGAGCAGGGAGGAGCAGAGAGAGAGGGAGACACAGAATCTGAACGAAGCAGGCTCCAGGCTCTGAGCTGTCAGCACAGATTCCAACACGGGGCTCAAACTCACAAACTGCGAGATCATGACCTGAACCAAAGTCAGATGAGCCGACTTTGCCACCGACTGAGCCACCCATTTGCCCCTAGCTACAACCACTTTTAAAAAGTTGACTTTTATTTTAGAAACAGAGTAACATGAAGAGCAGCACAGGGTTCTGATTTCAACTGAAGACGTATTTACTGAGCACCAACGTACCAAAGTACTGTGAGTTGCTATAGATAAGAAGATGATCAGTCCTGCCCTAAGAAAGCATATGCTCTAGATTAATTCTTAAAACAATGGGTTCCTGCCTGCATGTCTGTTGGACTTGAGGAAGTACCAGGTACTAACAACACTTGGATAAATTACACAAGATGCACTTATCCGGGTGAAGTTAGTACAGTTAGGCTGCTTAGCAGAGATTCACAACATTTGCCAAAGAAGACACAAATCTGACACTGTGACAGGAGGCACAGTGCACACGCAGTTGCAGATGGTAATGTTTGAGTGTGTGAAGATCCACTGTACTATCTGGGAGCATTACTCTCCCCTTCGTGTTACAGCCTAGTTTATAATGTTGAATTAGGCTACAGACCATCTCATCTGGGCAAGGTCAGCTTCATGTGTGTGTGGCCAGTGCAGCTGCATAGCACCCATACTCCAAAGGGAACTCTGCGCTTGGGGTTTAATGCTGTTATTGCCATCTTAAAATTCTTAATAATTTGTGTTTGAATTTGTGTTTTATGAGTAAAGTGTGATGGCAGAATGAAACTTACGTGGGGGGTTTGGAGCTTTCACTCATGAGAGATCCCACTTGCCACCACCTCCCTTCCTCTCTCTGCCTCTCCATGTGGGGTTCTCAGCCACTTGCTCCCCTACCCCATTCAGCAATTACTGTTGCCCTTCCCCCCTGGTAGGGGCCTGGGCATGGGGAAAGTCAGTTTTATGCACTTGTGTTCCATCCAGTCACAGACAGGACCTAGACACCAGTGACACCCAACAAGTATCTTTTTGTCCAAGGGAGGATAACATCAAATAGCAAAATAACAACAACAAAGAACCACCATGACAACTGAGAGGTCAAATGAGAGAATGCAGAAGGAAGGGAAAGTTTTTATCCCTCCTTCAGCCCCAGGCTAGAATGGCCTGGCCTAAAATACTTGCCTGAATTCTATGAAGGAGAGCCGGAACAAGAGCCAGTAAAATTACCTACATGTCTCTGAATGTCATACAAACAGACCCTTGGTCAACTCTTTGGTATTGTCTAAGGGCATTAACAGGCCCTTAGTCTAGGATCTATCTGAAATTATCTAAAATTATTTCATATGACAAATCCAGTATTCATATTATTACTATTCTGTTTATCTGAACTTAATATATTCATGAGGATTGTAACATTTCAGGCTTGTGAACAATCTTTATGAACATAGATGTATAAGAAAACAGTAACATATTTAAGCTAAAAATTGTGGAAAATCAGGTGTGAATCAGCATGAGGGATGGACTTATGAGCCATATACTTTTTTTAAAACAAAATGTGCTGTTTATTCATTTATTCATTCATTCAGCAAATATTTACTGAGTACTGTATATGTAAGAATATAGAATACAGTTAGAATCTGGATATAGGATGGTAAGCAGAAACAATGTGGCCCACGACTTCATGAAGCTCACAGACTAATGGCCAGGAATGGCATTCATAAAAGAACTACATGATTGAATGTGCAATTACAAACTGAGATAAATGCTGTGAAAGAAAGGAACACATAAGAGAAGAACCTAACCTAGGCTTGGAAGTCAAGAAATGATGTTCTGTGAAGATAGTGGTTGAGAAAAGCTGAAGGATCAGTAGGTGACTGGGTAAACAGGGCTGGGGGTGGGAGTGAGGAGAGCATGACCTATTTGAAGAATTCGAATGTCAGTTGATAGAATTAAGTCAGTGAGAGAGAGGAGAGTTGTGTGAGGTGAGCCTGAGGAGTAGGCAGCGGCCAGGCCGTCATGCAAGGGCTGGTAGATCATGCTAAGAAATTTGATCTTCAGCCTATGAACAATGAGAAGACATTGAGGGTGTTTAAGAGAGGTTGATAGAATTAAGGTTGTGTGCAAGGTCAGATTTATGGTTTATAAAAGATAACTCTGCAATAAGGGAAAACAGTTTGGAAGGAGTTCTAGGTGAATGTAGAAAGTCCTGTTAGGAAGCTGGTGCCATAGTTCAGGTAACAGGCAGCCTGGACTAGTGGGTGATAGCGGAGACAAAGAGTTATATGCATTCAAGAGACATTTAGAGAGAAAAATCAATGATGAGTTGAATATAGGCGGTGTCAAAGACAATTTCAAGTTTTTTTGGCTCATATACTTTGATTGTGAGTCTCTTCATTGAGGTAGGAACCAAAGAAAATCAGGTCCACAGGTAAATATCATGAGATCAGTTGAGATCCTCCAGGTGTTCAAGTGTAGGTGTTGAGGAGATATTTGTATATATCGGTGAGCTTTTACAGTATTGGGCTTAAAGATGGGTAATTGGAACCTGGTAGATAATTATGTTCCTGTGTGGGGGACAGAAAGAGACCTTTATCTTGAAAACAAGGGAAAAAATGTGTTTCAAAAATGAAGGACTAATTCAAGGTATCAAATGTAGCCTAACATGAAATAGAAAGAGCTCCGAAACATCACAGTCTTGATTAGCAAGAGCTGCTTGGACAGAGTGATGGAATGGAAGCAAATCAGAAGAGTTGGAAGAAAATGAAACCGCTTTAAGCATCTCTGAATTATGTGTGACCATTATAGAGAGAAAAGCTGGAGGGGGATGTGCATGGTAGAGTTTTAAACTGAAGAAGCTTAGATGGATGAAACATAGCGGTTTTGATACTATCACTGAGAAACAAAGCTATATGTGTTTATAATTTATTAGAAGGCCCTTGGGTTTCCTTTTCAAATGCACCTTTCCTTCAAACTTTAGATTGTAACTTGAGACCTTTCCAATAGTAAGCCTTCTTTTAATACTAACTCCATGACACTTGTAATAGCATGCCATCTCTCTGGAGATCCCAAGGTGAAAGCTGCACAGAGTTTCATTTACAAATAAGCAAACTGTGAATGTTGCCAAATTGTTTCATAGCAATGCTGCCTGATGTAATTCCCAAAGGTTACGTTGCTGGGTTTGATGAAAAATTGGCTTTAAGCTTTTTGTGATTGCATGTACTCTTTCTCCCAAATGATATGTTTTTGGATCAGGTCACAATGGGTGAGTGAGATTTAGAATAGAGTTGGCAGAACATTTTTTTTTTTTTTTTTTTTTTGCATGCGTTAGGCAGTAAAAATCGTAAATAGCAGTATTTTTTCCAACTATGTTAGGAAAGAGGCAGTTAAAAATAGTGAGGAAAGCTATGGATCAGCTTTCAATTTCCATGTGCCTATTTTGAGTATCACCTTTGAATGTCACAGGTGCATCTGTACTTTGTTCTCTTTTAAATCTAATTGATGAAGCCTGTGTTTATAATTGTGGTGAATTTTCTCATTCCTTGGACCCCATTACACTTTGATATTTTTCTCCTTCCTGTTGCTACACTTTCTCTACAGGTGCTCTAAGTTTAACTGGGACGCTCCTAAATTTTTTTTCTTTTTTTTGTTTTCCTTTTCCAACTTCTGTAGCTATCAGTTCAACTCTCACATTTACGTAAATGCCTCTCAAGTTTGTATTTTACCACCGATTACTTTCACTTAACTGCATTATATTCTTTTTTTAACAGCATAATAGTTTTATTGGTCACATTAAAATACGTTAACTTAGAAGGACCACACAGATAAATGGTCCTAAGTACTATTCATTTACCCAATATATTGGTAATACATGCATATTTTTATACCTGATTTCTTTAAAGAATGCATAACAAATCAGTTTTATCAACTGATATCCCAGAAACAAATTCAACAGTAGGATTCCATGGCTGGTGTTCCATTTGCTCAAGTTTCTTTCCTTTATGCTACCTTGGAATGTGTTGTTTAACACAATCAGGCTGCAGTGCCCATTTATCTTTCCTTTAGCCAGATTCCTCTGTTAAACATATTGTACATGATCTGACAAGCAGTATAATCTCACACCTCAGCTTTCTCAATGCCTGTTTATGTCTTAGAAGAGTGCTCTAGATTTCTTTAGGTTGAGCCTCCTTTTTTTTTCTTTCTAGTTTATTCCAGTTAGTTAACATATAGTATAATAGGGGTTTCAGGAGTAGAATTTAGTGATTTATCACTTACATATAACACCCAGTGCTCATCACAAGTGCCCTCCTTAATATGCATCATCCATTAAATACATATCCCCCTCCCCCCTTAGCAACCCTGAGTTTTTTCTCTATAGTTAAGAATTTGTTTTATTGTTTGCCTCTCTCTCTTTTTTCCTATATTCCTCTTAAATTCATCAGTTTTGTTTCTTAAGTTCCACACATGAGTGAAATAATATGCTATTTGTCTTTCTCTACTAGTGTCTATTAGTGTCTTTCTGACACTATTAGAGTGTCATAATACACTCTAGCTCCATCTGCATCATTGCAAATGGCAAGATTTCATTTTTTTTTGATGGCTGAGTGATATTCGTGTGTGTGTGTGTGTGTGTGTGTGTGTGTGTGTGTGTATCTTTATATCACATCCTCTTTATCCATTCATCAGTCAATGGACATTTGGGCTCTCTCCATAGTTTAGCTATTGTTGATAATGCTGTTATAAATGTTCGGGTGCGTGTGTTCCTTCAAATCAGTATTTTTGTATCTTTTGGGTAAATACCTAGTAGTGCAATTGCAATGGGTAGAAGACATGAATAGACACTTTTCCAAAAAAAGACATCCAGATGGCTAATCAACACATAAAAAGATGCTCAATATCTGTCATACCAGGAAATACAACTGAAAATCACGATGAGATACTACCTCACACTTGTCAGAATGGCTAAGATTAACAACACGGGCAACAACAGATGTTGGCGAGGATGTGGAGAAAAGGGAACCCTCTTTGCAAACTGGTGTAGCCATTCAGGAAAACAGTATGGAGGTTTATCAAGAAGTTAACAATAGAGCTACCCAATAATCCAGTAACTGTGTTATATTTTTACTGTATTTCCCAGTGTCCTTATCTTCTTCCCTCAGGCCAGTTACCAATTTCCTATCTTGGCTTTTTGTTTCTCTGAGATCACTTTCCCAATTATTTGGGTTCAACCAAGGTCAGCCTTCATTCCTTTTTCCTTTGCTACCAATCCAATGAGTTGTAAAGTTCCTAATTAACTCATTTTAAATAAACCAATTCAAGTACGTGGCATCAGAGCAGTAGAGAACAACTTCTGAAAAACAGTGTTTTCTGCTTTTCCCTTCCCTACCTGCACTTCCACTCTCAGAGGAAATACACTCTAACTTTTTTGTCTTCCTAGTGGTCACTTCAAAAGTTGTAGATAATGTACTTAAACTTGTATTTATTTATTTGTTGACCTGGCTACTTCATGTCTATTGACTCCCAATATAAAAGATGAATCTTTTGATTCTTTATTCCTCCTTTTCTTCTGATGTGCTGATATTTATATTTGTAACTTTAATTCTGTTATTTTTAACTTGTGTTTCTTTAGCCTTTGTAAATATCTTTTTCTTGTCCTTCAATTCTTGGTATTATTTCTTGATCTCCTCTTTATAAGATGAGAACTTTCCCTTCCTTCTGTCTTTATTATAGTCTTCAGTTGCCTTTGATCTGCAACCACTTCTAACTCTTCTGTGTTTGGTTATCTCCAAAAGTTTATATTCAATAAATATTGCCTACATTATTATAGCTTTATTTTATATATATATTCAAAGCTTGACCCTCACTGCACTTCTTTCTCTCTAGATTCAATGTCATTATCTCCAGGCCCTGGAAATCCATGTGCTTTGTTTCCAGGGCTACAAAACTCTCTCTCTGTTTTTTGTTTGTTACGGAAAATGATTATTGAGTAATTAAAATAGTACATAGATTTTTGTATTTTAAGGCTTGTTTTTTTAGAGCAGCTTTAGAGTCACAGCAAAATTGAAAGGAAAAGAACAAGATTTTCCATATATTCCCTACCCCAACACATATGTATCCTTCCCTATTATCAAAGTCCTCCACTAGAGTAGTGCATTTGCATTATTTTACATTCCTTCCAGCAAAGTATGAGGGTTCTGATTTCTTCACATCTCACCAATACTTGTTATTGTCTCTTTTTTTCAGTTAGAGCCGTCCTACTGGGTGTAAAGTAATATGTTACTGTGGTTTTGATTAAGATTTCTGTAATGACCAGTGACAGTGAACATTTTTTTATGAGCTTATTGAACATTTTTATATCTTTGGAGAAGTATCTATTCAGATTCTTTGTCCATTTTTTTAATGAGTTGTCTAATTTTGAGTTTTGAGAGTTTTAAAAAATATATTCTGGATATTAAACTCTTATCAGATATGTGATATTTTCATCTGTGGGTTGTCTTTTCACTTTCTTGATAGTGTTTTTGAAGAACAAAATTGTCTAATTTTAATGAAGTCCAATTTATCCATTTTTTCCATTGTTTTTATGCTTTTGGTGTCATATCTCTGAAACCACTGTCTAATCCAAGGCCACAGAAATTATCTATTTTTGTATAAGAGTTTTATAGTTTTATCACTTAATTTTAGGCCTTTGATTCATTTTTATTAATTTGTGCATATTGTGTGAGAAACATATTCAACTTCATTCTTTTGTATAGGGCCTCTAATTGTCACATTGGATGAGCTCTGAGATAGTCAAGTAAAGACATGAGTGGGGTCTTACAAAGAATGGCCAGAGAGGTCAAATAATGGCAATTCTTGGCTTCCAAGCTACTGGTTTTTACCATGATCATAGGGTGCTGCTACAGAGCCTCAGGCTGGGAGATGAGAGTAGGGCAGCTTAAAATACCACAAAACTCACTGTACTTACTGAGATCCAGTTATCTGTCTTGAACAAATGCTCCCTGGATTACTGTAAGCCTTCGGTTAATTTCCACAGTTCCAAAAGGTTGGTTCTGGCAAGATTTACCAGTGCTCTCATTGCTTTTATGGAGAAGAGTTTTTCAAATGATCTTACTTGACATTTTCACTGATAATACTCTTGCACTATTATTATTTTTTTAAATCACATTCTATTTTCTAATGTCTCAGTCATATTTAACTGTTTTATTAAGTCACTCCACCCCCACCTAGATCAGAACCTGTGTGCTCCTTATCCAATTTTTTGACATTCTCCCTGGGTCTACAGCATGAATTTATCCTAGGTTTCTGGGTTAGATTCACTGTTTTCTATATAGAGTGGCTTGTTTTATCTTACTTTGTTCCTCATTTTTCTGAAAAACATTTTCAGGAAATTTCCTGAGAAAATGACATGGGACAAAAGAATAGGTATGTATTCTTGCATTTGTGAAATGTCTTGTTCTTGTCTTTACTTTTTTAAAATTGAAGAATAATTGACATACAATATTGTATTAGTTTCAGGTGTACAATATAGTGATCATAGTGACTCACTATTTATATATATTATGAAACGATCCCTACAATAAGGCTACTTACCCGTCTGTCACCATACAGATTGTTATGATATTATTGATTATATTTCCTATGCTGTACTTTACCTTGTGTCTTATTTATTTTATAACTGGAAGATCATGTTTCTTAATCCCCTTTACCTATTTCACTCATCCTTCCATTCCCTCCCCCGTGGCAATCACCTGTTTATTTTTCCTCTTAATGAGTCTATTTTTATTTTTAGAACCCACATATAAATGAAATCATATGGTATTTTTCTTTGACTTATTTACTTTGCATAATACCCTCTAGGTCCATCCATGTTATCACAAATGGCAAGATTTCATTCTTTTCTATGGCTGAGTAACATTTCAGTGTGTGTGTGTGTGTGTGTGTGTGTGTGTGTGTGTGTGTGTATCTATCACACCCTTTTTATCCATTCATCTATTGATGGACAATAAAGTAGCTTCCATATCTTGGCTATTATAAGTAATTCTGTGATGAACATAGGAATGCATATGACTTTTTGAATTAGGGTTTTCATTTTCTATGGATACTTAGAAGTAGAATTACTAGATTGTATGGTAGTTCCATTTTTAACTTTTTGAGGACACTTCATGCTGTTTTCCTTAGTGGCTGTACCAGTTTACATTCCCACCAACAGTGCATGAGGATTCCTTCTTCTCCAAATCCTTGTCAACATTTATTTCTTGTTTTTTTTTTTTTAATTTTTTTTAAATTTTTTTATTATAGCCACTCTAACATGGGTGAGGTGGATACCTTATTGTGGTTTTGATTTGCATTTCTCTGATACTTAATGATGTTGAGCATTTTTTTCATGTGCCTGTTGGCCATCTGTATGTCTTCTTTGGAAAAATGACTATTAAGATCGTCTGCCCATTTTTTGATTGGATTGTTTGGGGTTTTTGTCACTATTGAGTTGTGTACATTCTTTAAATATTTGGGGATTAGCCTCTTATCAGATACTTGATTTACAAATATTTTCTCCCATTCAGTAGGTCATCTTTTCATTGTGTTGTTTCCCTCACCATGCAAAAGCATTTTAGTTGGATGTAGTCCCATTTGTATATTTTGCTTTTATTGTCTTTGCCTGAGGAGAGAGATCCTAAAACATATTGCTAAAATCAATGTCAAAGAGCTACTGCCAAATTTTCTCCTAGGAATTTTATGGTTTCAGATCCCACATTTAAGTCTTTAATCCATTTTGAATTTATTTTTGTGTATGGTGTAAGAAAATTGTCCAGTTTCATTCTTTTGCATGTAGCTGTCCAGTTCTCTCAACACTATTAAAGAGACTGTCTTTTCCTCATGTGTAGTCTTGCCTCCTTTGTTATAGATTAACCATACTATAATTGACCTATAATTATAGGTCACTATAATGTGACCCTATAATTGTGGGTTCATTTCTGGGCTCTCTATCCTGTTCTATTGATCTATGTGTCTGTTTTTGTGCCAGTACCATATTGTTTTGTAGTATATCTTAAAATGTGGATTTGATACCTTTAGCTTTGTTCTTTCTCAAGATTGCATTGGCTATTTGAGGTCTTTTGTGGTTCCATACAAATTTTAAGATTAGTTCTGTGAAACATACTATTGGTATTTTGATAGAGATTGCATTGAATTTTTAGACTGCTTTGGGTAGTATGGACATATTAACAATATTAATTTTTCCAATCCATAAGCACAGTATCTTTCCATTTATTTGTGTCTTCAATTTCTTTCATCACTGTCATATGGTTTTCAGAATACAAATCTTTTAACTCCTTGGTTAACTTTATTCCTAGGTATTTTATTCTTTTTGATGTAATTGTAAGTAGAATTCTTTTCTTAACTACTCTCTGATGGTTAATCATTAGTGTACAGAAACACAACAAGTTTCTGTGTATTAATTTTGTATCTTGTAACTTTACTGAATTCCATTAGTTCTAATAGTTTCTTGTGTTTTTTTGTTTTGTTTTGTTTTGTTTTTTATTTTTTTTGGTGGAGTCTTTAGTTTTTGTTTGTTTGTTTGCCTTTCACTCTTGATTGATGGTTTGGCTAGGTACTGACTTTTATTTATTTATTTACTTATTTTTAAATTTTTTTTTAAAATTTATTTTGAAAGAGAGAGAGAGAGAGAGAATGTGTGCAGGAGAGGGGCAGAGAGAGAAGGAGGGAGAGAATCCCAAGAAAACCCAACGTGGGGTTTGATCCTATGACCATGTAATCATAACCTGAGCAGAGATCAAGAGTCAGACACTTAACTGACTGAACCACCCAGGTACCTACTGTTGACTTTTAGGTTTCAAACTTTCCCTCAGAGTTTTTTGAGGGCATTGATCCTCTGTGTTCTCTCTATTATCTATCACCACAATAATGTTACATAGCAAAGTACCTTAAATGTGGTAGCTTAAACCATTTATTATTGCTTCCAATTCTGTGAGTTGTCTGGGCACTCCTTTGGGTCTCAGACGAGTCTGTGTTCAGCTGAGAGCAGTTAAGGGGCTGCTGATTTTAACGGGAATCACATATATTTGGAAATTGGTTAGCTGTAGGCTAGCCTAGGATGACTTCATATGCGATGACTCAGCTGTTTTCCATGTTGCTTTCTTATTCTCCCAGCAGGCTAGCCTGAATATGTTCTCATGATAGTGGCAGAGATCCCAGAGAAAGACTGGAAGTACACAAGCTCCTTTTCAGATCTCTTTTACTAACACTCACTGGTCAAAGCAAGTCATGTGGCTGAACTCATAGTCAGATGAGAGAGGACAATAAACTTATAAGACAAAGGGTTCTTTACAGGAAAATCATTATTTGGGGCCTTTAATACACCTAATTTACCACAGTGTTTTAGCATGTAATGTTGCCGATGAGAAGTCTGGTGCTAATCTAATTCTTACTCTTTTGTTTTTGTTTTGGATTTATTCTTTATCCTTGACCTAAAATTTCAAAATTTCTTTCCTAAAAATTGAGTATATATTTTTAGGAAATAATTTTAATGTATAGTTGTTCCATCTTTCAGTCTGAGGATTTGTCCTTAAACCCTGAAATTATCCCCTTTGATAATTTTTTTTCTTGCCATTTATTTTCTTTTTACTCTTTGAGGTTCTTGTTAATTGAATCTCCTGGATCAGTTCTCCATTTTTCTTATCTTTAATATAGTCTATGTCTTTGTCTTATTATTCTAGGAGACTACTAAATTGTTTTCCAGTCATTTTATTAAACATTTATTTTATTTGGCTATTAAAGAAATCCCTAGGGGTGCCTGGGTGGCTCAGTTGGTTAAGCATCCTACTAAGGCTCAGGTTATCATCTTCCAGTTCATGGGTTTGAGCCCCACATCTGGCTCTCTGCTCTCACTGCAGAGCCTGCTTTGGATCTTCTGTCTCTCTGCCTCTCCCTCTTTCTCTCTCTCAAAAATAAATGAACATTAAAAAAATTCCTAAAAGCTCTTTATTATTCTCTTTCTTTTTCATTGCTTTCTCTTTTAGCATTATGGATGTAATTTCTTTTTTTTTTTTCCCTACATTACCCCCCCTTTTTTTTTTATATTTATTTTTTTAATATATGAAATTTACTGTCAAATTGGTTTCCATACAACACCCAGTGCTCATCCCAAAAGGTGCCCTCCTCAATACCCATCACCCACCCTACTCTCCCTCCCACCCCCCATCAACCCTCAGTTTGTTCTCAGTTTTTAACAGTCTCTTATGCTTTGGCTCTCTCCCACTCTAACCTCTTTTTTTTTTTTTTTCCTTCCCCTCCCCCATGGGTTTCTGTTACGTTTCTCAGGATCCACATAAGAGTGAAACCATATGGTATCTGTCTTTCTCTGTATGGCTTATTTCACTTAGCATCACACTCTCCGGTTCCATCCACGTTGCTACAAAAGGCCATATTTCATTTTTTCTCATTGCCACGTAGTATTCCATTGTGTATATAAACCACAATTTCTTTATCCATTCATCAGTTGATGGACATTTAGGCTCTTTCCATAATTTGGCTATTGTTGAGAGTGCTGCTATAAACATTGGGGTACAAGTGCCCCTATGCATCAGTACTCCTGTATCCCTTGGATAAATTCCTAGCAGTGCTATTGCTGGGTCATAGCGTAGGTCTATTTTTAATTTTCTGAGGAACCTCCACACTGCTTAATTTCTAACTCTAGTAAATTATAAATTTTCTTTTGTCTCTTAGTTTTTCTTCTATACCTTGCTATTTGTTTTTGTTTTGTTTTGTTTTGTTTTTTTACCAAAGTCTTTTGTTATTTTTTCTTTTTTTTGGAAGGAAGAGATCTTTGTCTTCTGTAATGTTGGTTCTCTTCAAACATATACACATGGCAGTCCTTGGTTGTTCATTTATACTTATGATTAAAGTATAAGATAACTGGCATGTGCCTTCTTTATTATTTTATGAATAGTTTTATTTTCTAGTTGAATGCCTTTCGTGAATTGAAATCCTTACCAAGACTCTATGGAGTAATTTTCCTGAACAGCCTTGCTTTAACATCAGAGGATAGGGTAAGAATAGTGCTATAGGTTGGAATAGCTCCTACCCAAGCACATAGTAAACTTTTTATCATCTCTAATGCACATTTGGACACTTTACTGTTTGTATAATTAAGTTTTCTTTCTCTTAAAGCTCTAACTTGATTACAGGGTAGGAACTCTATTATATACATACTTTACCTCACAAAATCCTGCTTTGCACAAGATGGTTGCTTCATAACATTGATTAGCCTGTTTTCAGAAGACTTCATTGTTTGAGCAAGCATCCTTTTTCTGCTAGAAAATGTTACTGATCTTAGTTGGTTAATAATAAAAAAGCTCACTTCCTGTTTGCTCTATTTTCCTTCATAAGATCCACCATTTAGACACTTCTCATTCCAATAACTAAATTTATTTTGTAATTTCATCGTTTCCTGAGATTTCCCATCCAGCCATAGATATTTATAGGAATATCTAGGAAAATCTTTGAAGTCAAGTAGGAGATGAAGTGTATGAACATCTACTGAAATTCCCATTATTTTTAACTGTGCTTAGCTTACTGATGTATTGGATTTCCTTTTAACTAGACATGGGATTTGAGAAAGCAAAAATCAAAATTTATTGATTAAAAAATTAAGTTTGATTCTTAAACTATATGTAGCCATGAAAATCTTAAAATCAATGTATTCTAAGTTGTTTCTCTTTTTCATAAGTTTTATTTTGGAAAATTTCAATAATACACACATGTAGAGTATTATCATTAACTTCTATGTCCATCATCCAGAATTATCAACCATTCCCAATTATATTCCATCTATCCTCTGCCACCATTTTTCTTCTGGACTGTTATTTGTTCGTTTGTTTGTTTGTTTATAGAGAGCCTGAGTGGGGGAAGGGCAGAGGGAGAGGAAGAGAAAGAATCCTAAGCAGGCTCCTCACCCAGTGTGGAGCCCGAGGTGGGGCTCAGTCTAATGGCCCTGAGATTGTGACTTGAGCTGAAATCAAAAGTCTGATGCCAACCAACTGAGCCACACAGGCATCCTTCTTCTGGAGTATTTTAAAGCAAATTGTAGTCATCATTTCATTTCACATGTATTTTTTTTTTCATTATCATTCTGCCATTATCAAGCTTAAAAAAATTAAAACCCCTTAATTTCATCTAATAGTATGTACTTTAATTTTCCTGGCATCTCAAAAATGTCTTTTTTGACTTTTTAGAATTAGGATTCAAAAATGACACATTCATTGCATTTGGTTATGTAAGTTTCTTATCCATTAGGATTCTTCTTCCTCCCTCTTCTTTCCTTGTCAGTGATATGTTAGAGTACTGGTTCTCAATTTTTTTTTTTTTTTTTTTTTTTTTTTTGCCTCAGGACTTCGTTACACTTTTACAAATTATGGAGGACTCCAAAGACCTTTAATATATGTGAGCTATTTATTAATTTAATTTGTTTAATTTATGTGAATAATAGCTATTGATATTTACCATATCATAAAATAAAACTAAGAAGTTAAAATCTTTATTAATGAAAATATTTTAAATAAAAATTTCATTTAAAATAATAGTAAACCCACTGCATATTAACATAAATAAAATGTTTTATGAGAAACAAATATTTTCCAAAGCAAAACTGAGAAGTGTAGCATTGTTTTACGTTTTTGCAAATCTCGAATGTCTGGGCTAATAGAAGAGAGCTGTATTCTGTATCTGCTTTGCATTCAAACTATTGTATTAAGTTGTTTTGGTTGAAATATATGAAGGAAACCCATCCCCATACAGTTATAAAATCCTATAGCTTTTGAACAACTCCACAGAACACTTAGATAATAAAAGTGCAAGAGGCAAGTAATATCTTAGTGTTATTTAAAAAATAGTTTTGGCCCCATACAGCACTTGAACAGGTCTCAGGGATCCCTGGGTGGCTTTCTGCTCTTTATGCTGAAGTACCATGTTCTCCCCATCACACAGGGATGCTTGCCCTGCTCTGCCGCATCTAATGGCTTTAGGACTGAAGTGTTTGGGAAGAAGTCAGAGTAGAGCAGTATGGAATTCTTGAACTTTACTTACAGTCATTGAGGTTGGTTGTGCTACTGGTGAGTTAATTCTGAAACTCTTATATGTGCATTGTGTGAGAAAGGATTTGAGTAAAAATTACTGATGTTGGGAATGAGGGTCCCAAGCAAATAGGGAATGGGGAATGTGAGGAAGAATCTTGTATTAATGGATTTGAATTGGAGACATCAGTACTAAAAAAAAAAAATGTTTCTTAATTATGCCCAATAGAAGGGTATAGAAGCAATAACACTACAGTAATAATGAGCTTACCTAGTACCTGGAACTTGCGTTCTCCTTCCTTCTTTGGAGAAATGCCCGATTATAGTCCTGGGAAAGGAGGGCACAGGTGAGCCTCTAACACCTTGTGCCAGCAAGCAAAAAATGTATGCTCAGTGTCAAGGTGAAACCCCCAAAGTGTGAGAGCTGCCTGGAGGGCCTCCCACTTGGACTTAAACTATTTTTTATGTTAACTATTACTTAGACATTTTATATTATTTTATATTTGCACATGTTTGTAAACTCCTTGTACTTGTGGCTCTTATACCAGGATATAAGTAAGCCAAATTTACGAATAAACAAACAATAAAATAAGTACGATTCAAATGAACTGTTTTCACCTGAATATTTGTTGAAACACACAATTAGATTTACCCTATAACCAAAAATCTACCAAGGAATAATCCTAAATGCCATTTTTTTTTAGTTTGTTTGTTTATTTTGAGCCAGAGATAGACAGAGAAAGTGTGTGTGAGCAGGAGAGGGGCAGAGAGAGAGAATTCTAAGCAGACTATGCGCTGTCAGTGTAGAGCCTGATGTGCGGCTCAAACTCACGACCTGTGAGACCATGCCCTGAACTGAAATCAAGAGTTGGACGCTTAACTGATTGAGCCACCCAGGTGCCCTTCTTAGATGTCATTCTTTTTTTTTTTTTTTTTTAATTTTTTTAATGTTTATTTTTGAGAGACAGAGAGCACAAGCAGGGGAGGAGCAGAGAGAGAGGGAGACACAGAATCCAAAGGAGGCCCCAGGCTCTGAGCTGTCAGCACAGAGCCTAATGCGGGGCTCAAACTCACAGACCATGAGATCATGACCTGAGCCAAAGTCAGATGCCTGACTGACTGAACCACCCAGGTGCCCCAGAAGTCAGTCTTGATGACATATTACTGTGACTGTAAAGCTTTCATGTTCATTCCAGAGAAGATTATTGTGTTGTTATTGAATTCTACATTACAGTGGCATCTAAGTCCAGTTGCTGCAGAAGAAAAATATCTAAAGTTTTCAATATTTGCAGACATTGCAAGATAACAATTTATTTTATTTTTCTCCTTTTCATTTTTAAAAAAAATTTATATTCAAGTTAGTTAACATATAGTGTAGTCTTGGCTTCAGGAACAGAACCCAGTGATTCATCTCTTACATACAATGCCCAGTGATCATCCTGAAAAGTGCAGTCCTTTAAGGCCATCACACATTTAACTCACTCCTCACTTAACCTCCCCTCTAGCAGCCCTCAGTTTGTTCTCTATATTTAAGAGTCTCTTATGGTTTGCCTTCCTCTCTGTTTTTATCTTATTTTTCCTTCCCTTCCCCTGTGCTCACCTGTTGAGTTTCTCAAATTCCACATATGAGTGAAATCATATGACATCTGTCTTTGTCTGACTGACTTATTTCTCTTAGCATAATGCCCAATGTTTATAGCAGCACTACAAACAATAGCCAATTGTGGAAAGATCCCAAATGTCCATCACCTGATGAATGGATAAAGAAGATGTGGTATATATACACAATGGAATACTACTCAGCAATGAAAAAGAATGAAATCTTGCCATTTACAACAATGTGGATGCAACTGGAGGGTATTATCCTAAGCGAAATAGTAATTTAGTTTAAACACTGAGTCTGATTCAGGCTGAGATCATTCCATAGGTACTTGAAGTGATTTGTGCACCCATTTAAAATGACATGACTTTGACTCAGATTTCCTTATTCCTTCTCTTGATCTTTAACGAGAAATTTTGAACTGTTGAAAACTCCTTTTATAATAAATTGGGTGTGATTTTCCTTGGCTTGATGTGGGTACATTTATATATTGAAGTCCAGATTTATGCTATTTCTCATAATTTGTGACAATCAATTTAGTATATTTCTCTAGTGTACTATGTTTTTACATTAAATTTGCTTAAATGTTAATACTTTAAACTGAAGTCTGTTCCTATGAAAGACATGACTTTCAACTACAGATTCTTTGATAAAAGGGAAACTGTCTTATGACTGGTAAAAAGTTTTCAGTACAAATACTGTGTAGAACAATTAGCTTAATTTTAGGTGGCACTAACCAAAGAGGAGTTAGTCATGCTTATCTACACATACAGTTAAATTCTGTGACTTTTGGTGATCAGTTGTGTTCCCATGACCCTAATACCTAGACGGCAGCATTCAGCTTTGAGGTCGCTTTCTAGATGATGTGAAATATATTCATATACATTTTTTAAACCGTTGAGTAAAGATACAAGGTTTAAAAACATTCTTAGAGCACTTATATACAGCCCTCAACATCCTCCACTAAGTGCACACACACACTGTAGTACGACACTTTGGAGATATCAAGTGATGTGGATTTGGAATTATATTTGGGAAGGGTGTTAATTAAGCCTCTTTTCTCAAGGACATAATCCAAATCCCTAATTAATTTCATAAAAGCACTTCCAACTGATCTTTATTCACCAGCTTTCTGGGTTTGCAGAAATTTTTCGTCCCCTCTTAAAGGCTGCTTCCAGAACACATAGCTGTAGACTACTTTCTAGCACATCCATGTTCTGCTACCACTATTTAAAATGTTCCAAAATCCGTCTATTCCAGTTGTATTTTATTATACAATTTAATATATGTTTATTATATGTTATAATTATACAATCAAGTTAGATACTATATAAATCAATGAAATAAATACTGGGATGGGAATTATTTCTGTGGACACTAAGACTGAATGCTTTGGGTGTTGGTAAAAACATGACACTGTGCTTGCTGCCTAATTAGGTGTGACTCAGTAATTGAGATTGGAGGGGGGAATTGTATTAATCTATAAAGGGTTTTCATTTAAACTGCTTTACAGGAGACCCTGTGTTTTCTTCCTGCCCTGAGACTAATTAGAAATTTGAAGATGATATTGTGATAACTTTCCTTATATCTGAAGATGAGCAAATGCACGTATGTTTACATGTTTTAGTTAACATATGTGAAGTACTAATCAATTTTTGACTGTCCAAATTAACCAACTTTTACTTTAAACAGTTAACTACTGGTTCTGAGTATATCATATAAGAGAGAATCTAACGTACCTTCAACCAGTCTCATTACTTAAACCTTTAGTCCTAGCTGGAAATGTGATGCTGAGTTACTCATTTTCCTTAGATGAGCTTTTATAACACAGGTCTCAGTGGTTTTTTGATTGTTTGTTTGTTTATTTTAAAGAAAATAATATATAACTATTTAGTCCTTGAAAAGAGAAGGGAGGAAATTAGAAAAGACTCTACTGTAATTATCCAAAAATTCTGTAGACGTGCCATTGTTCTTTATGCACAGCAGATGCACAGTAAAGGCTTGGTTCCAAATGAGCAGAGCCAAGACATTTGTTTTAAAATTTAAACCTGTTTTAGAATTCTCTTTCTATATTTCTTTTTGAGGCTTGTCTTTGAATATTAATATTCTGTCTCCTCATATTTTCTGGTTTGTGCTGGAGTGACTGGCTGAACGAGGGATAATCTGGTTATATGCTTATGACCCAGAGAGATTGAAGATGCTCTTGGCTAAGGATTTGGACTTGAAAGAAATGATTATGTGATGGATAAGATTCCATAACGCCACCTGTCTCCTATTCTCTGTGCAGTTCTAACTAACACCTACATAGGTATTTGAAAATGTTCTGACTTGTGATCTGTTTACTTAAGTAACAGAAAGTTCTGCAGACTGGTGCCTAAAAACTTTTAATGATTCTGAAGCAACACTGGAAAGATTTTATCTTTGAAAAACAAATACATATATGACTCACTATGGGCAAATGCAAGGTACTTTTTCTTCTTTTTGGAAATCAGTGGAGTTTTTCCAATGCTTTAATTTACTTTTCATAGGCTATAATATCACAGTTGTGAGCATTTCCAATAACCCAGATTACAGCCCAGCTGCACTGTTTGGAAAGAAGCTGCCTGAGTGGGACGGATCTTGTCATGCTTCTTCGAAAAGATGTTTGTGGTTATCTGACCAAAGGAA
Source organism: Panthera leo (assembly GCF_018350215.1). Taxonomy (NCBI): domain Eukaryota; kingdom Metazoa; phylum Chordata; class Mammalia; order Carnivora; family Felidae; genus Panthera; species Panthera leo. Next base: position 48,591,379 of record NC_056687.1, on the reverse strand, counting down.
GAGCTTAAAGATATAGCTTTTTATTCTGTCTCTCACTTCACTATATGCTACCTAAAATTTTTATTAGATGACTCATTTCATAATTATGACTTGGTTAATGTTAAAATAAATGTATTTTAATACTTAATTGTACAAATAGACTTTTTTCCTCTCTATCCTTCATCCCTTGTGAGTAAATTGAAGCAACCAGAGCATATCCCTTTTGCAATCACTAAAACCATTTTGTTGAATATATGTATAACATTAAATATATGCATATGTATAAGTCATTGTTTACCTCTGAAAATAGCCAAAGTTAGAATTTTCTGAAAGCCCCTTTTGTGCATTGTAGTTTTTGAAAAAATGAATTTTATCTTTTTTAGAGTAGTTTTAGATTCACAGAAAAACTGAGCAGAAAGTACAGAGAATTCCCATATATCTCCTGCCCTATATAGGCACAATCTTCCTCACTATTAACATCCTGCAACAGACGGGTATATTTGTTACAAATGATGAACCTAATTGACACAGAATTATCACCCACACTCAATAGTCTTGGTGCTACATGTTGCATGGATTTGGACAAAAGTGTAATAACATCTATCCATCATCATAGTAACATATCGGGTAGTTTCACTGATCTAAAAATAATTTCTGCTCTGTTTATCCATCCCTCCATCCCCCTATATCAGTAACTATTGATTTTTTTTACTGTCTGCATAGTTTTGCCTCTCCAGAATGTCATATAGTTGGAATAATGCGGTATATAGCCTTTTTAGATTGGCTTCTTTCAATTAGTAATACACATTTAAGGTTTTTCCATGTCTTTTCATGGCCTGATAGCTTATATCTTCTTAGCAATGAATAATATTCCGTTGTCTGGATAGACTGCAGTTTATGTATTGACTCACCTGCTAAAGAACATATTGGTTGTTTCCAAGTTTTGGCAATGATAAATAAGGCTGCTACAAACATAGATGTGTGTGGTTCTTGCATGGACATGTTTTCAACTCCTGTGGGTAAATACCAGGGAGAGAAATTGCTGGATCATATGGTATGAATATGTTTACTTTATAAGAAACTGTTAAACTGTCTTCCATAGTAGTTGTACCATTTTGCTTTCCATTAACAATGGATAAGAGTTCCTGGTGAGATGTATTTTTAAATACTTTTATTGTAAGTTTTATAACAATCTTTTAAAATGGGTATTAATGAGGTTAATATATAAAAGTAATCAAGAAGACTGATTACCCTGACGCTAAGAAACTAGTCTGAAGTCTATTCTGGTTCAAAAGTATGTATTTTTTCTGTGCCATATTGCTTCTGCTCAATGTAAGCCATGATAAAACCCATAAAATATTTATAGATCCATTAAGTTGAACTATTTTTTCTAAATAAGCTTGAAATACAATCAGAATTTCCACACTCTGGCTCTGGATTTGTTAAAACTGAGGTCTGGCTTGCTAACTGAGGTCTCGCTTGGTATGTAAATGGTGACTAGTTAATTAATGGTAGAGCCAGTTTTGTCCAAAGTTTTGTTAACTTTGGATCTTAGCAGTTGTAAGGCTGATTTTTCATATGTTGCTTACGGTGTTGTCTTGCTATACTATATTCTCTTTTATTTTCAAAAGTCGTGTTAAATTTGGATTTTTTTAAAACAAAGTTTTAGCGCTTTTGGTCATGTATACTATTAAATTCACAGATAAGTCCAGACCTGAATAACTTGAAAAACTTGAATGTGTTAAAGTGAGAAATTCACACAGGAAGGTTTTCAGTGTATGTGTCATAAAAACTAAGAGAATTGATTCTAGCTGTCATGAAAGATGGTTCCATTTATGTGGAGTTCCTCCCATGCAGCTAGTACTCAAATAAGAACAAAGCTTCATCTTCCTACTTTTACTTTTCTACCGCTCTCTGCTCTTCATATTCAGGGGTTCAACAAATATTTATTGGTCATCTTACTTTGGGCAAGGTTGCATGTGCGTGAAAGTATGTGGCATAGTGTGTACCTTACTCTCAGCCCTATTGCACTCCTGTAGAGTGGACATTAATCTCACAGGATAATATGACTTCCCTTCTGTTCCTTAACTACTAATTATTCCTTCAATGTTTTCCATCTTGCCAATGGGCTTTGCTTAAGTAGTTTCTTTATATCCTCAACCATATATAGCATCATGTTCCTCCCGTAAAATGTATTCTGCCATGATTGATCCCTTGGATTATTGAACCTCAGAAAAATCCTATATCAATTTCTTTCTTAATCCCTGTGTTTTACTTCTGTGTCCTTAAAGCCAGTAAATTTCTACCACATGGAACTTGATCAGCCCATTAGGATTGTGAATAAATTATGGAAAATAACTTTAATAATGATGATGGTGAGCATTACTTAAATGTAACTTTTACAGACAAAAATAAAAGATAAAGTTTGGTGATTGCTATGACATATTAAAGAATCATAAGTATAAAAGATGAATTTTATATTAGAAGAATGAGCTGGAAAGGGAAGTTTAGTGCTAGTGACCACTCTGTTCTCAAAGGGCAAAGCATCCCAAAATAAGGTAGTTCCTGACTAGTTTGAGTACTAGTTGGGAAGACCTGGTGCTTAAAGCTTGTGTCTTTTTTTTTTTAATGTTTATTTATTTTCAGAGGTAGTGAGAGAGAGAGAGAGAGAGAGAGAGAGAGAGAGCATGCACATGTGAGCAGGGAAGGGGCAGAGAGGGAGAGAGAGAATCCCAAGTAGGCTCCACTCTGTCAGCACAGAGCCTGATGTGGGGCTTGATCCCATGAACCATGAGATCATGACTTGAGCCAAAATCAAGAGTCAGATGCTTAATGGTCCTTGTTGTATTAGCCTTCTGTGACCATAGGAAAAATATTAAATTTCTTCCTAATTGCTTGCAGTACGTGAAATATCACAGCTTATCCAAATCTATAAATCTTATATCTGCAAGTTTTCTTTGTTAGGTCTGTTTTTGTGAGAAAGGGAAAAAAGTGTAAGTGGAATGCATCTATCAGTTCTTAAATTAGGAAAATTGAACTAGATAGTTGAAGTGTCAAGCTAATTCAAAATTTGTAAACATTTTATAAATAGTATAGCACCCCAATAGTATAGTAGGAATGCTGTGCTAGATTTAAGGGTGATATAGGTGATCCCATGGTATGTAATTATTAAGTTGAAGACAATACATTAGGCTGACATTGAGTTTTTATAGTATAACCTCTCATGAAGCCTCTTGTTAACATGCAGGTGATTAATCCCCAAGTGGGCTCATGCCATTGGCTCTGGCAGTCTCTACCTCATATACAACACAGAGCTGGAGCCCATGAGGATGTTACACCTATTCTTGGCAATGTTTTACATGGATTTCTATGACTATACAATTATTTAGGGGAAAATGGTATGTGGGAAGGATTCTTAGTATTTATTATTTTAGACATAATAAATAAGTTTCTAAAAATTAATTGGTCAAAAGATTTCCCCAGTCTCTTGTTTATTTTCAGAGGCAAAGGAAGGAAGCTGGTGACCTTTCTGTATTCTCACATCAACAGCCACGAGGCATTTTAATTTAAGGGGAAACAAAATCTGTGACCCACTTTTAAACAATTGAGACTGATTAACCTTTGTTTAAATTCATCTAACTTAAAATAAACAGTCTGGAAATAAGTTCTTGGACATTTTTCAGTAGGAAGAGGAGAAAATGGTCATTTAAATACCCAAAGTAAGAAGAGATGTTAACTACACAGTTGCTGGTGTGAATTGTGGGAAAACTTTATTTAAAAATCTTTATTGGCTCTTTAACGTAGAGATCCTATCCTCATCTCTCCTGGTTTTAAAAATGGGTTAGTTTTACAGGTGAATGAAACCAAAGAGGATCTTAACAAGGGTCTATATTTACATGTGTATACCTTTAAACAAAGAAAAAATATATTTGTTCTTTGTGGAAATTGGGAATATATCTCCCCTCCTTCTCTAAAATGTATTGAATCATAGTGTTAAATGCGCAAGAGCTGAAGAGGATTGAATTGAGAGTCTCTTTAACCTGAACCATCCAAAATTTGAATTCTTATGGTAGTGGAATTTGGTAGTGTGTGTCATTTTTCATGGTACTCTTTTTTGTAGTTTTGGGCTATGTAGGAGTCAGGAGGTTGAATTTGGAATTAACCAGTAGTATGAGTTGAGCAAGCTATTTAATCTCTCTATGCCTCCGTTTCTATTAAAGAATAGAAAAGGGGAAACTGTCTTTGCTGAGACAAAAACAGGATATGAGCATAATGTATTTTAAGCCATATATTTCTATAAAAACTCAAATGGAATTAAGACATCAACAATGAAAAGTTTGGCTTAGGTGGTGATGTTCTTAAGAATTTCCATGGCCACAAAAAAACCCCACTAAGCTTTATTTTTAAAAATTATTATATTCATAAATTGAATGCCCTTAGAGTGTAAAGAATGATGCATTTTGTTGATAGAAGAGAGTGCATTTATAATTCTTTGAGGAATCTTTTAATTGGTGTGTATGTATATATTTAGTATCTATCAAATATCTAATAAATTTACTTAATGACCTGCATTTATATCAATAATGTGATTGCCTTTCTGTTCTAATTAGCCAATAGTGGTTTCATTTAGGACCAAGAACTCAGACTGTTACATGTTGGCTTTTCTTTTCTTTTTGCCTTAAGTTACTTTTTCCAATTTTCCTTAGCTGAATAGTATTTAACCAAACCTGTTAATAGGTTTTCCTTCACAAATATTTCAAAATGTAGCTTTTGTTTTAGTTATTTTTTAGAGTTTTTATTTTAATTCCAGTTAACATACAGTGTTATATTAGTTTCAGGTGTGCAATATAGTGATTCAACACTTCCATACGTTACCCCATGCTCATCATGACAAGTGCACTCCTTAATCCCCATCACCTATTATTTTAAATCTGTTTGCAACTTCACAAAGACTTTGAAATATAACTAAACAGCATATAACTAATTCTTAGTACTCTATTAATAAGACACCTAATAAGAGACTGATATAATCTATTAAAGGAAAAGACAGGACTTATATAAGAAAAAGAAGCAAAGAGGAGAAGAAACAACGAATTGTTTTCATTGGGCAAGATGTGGATGAGTTGGCACCAAGCAAAGAGAACTTTATCTTTGGTTGCTCATGGATTCTCCAGGAGACCTTGAATATTTCCCTGTAACAGTTTGTTCAGCATTGTGTCTATTAGTGCCCCTCATTAGTGTCTCCATCTTGGTTTTGCTAGGTGTGCTTCATTCCTCTTATCACCATTTTTCATGACCAATCACTTTTTTTTTTACATATGCCCAATACATAGCTATCTTAATTTTCTATTGCTGCTGTAACAAATTATCACAAAACTAATAGCTAAAAGAATACAAATGTATTATTTTATAGTTCAGAGTCTAAAATAAGTCTGCAGGGCTGTAGGGGATAATTTATTTCCATGATCTTTCCAGCTTCTACAGCTGGCCTGCATTCCTTGGCTCATTGCTACATCATGCTGGCCTTTGCTTCTGTTGTCATGTCTTCTTTGCGATTATGTTGAGCTCACCCAGGTAATCCAGGGTAACCTTCCCATCTAAAGATCCCTAATGTCCCTTTTGCCATGTAAAGTGACATATTCACAGGTTTGGGGGATTAGAATGTGGACATCTTAGGGGGGATGTCATTATTTCTGACTGTCGCAACAGCAGATGACAAGATCCATGGTCAATATAAGAAGCTGCAGTAATTACAGTAATGCCCATAATTAACCAGGAGCTTAAAACAAAAGGCTATTATGACATATCAATAATTGATAATTATGCCTTTTATGATTAAAGTTCTAAGTCTTCTTCACAAAGTAGTTAAAAAGTAAAAAGTAGACTTTATAACACATTTTCCATGAGATCCATCAGTAAGATCATAATTTGTTTTTACTTTCTTCATGGAAATTCATTTATTTCCATGTATATACGTTTATTGGTTAATAATCACCAGGAACAAACTATGTGTCAAGTTCTGCCCTCATAGAGAGATAACCTGTAGTGATTGATAGGATTACATGGCAGTGTTGGGAATGAGGGGCATAGATATCTCAGGGAGAGTATATGGAGCTCCTAACGTCCTGTGGAGGATGTGGATGGATTTTGGCAGTCACTTAGATAAATAGCCAAAAGGTCTAAGAAAAGAGCTGATTGACCTTTAGGCATCAGTGTTCTAGGCATTTATACCATGAGAAAACTAACTATAAAAACTGTCCATAGCTCTCCCTGTTACTCTTTTGTAAGACATTTTCCATTGACAACTTTGAGTGAAATTTTCTTGGCTTTCAGAGGTTTTCCTGTCATGCTGTTTTTAGACAGTAATTTGATGACCATGAGAAAGGAAGAACTGCTCTTGGTTTGATGACCATCAGAGAGTTTGGTGAGAGGACAGCTGTAAAGTTGAAACTGTGTCATCTTTTCATATTACTGCCTCAGTGATGCTAGTCATTGCCTGACCACGCAATTAAAAAAACAAAAAACAAAAAAAAACCCCATCCAGTTCCTGTTGCATCTACTCCAGACACAATGCAAGAACCTCTGAACTTCTTGGGGCAAGGGTTTCCCATGTAGCTTTTTTCCATTGAAGGCAATCGTTGGCTGGCATGAGGATGCCTTCCCTAATGACCAGGAGCTGTTGAATCCCGATCATTGCTACATTCTAAGGAATGCAGACCACTCAGCACTGATGCTCTTTATGGTATTAGGAAGGTCCTTGGCTACAAAACAGCATTTAGCTCTGGGGCCACAATTACAACATAACTTGTCACCTTCAGATCTGCACATAAATGAGTAAGTTCTAGCTGTTACTTGGAATCTATTTTCATGGCCATCTCTTAATAAATTCTACTGAGTTTCATTAAGAGTTTTGTTTATTTTTCAGAGTGCACGTATGACTCTAATCTTTATTGCACTACAGCTTTTGAAGCTTTTGTCTGAGGTTCTGTTCTGAGACCCCTGTCACTGGATTATAGATTTGGTGCAACTGACTCATAAAGTTTACCATACCAAAATCTATCTTAACCACCTCTTCAGGGTGATACATTGTACAGTTGGTTGCCTGTGGACCACTGGCTTGAAGAGATAGATAATAGATGACTAACCAGAAAGTTTTCAGAAGAACCTAAACTTTTATAGGTTGCACTTCCTTTTAAAAATGATGTTTTATGGGGAAACAAACTTTATATTCCCACAGGTGGCTGCTGCATTGACCTTAATTGGGACTTATTTCTATAGGCTTTGTTGTTAAATGTTTGTTTTTAGTATGTCTTAACTCTCTATGGTTGTGTAAAAGACTGGATTAGATTATTCCATGTTCCAGAATAGATATTGTTTTGTTTGGGAACTACTGGTAAAGCAAATCTATGTTTTGTTTAAGCCTAACAACCCATTTTTATTATAGACTTTTTTATAATAAGGAAAATATTGCTTCTTTATTCTTTAATTATATAGTGGTATTCTTAGATATGTATCTCCATGAAACTAAAACAAGTAGTAATTTGGAAGAAGAATTTAGAACTTTTTAAAAATAAGGTTATTTAAACTTTTGTAAACTTTTATACAAGTTACTTGCTTTTAGATAAACATTCTAAGGGAGTATTTGTCTTAGATTATTTTGAATTCTAACATGCTGCTTTCTGACAATCCCTTAAGATTATAAATTTGACATATCAGACCAGGCTATTAAGGAAAACAAAATGGCTTTATTATCCCAGGTAGGTGGAAAAATTAAGGATATTTTTATGTAAGATGGCAAAAAACTTGGTCATATTCTCTATAGTTTTGGCTTTCTTACAATAAAGTAACAAATGCAATTCTAACCACAAGTTTATCTTTACCACATTTACCACAAGGGTAAATGCACAGAGTTAGTTCCTAGAGCCCCGTGCTCATTTTCAAGCTAATTCTTGCTCTGATTTATTAAGATATAATTGACAAATAAAGTTGTATATATTTAAATTGTACAACATGACAACATACATAGAGAAATGGTTACCATAATCAAGGTAACACATCTGTCACTTGACATAGTTGCCATTTTTCTTTCTGTGTGGTGAGAATGTTTAACATCTACTCTCAGCAAATCTCAACTTGACAATTGAGTATTATTAACTATAGTTACTAGGCTATAAATTAAATCCCCGGAAGTTATTCATTTCATAACTGAAAGTTTGTGCACTTGGACAAACATCTCTCCATTTCCCCCACTCCCCAGTTCCAGGCAACCACCATTCTACTTTGTTTCTATGAATTGAATTTTTTAAGGAAAAGATTCGATTATATGTGACAGCATATAGTATTTGTCTTTCTCTGTCTGGCTTATTTCACTTAGAATAACATCCTCTGGATTTATCCATGTTGTCATAAATGACAGGTTTTCCTTATTTTTTATGGCTTTACCCTGACACCAAAGCCAGGCAAGGACACTACAAGAAAATAAAAGTATAGCCCAATATCTATGGTGAACATAAATGCAAAAATCCTTAACAAAATACTAGCAAACACAATTCAACAGCACATCAAATGGATCATATAATATGATCAAGTGGGATTTATCCCTGGGATGCAAGGATTGTTCAACATATATAAATCCGTAAATGTAATATACCACATTCACAGAATGACCCATATGGTTATTTTAATAGATGCAGAAAAAGCATTTGGCAAAATTGAACATCCTTTCATGATAAAAGATTTCAACAAATTAAGAACAGAAGGAATGTACCATAATATGCCAGAATATATACATATCATAATGTACTCTAGTCACTAAAACAAAGGCCATATATAATAGACCACAGCTAATATACTCAGTGGTGAAAAGCTGAAAGCTTTTCCTCTAAGATCAGGAACAAGATAGAGATGCCCACTCTGATCGCCTCTATTCACCATAGTGCTGGAAGTCTTAGCTAGAACAATTAGGCAAGAAAAAAAAGGCATCCAAGTGAAATGGTCTTTTCTTGCAGATGACATGATCTTATACATACAAAGCTCTCCATCGAAAGCTCCACAAAAAACTTCAAAAAGACCAACCCCTCAAAATAACAAAGAAACCACACCAATAAACTAAAGTTTCAGAATACAAAATTAATATACAAAAATCAGTTGCATTTACACTACCTTAATTTCTACAAGAGAAATTAAGGAAACAATTCATTTACAGTATCATCAAAAAGGGTAAAATACCTATGAATAAATTTAACCAAGGATTAAAGATCAATACACTGAAAACTACAAAAAATCGATTAAAGTAATTGATTAAGACACAAATAAATGGAAATATATTCTTGCTCAGGGATTGGAAGAATTAATATTGTTAAAATGTCCATACTACCCCAAGTACTCTGCAGATTCAATGCAATCTCTGTCAAAACCCCAAAGGCACTTTTTACAGAAATGAAAAACAGTACTAAAATTCACATGGAACTGCAGTATTTGAACAGCCAAAGCAATCTTGAGAAAGGACAAAGCTGGAGCCATCACACTTCCTGATTTCAAACTATATTACAAAGCTATAGTAATCAAAACAAAATGGTACTGGCATAAAAACAGACACAAAGGTTAGTGAAAAGGAATAGAAAGCTCAGCTATAAATCCACATAGATGTTCAAGTAATCTTTGACAAGAGTGTTAGGAATACACAATGGAGGAAGGATAGCTTCTTCAGTAAGTGGTGTTGGGAAAACTGGACAGCCACATGCAAAAGAATGAACCTGGACCCATATCTTCTTACACCACTCACAAAAATCAACTCAAAATGGGTCAAAGCCTTAAATGGAAGACCTGAGGCCATAAACATCCTAGGAGAAAACATGGGAAAAAAAGACTTGACATTGGTCTTGGCAATGATTTTTTTATGTATATAACACCAAAAATATAAGCAACAAAAGCAAAAATCAATGAGTGGGACTACATTAAAGTAAAAGGCTTCTGTGCTAACAAAAGAAAAAAATCAGTAAAAAGGCAACCTGTGGAATGGGAGAAAATATTTGCAAGTCATATATCTGATAAGAAGTTAATATCTAAAATATGTCAGGAACTCATAAAACTCAATGACAAAAAAATAAAAATGTTTAAATAAATTAAATTAATTTCAATCAATTTTAAAAGGATTTGAATAGACATTTCCCCAAAGACATACAAATGGACAACAGGTAAATGAAAAGTTGTTTAACATCATTAATCACCAGGAAAATGCAAATCAAAACCACAGTGATATAGCACCTCACACCTGTTAAGATGACCAATATATTGGAAAAAAAAAAGATAACAAATTCGGTTGAGGATGTGGAGAAAAGGGAGTCTGTGTACTCTTTTGGAGGAAATTTAAATTGGTGTAGCTACTATGGAAAACACTATGATGGTTCCTTAAAAAATTAAAAACAGAACAGCAATCCTACTTCTGGGTATTATCTAAAGGAAATAAAATTAGTATCTCAAAGAGCTATCTATACCCCCATGTTCATTGTGGCATTATTAATGATAGCCAAGATATGGAAATAAGTATGGTGACTACACTTTTTGTGGTGAGCATTGAGTAAATACAGAATTGCCAAATCAATATATTGTACACCTGAAACTAATATAACACTGTATGCCAATTATATCTAAAAAAAAAAAGATGTGGAAAGAACCTAAGTGTCCATTGATGGATGCATGGATAAAGAAAATATATAGCTTTTGCTTTGATACAATATACATTAAGCACCTGCCACTGTAAAAATTATTTTTTCTGTCTATAGAGAAAATTCAAGGGTTGTATCTAATTTAACTATTAGTATGCTCTCCTCACCTGTCTGGGTCTGCCTCTGTAATCCTGCAATATTAAACAAAAGGGGATTCTTGCCTTGAGCTTTAGCAGTAAAGTATTTATGTCTCAGTTAGATTAAGCAGTGATACTCTGTTTTATCAGGTAGGTTTCAGGCCCTAATGAAATCAAGAACGATGATTCCTTTTGGTAGTGGTTTGCTAGATGTTTTGTTTGTTTTTTAATATCATGTTTAGAATACTCATCTGTACCAGGATGGAGCAGTGATGGCAGAGAGTCTGTTAATAATCTCAAAATTAAAAGCTGTGCAGGTAATTTAAGTAAATAACTTTTGCATCTTATTTTTTATTATTATTTTTAATATGAAATTTATTGTCAAATTGGTTTCCATAACACCCAGTGCTCATTCCAACAGGTGCCCACCTCAATACCCATCACCCACCCTCCCTACCCTCCCAGCCCCCATCAACCCTTAGTTTGTTCTCAGTTTTTAAGAGTCTCTTATATTTTGGCTCCCTCCCTCTCTAACCAATTTTTTTCCTTCCCCTCCCCTCATGGTCTTCTGTTAAATTTCTCAGGAACCACATAAGAGTGAAAACAGATGGTATCTGTCTTTCTCTGTATGACTTATTTCACTTAGCATAACACTCTCCAGTTCCATCCACGTTGCTGCAAAAGGCCATATTTCATTCTTTCTCATTGCCATGTAGTATTCCATTGTGTATATAAACCACAATTTCTTTATCCATTCATCAGTGGATAGACATTTAGCCTCTTTCCATAATTTGGCTATTGTTTAAAGTGCTGCTATAACCATTGGGGTACAAGTGCCCCTATGCATCAGCACTCCTGTATCCCTTGGGTAAATTACTAGTAGTGCTATTGCTGAGTCATAGGGTAGATCTATTTTTAATTTTTTGAGGAACCTCCACACTGTTTTCCAGAGCGGCAGAAGAATGAAACTAGACCACTTTCTTACACCATTCACAAAAATAAACTTAAAATGGATAAAGGACCTGAATGTGAGACAGGAAACCATCAAAACCCTAGAGGAGAAAGCAGAAAAAAACCTCTCTGACCTCAGCCGCAGCAATTTCTTACTTGACACATCCCCAAAGGTAAGGGAATTAAAAGCAAAAATGAACTATTGGGGCCTCATGAAGATAAAAAGCTTCTGCACTGCAAAAGAAACAATCAACAAAACTAAAAGGCAACCAATGGAATGGGAAAAGATATTTGCAAATGACATATAGGACAAAGGGCTAGTATCCAAAATCTATAAAGAGCTCACCAAACTCCATACCCAAAAAACAAATAACCCAGTGAAGAAATGGGCAGAAAACATGAATAGACACTTCTCCAAAGAAGACATCCAGATGGCCAACAGGCACATGAAAAGATGCTCAACATCGCTCCTCCTCAGGGAAATACAAATCAAAACCACACTCAGATATCACCTCACGCCAGTCAGAGTGGCCAAAATGAACAAATCAGGAGACTATAGATGCTGGAGAGGATGTGGAGAAACTTTTGCATTTTAGAAGACACTTGCCCCATATAAATGTGAGAAATTGGGCCAGACATTCTAGATTTTTAAGAAGAAATGAAAGTCTGAATACTTTATATGAAGTGTACTATTGTTTTATATTGGCAATGAACTAAATCAAAACATTGCAGACCAAAGAAAACACAACTGCTAGATTGAAACCTCTGGAGTAAAGGACATCTAGTTTCCTTCTATCTGTACAACATGTCTAGTTAATGAATTGTACTCACCACTCCATCACCCTGTTCTCATTGGCTCATCATACAGTTTCTTTATTAAATAAGATGCCAAGGAGTGTCTTATCAATAACCTGATTATGTCTTTTTACCATAGAAACCTAGCTTTGATATTTTGGTTTAGAAAAATGATACTGATAAATGGCTCTAGAGTTTTGTCCAAATGATGCTAATGGGATTCCTTTTGATCACATACTTTAATATCATTGTCAGAATAAGTACTAACCTGAATATGAACTTGTACTTTTTAGTTTTTAAATTTTTCTTAATTTTTGGGAGAGAGAGTGTGGAGGGCACATGGGGGAGGGGCAGAGAGAGAGGGAGACAGAAGATCCAAAGGTGGCTCTGTGCTGACAGCAGGGCACCCAGTGCAGGGCTCGAATTCACGAACCATGAGTTCATGACCTCAGCTGAAGTCAGATACTTAGACTGAGCCACCCAGGCACCCTGAACTTGTACTTTTTAAAAGCACTATTGAACTAAGTCATGGTTTAGGTTGTCAGCCATCACAGACCTGATAAAATTAGATAGGAAGCGCAGTGATTTTTGTTACAAAATTTTTGACTAAAGGAAACTTGGTATCTAAATCTTAATCATAGGACTGTAACTCTTTGGGAGGGAATCTCTAATAAAATTTTAAGTGGGGAAAAAAGTAAATCAGAATTTCAGCATCCAAAAATAGAATTATGGATTTTTCCTCAAAATATTTGGCATTAGTGTTTGACTCTTGTATTGGACCCTCTATTCCAAATATGTGTAGAAACCGAATAGAATAAGGAAAAGCAAGAATTTTTGGTTAGTTTTAAGTAAGCTTGCAATGTTGTATGGAAAATTCTTTTCAAAAAAGCCCTGAAATACCTTGGCAGAGCTCAAGGATATTGCTGTTTGATGCACAAGTTTGAGCCCTGACAGATTTCTCTTAGTATCATTCCTTCACATGTTAATATGATCGAGTTCTAGATTCTCGCTGGAAGGTATTAAGCAAGAGAAATGGTACTACTGGATGTAGAAGGAAAGTAGTTGACACGGGATACTTGGGAGCATTCAGACGTACTTCAACTTCAATTAAGATTTAGCCAAGGACATTGCTGCTTACTTTATAAAGTGGTGGACTTTGTTTTATGTGACCTTTTTCTATTTGATAAATTTATTCAAATATAAAATCATGGCAACTCAGGAAGCGTTCTTACAGAAGGGGAAATTGGCCAGAGGTTTGACTAGAAAAGGAGGACTCAAAGTACATTAGACATGGCTCTTGGGACAGCAAAGGAAGCAAGGTAGAAGATAATGATATCTCACAGAGCAGTAAAACCTAGTGTAACTTCTCCCTGAGCTAGGAGGCTGTGAGTTGTGAGCTAGATTTCAAAATAATGCAGGCAGTTGAGCATGAAGTAGAGACCAGTTTTTATGGGAAAGATCACCCACAAAAATACTCTGTCGTTTCAGTCTTGTAAAGGACTTCCAGAGAGTAACGTTTGGGTAACAGAAGTTTGGACTTCCCTTTGAAATTAGACATGTTATTTATATATAAACGACCATCAAAATCCAGTTTTCCTTAGAGTACTGGGAGAAGAGAATACGCCCACAACACATTCCCTGAAAGAATTGCCTGAGAAATTTGTGGAAGAGTGTCTCTTAGTCACTTTTTTTTTTTTCCATCTCTCCAGCATTTTACCTCCTTTCCTATATGTTGAAAATTCCCTGCTACAAATGACTTGATAGAAACAGAGCCCAAACTTGATGACTTGGGCACTACTGAAGCAGAAAATTCCTTACTACCATAGACACAGAAAATTCTCAGAAACTGTTTCTCTAGCTCCTTTGAAACTAGGTCAGTAGGCAATAGTGGTGGGAACGTTCACCCTGGAGTCCCTGAGGCAGAGCTGAGGCACACATAGAAAGGGGCTCCCTGAGGGCACCAGCAGGAGTGTCTGGAGAACCGGAATCCGGAATGAGTGCTGGGTGCATGTGGTGGGGGAGGGGCTGCACCAGGAGGTCTGTACCACAACTCTGGTGGCTCTGGCTGCAGAGCTTTTCTTTGTCCCCACCTATCCTGAGCCCGATTTTCCAGCCTCCTCAGTAAATGTGAGATACCAATATCCTTTAGTATTATTTTTTTCTGCTTAAATCAGGTAGAGTTGGTTTCTGTTCTTTGCAACTGATTATAATACGCAAAGGGAATCACAAAACATTTTCCCATTTAGTCCCTGAAGAAGAAAACTTGATGGTGTTTGCAGAGCTGGAAATTAAATTGAGCTTTTAAACTACAGAGCTTTCAAGGCCAGGTACCACCCTGGGAGGCAGAGGGGAGAACATTATTCTGGATGAAAACTCATGAAGCAAAGGAATCTGGTGATAAGATTGCTTGACTACTTTCCTCATAAAGTCATTTATGTCTTCTTTTTTCTCCTAGACTTCGGGTTCTTTCTTCTCTTGTAACCTCTGGGTCTAACGTGGCACCTGGCAAAGAGTAGCTGCTGCAGGATGTGAGTCCGTTTTCCTGGTTCTGCAGTTCCCTGACTCTTAGAAGTAAGTAGCCAAACTAGTTTCAAAGAATGATGTATATTTGGTTTATTTCTTTCTAAATGCTGTGAAATAACTCCCTAATTAGAAAACAGACTAAAATTTTTTTGTGGAGTCTTAAGGAATCCTTCATGTATCTTTTGCTTTGTAGAAAACTCTTCGCTACTACAGACTTGTTCCTTGTGGTTTCGTTTTTGAGTGATTACATGGGGATAAGGGAGCCTTTGAAGAGACTTGTGAGTTCTGAATGTAAATACATCATTCCAAGAACTGCTGCTTTAGGAAGAGTCCTGAAACTAAATAAATCTTAGAAACTTGTGAGAAAAATGGCAGGACTTTGTTTTATCCCATAAAGAGAAATCCTTATGGCATCAAAATTGGAGCCCAATGTACTTGGAGCCAGACAGCTTGCTCTTGGCCTTGGAGGCCCAGCAGGCTGATCTCCAAACATCACAGCCTCAAACAGCCTTATAATTAATGAGGAAAATAATGGAGGAAAACTTTGGAGTGCCACTGGTCTCTGTTTATGTTTGTTTCTTTTCTTTGCCTCTCTGGTAATAAGACTTTTTATATTCTCTCCACAGTATTTGGAGTGTTTCTCTAAACCCTAACATTTGTCCCATGTCCATACACATATTAGATAAGTCTTGTAATATAAAGAGGACTATAGAGGATCAGTGTAATATTTTACAGAGCTCAATATTTAGCTTTTAGGTAGTGACATTAAGCTATCATCATAGGGGAGTGTGACACCTTCACTGTCGCCACACTTTTCCAAAGCAAAAAGAGCATCAGAAACACGTGACTCTTGGGGCGCCTGGGTGGCTCAGTTGGTTAAGCATCTGACTTCGGCTCAGGTCATGATCTCGCAGTTTGTGAGTATGAGCCCTGTATCAGGCTCTGTGCTGACAGCTCAGAGCCTGGAGTCTGCTTTGGATTCTGTGTCTCCCTCTGTCTCTGCCCCTGCCCCACTCGTGCTCTGTCTGTCTCTCTCTCAAAAATAAATAAACATTAAAAAATTAAAAAAAAATGTGACTCTTGTTTAGCTTCACATATAATTATGGTGAAATTTGAAGCATGGAATTAAATAATAGCTGAAATAAATAATAGATGAACAACTTGCTTCCTGTTTCCTTGAGGTTATCTGAAATGGCCAGTTTTACATTCCAGCTACTAGGCTCAGGATAGGTGCTTACTCTGAAACTTTGCACTTGGTAATTAAGCATAAATATTTTCTTGAGTAAGAACCTATATGATTTAGAAGGCCCTGAAGTATTAAATATGATGGAAAATAGGTTTGCAAGTTAATATAAAAGAAATTTAAAACATTTAAATTCATCCCTTGAGCAGAGATTCTCAACCTTGGCTGCACATTGGAATCACATGAGGAGCTTTAAGAATCATGATGTTTTTTTGGTCACACCTCAGGCTGACTTACCTGGTCATGGGTGTGCCCAAGCCATCAAGGTTTTTAGAAAGCTGTCTTAGGTAAAACTGTTTGACAGACTGAAATATATTAGAATTTATTGACTTTATCCAGGCGTTTCACAGAGTCAAATTAAATAATATCAGATCAAATCAGATCAGATCAGTCAGTAAGAAGCAGCGTAATGTTTAACCCTTGTTCTTTCCTTAAATTCAGTTACAGATTGTGTTCTTTGTTTAATGTCTCTCACACCATCTAGACTGTAAACTCTCTGAGATCAGGGAACATCTCTGTGTTGTTTTCTGTTGTGTATTCTCGAGGCTCTATTCAGTATTAAGCATATGGTTGGCTCTCAAATATTATGGAATGAATAGAGAAATTCTTATAAATTTTTAATGTTTATTTATTTTTGAGAGAGAGAGACAAAGTGTGAGCAGGGGAGAGGCAGAGAGAGATGGAGACATAGAATCTGAAGCAGGCTCCAGGCTCCAAGCTGTCAGCACAGAGCCTGACGTGGGTCTTGAACCCATGAGCTATGAGATCATGACCTGAGCTGAAGTCGGAGGCTTAATCAACTGGGCCACCCAGATGCCCTGAGAAATGCTTACAAAAAGATCTGAGTTATAAATACTCTTTAGAAAGCATTAGATCTGGCTAATGTCATGTCAAAATTTCTTTTATGGGAATAAGTTGCCTTGAATTCTTTAAGTTCAAAGCTCTAATTCTGTAAACTAAACTTCCTGTTAAGAAAATGTGCTAAGCTATTTATTTTTCACATTTCAGTGTCCTATAGGAATATAAGGTCCATGAGGGCAAAGGCTTTGCTTTGTTCATTGTTCTGTCTTCTATTCCTCCAGTCTCAATAAGATCTCAAATATTTGTAAAAAGAGAAAATTATATATCAATGCTTCTTAAACTGCATTCCAAGGAGATTAGGGCTCTTTAGCTATGCCCCAAGTTTGGGGGTTGGGAGTGATATAGAAGGGAATGAGAGAGACTAAGCAGTTGTGCTAAACTCTGTCCATGATTACTTAAACTAGAGCAACTTTTATTCCTTGGGGCTCCTCATTTTATTTTTAAAAGCTTGAGTCACTAATGTGATATTTCACAGGAACATTTCCAAGAAATATTATGTCCCTAGAGGTTTATTTTAAGGAATAAAACAAACATTTAACCTTGTAATTATATAGTATACCACACATATATAGAAGTGTTCAAAACATATGTAATGTATTCATAACACTAAACAAATACTCACATAAACACCAAGATCAACAAGTAGAGGGTTGCCAGCATCCCAGAAGCCTCTTTCGTGTCCCCATTCAAATACTTCCTCCTCCCCACCCCCCAAAGAAACCACTATCTTGATTTCTAACCCTCTGGTTTTACCTGCTTAAGGAAAAGTACTGTGTATTAGTCTATTTTTTAAAGTTTATTTATCTATTTTGAGAGAGAGAGAGAGAGAGAGAGAGAGCATGAGCAGGGGAGGGGCAGAGAGAGAGGGGGGAGAGAGAGAATCCCAAGCAGGCTGCATTGTCAGTGCAGTGATGTGGGGCTCAATCTCATGAGCTGTGAGATCATGATCTGAGCCAAGATCAAGAGTCAGGTGCTTAAATGGCTGAGCCACCCAGGCACGCCATGTATTATTCTATTATATTAATATATCATGATTTATTTATCCATTTTACTTCTGATTGATCATTTAGAATATTTGTAGTTTGGGCTACCATGAATAATGTTGCTGCTTTAAATATCCTTGTACCTATTTTGATGTACATGTGTATGCATTTCTGTTGGGTTCATAATGAGGAGTAGAAGTGCTGGTTATAGGATATGAGTGGGTTTAAATATACAGCTTTATTTGATACTGCCAAACAATTTTCCAAAGTAATTATTTGAATTTACAGTCTCATCAGCGATATATGAGTGTTCCTTTCCCATTATTCCTTCTTCACACCAATACTTGGTATTTCTGTCTATTTAATTTTAGCTATCCTTTTGGATGGTTTTAATTTTCATTTCCTCAGCTACTGAAAAGTAGGTCATGTTGATGTCTTCTTTTCAAAGCGCCTTTCAATTTCTTGCTCATTATAGTATTGGATTGTCTATTTGTTTTACTACTGGGATGTCTCTTTATTGGTTTTTGTGAGTTTGTTGTATATTCTGGATATAAGCCCTTTGTTTATGATATGTATTACAAACGACGGCTCTCATCTGAATGCTTTTTCATTCTCTTAGTGGTGTCTTTTGATGAATAGAACTTCTTATAGGCTGTTGATCAATTTTTCCCTTTATGGTTAGATTGTGTGTGTTGTGTGTGTGTGTACATGTGTATGTTCCATTCAAATAATCTTTCCATTACTGAGACTATAATGGTATTTTTTATTATATTCTAGAAATTTCTACATTGTAGAACTTTCTACAGTGATGAAAATGTTCTGTATCTGCACTGTCAAATAGTAATTTTAAGTGCTGTTGAGCACTTGAAATGTGGCTAGTGTGACTGAGGAGCTGAATTTTGTTTTATTTAATTTTAATTAATTTAAAAATCTACTTATACTACTAAAGCTACTATACCAGACAGTCAGACAAAGCAACTCTTCAAACTTTATTGTATTGTCTTTTACATTTAGATCTACAATCCAGCTTGGAATCATTTTGTGTGTTTGTATGGTGTGAAATAAGGGCTTGATTTAATATTTTTTCCCTTATCCAATTGCCTCTAACAATTTGTTGAAAAGATTCCTTTCTTCATTTCTCTGTAGTACCATTTTTATCCTAAATTATCATATCATAATTAGGGAATATACACATTAGGTTTGTCTTTGAGCTCTTTATTTTGTTTGTTTGCATATTTCTGTGATGATTCCATATGATTTTAATCATATAGATTTATTAATATTTATAATATGAATAAGTTTTTCTACTTTATTTTTTAAAATTGTTTTTAATGTTTATTTATTTTTGAGAGAGAGAGAGAGAGCGAGAGAGAGAGAGAGAGAGAGAGCGTGCGCATGAATGGGGGAGGGGCAGAGAGAGAGGGAGACAGAATCAAAAACAGGCTCCAGGCTCTGAGCAGTCAGCACAGGGCTTGAACTCACAAACCGCGAGATCATGACTTGAGCCGAAATTGGATGTTTAACCCACTGAACCACCCAGATGCCCCTCTTCTTTATTTCTAAGAGCGCTTTGTGTTTCCATATAAATTTTAGAATAAGCTTGTCAGGTTATACACACACACAAAATTCTGTTTTGTTTTGTTTTGTTTTGTTTTTTTTAAGTTCATTTACTTATTTTGAGGGAGAGAGAACACGAGTGGGGGGAAGGGCAGAGAGAGAGGAAGGGACAGGATCCCAATCAGGCTCTGCACTGTCTGGGCCTGGTCATGCAGGGCTTGATGTCATGAGCTGTGAGATTATGTCCTGAGCTGAAATGAAGAGTTGGATACCCAACTGATTAAGCCACCCTGTTGGGTTTTGATTAGGATTTTATTGACTACTCTATAGGCTCATTTGGGAAGAAGTGACTTCTTTACACTATTGAGTTTTCCAAAAATTGTCATACTCCTTACATGGTCTTTTTTTCCTATCAAACATCATGGAATTTTTTCACATTTTTTGTTGGATTTATTCATAGGGATTTAATATTTTTGATATTATTATAAATGACATCTCTAAATATTTAATTTTCTGTTTGCTGTTGGTATAGAAATACAATTGATTTTTGATATATTTATCTTATATTTGACAATCTTGCTAAACTCATTTATTCTAATAATTTATTATAGATTCTCTTGTATATTCCATAAGCAGCTCATAAACAAATAGTGACTGCTTTATTTCTTCCTTTGCTGGACTTCAAATCTCTTCTTTTTATTGCCTTATTGCATTAGTTAGAACTTCCAGTACAACATTTGATAGTAAAGAGACAGTAAATATCCTTGTATTGTTCCTGATCTCAGGAAAACCAAAAAACTTTTGGTGCTGTACCATTTTGGGGATGACATCTAGTGCAATTTTTCCCCACTAGATATCTTCTAAGAAATTATATGTCTTGTTTGCTAGGAGCTGTATATAGAATTTTATCAAAGCTCTTTTGCATCTATTGAGATGATCAATTATGTTTTCTCATTTTTTCCACTATTGTGATGATTTGATTTTTTAATATTTAATCAATCTTGTATTTGTGGAATCATCCAATTTAGCCATGATATGTTATTCTTTTTCCATATCAGTTAGCTAAAATTTTGTTTAGAGGTTTTGCATCTATGATTTTGAGCAAAATTGGCCTATATCAAGGCTATACTGACTTTATAGAAAGAGGGGAAGCATTTCTTTTTCTATTCTTTGGGAGAGTTTTTGTAAAATAGATGTTGTTTCTTTAAAATTGTTGGTATAATTCATTAGTAAAGCTGTCTGTGTATGGAAATATTTTTTGGAGGATTAGCGAGGTTTAAAATAATGAATTAGATACACAAATTAAAGGAGGTTATTGATTCAGAACTTCTATTCCTGATTCAATATCAGTAAATTATGCTTTGTTTTATGGGAATCTGTCATTTCATCCAAATTTTTAAATTAACGGCATGAATGCTTATGATATCCTCTTATCACAATGTGAATGTCTGTAGAATCTTTAGTGATGTCCCATTTTTATTCCTTAAAATGGATTTTTGTTGCTGTTGCTTTTTTTTTTTTTTTTAAGTTTGCTCATTTACTTTGAGAGAGAGCAAGAGCGAGAGCTGGGGAGGGTCAGAGGGAGAAAAAGAGACAGAATCCCAAGCAGGCTCTACAGTGCTAGTGCAGAGCCTGATGCAGGGCTTGAATTTATGAACTGTGAGATCGTGACCTGAGACAAAATCTAGAGTTGGAGGCTTAACCACCTGAGCCACCCAGGCACCCCCTCAAAAATAGATTTCTAAGATTACTCTTTTTCTTGATCACTTTCATCACCAATTTAAAAATTTTATTAGTCCCTTAAAGAATTAGATTTAAAATTTATTTTTCTGATCAAATGTCTCCTTGTTTCATTAATTCCTGTTTGTCTTTATCCCCTTAATCCTAATTTTGGGTATAATTTTCTGGTCTTTTTAAATTTTTTTTATTTTATTTTATTAAAAAAATTTTTTTTAACATTTATTTATTTTTGAGACAGAGAGAGGCAGAGCATGAATGGGGGAGGGGCAGAGAGAGAGGGAGACACAAAATCGGAAGCAGGCTCCAGGCTCTGAGCCATCAGCCCAGAGCCCAACGCGGGGCTCGAATTCACGGACTGCGAGATCATGACCTGAGCTGAAGTCGGACGCTTAACCGACTGAGCCACCCAGGCACCCCCAAAATTTTTTTAAATGTTTATTTATTTTTGAGATAGAGCATGAGGGGGTGGGGGTGCAGAGAGACTTGGAGACCAGGAATCTGAAGCAGGCTCCAGGCCCTGAGCTGTCAGCACAGAGCCCAACACAGCGCTCGAACTCAAGAACCGTAAAGTCAAGACCAGAGCTGAAGCTGGACGCTTAACTGACTGAGCCACCCAGGTGCCTTCTGGTTCTTATTTTTTGCAACTTCTTGAGGTAGATTCTTAGCTCACTTTTTAATTATTCCTTTTTTCTAATAAACATTAAAGCTGTGCTTCCCTCTGACCATGACTGTAATTGCATTGCATTCTACACATTTTAATATATAGTATATTTATTGCAATTGATTTCTAATTTTCATTTTGATTTTTTTAATCTGTGGATTATTTAGAAATATGTTACTTAATTTCCAAATAATTGAGGATTTAAAAACAATCTTGTTTTTATATTTGGCTTACATCAGTTGTAGTCAGAGAACATATTTTGTATGTAGTTGTGCAGTGTTATAGCCCAAAACTCAGAGGGTTGTACCAGCTTTTTCTTGTCTTTGGCAGTCCCTGGAGCCCAGTTTTTGTCCATTGACCTTATGAGGCTGTCCAATGCTCTCTTAGCAACTGAATTTCTCGGTCATCACATACAGAATCAGTCTTCAAGGAAAAGAAGTCCCAAATATCTGGCTTACCCTTCTCTTATATCTTGGTTTGATAGTTTTTATCAACCTTGTTAGGTTTCAAATGATTCCATGGTTTGTATTTTTTCATATCTTCAGTGGGAGTGTATGGTCCCAGTTGGAGAAATGATCCCAATTACTGGAAGCAAAAATATATTTAACCTTTACAATTACCATGTATGGGAGACCATATCTCAGTTTTACCAATGAAATAACTGATTCAGAGAGAGAGTAAAATAGAAAGGAATTTAAAGAACTCAATTACTAATAAAGTAATAATCCTTTAAAAACCATTAGCACTTGAGGTGCCTGGGTGGCTCTGTCAGTTAAGTATCCGACTTTGGCTCAGGTCATGATCTCACAGTTTGTGAGTTCGAGCCCCACGTCGGGCTCTGTGCTGACAGCTCAGAGCCTGGAGCCTGCTTCGGATTCTTTGTCTCCCTCATCTCTCTGCCTCTCCCCCACTTGTGCTCTGTCTCTCTCTGTCTCAAAAATAAATAAAATATAAAAAAAATATTAAAAACCGTTAGCACTTAAATTAGGACAAATATTGAATGGAAATAGTTCCCATAGATCATAAATCCAGTGCATATCAGTGCAAGGTGGGAAAAAATGGCATCATCTCACTAGTAGAGTAACCATGATTTTGATAAACATCAGTTTTGAAATTTTTGTTGTTGTTAGCAGCAATT
The DNA here is from genome assembly GCF_018350215.1 of Panthera leo. Classification (NCBI taxonomy): domain Eukaryota; kingdom Metazoa; phylum Chordata; class Mammalia; order Carnivora; family Felidae; genus Panthera; species Panthera leo. The sequence continues at coordinate 48,568,144 of NC_056687.1, read as the reverse complement.
TCTTTCACATTAATGATACCTTTGTGCAAGTGATAGAGCTGTAGTCTGTGATGAAATGCCCTGATGGTAATGGTATACATTCTGAACAATGGTAGCTGGAATGTGGAGGACACAGAAAAGGACTTGCTGTGGTTTCTGTAAGTGAAAATCTTATTTCAGCTCTCGGAACTCCTCGAAATAGCTGATTGCTGAGTAGCTGACAAAATCTGCCTCATAGGTAGACAGGTACACACTTGTAGTATGTAGCTTATTCATTCTTTCCAACTCCTGGAAGTTGGGAATAGTCTTTTTTAAGCAATAGCAAAGTGATGAAAACTACTAAAAAACAAATTAAAAGATGTTATTGAAAATTCTCACAGAATAAACAAATAAATACTACGTGACTTAAAGCACATTTTTCTTCCACTTACTTTCACATACTTTTGTTAATAAAAAATTTCTAAGTGTTTATACAGTTTAAGGAAGATCAATACTTGTTTATTTTAATCATTTTTCTCAATCATTATTATGGAAAATTTCAAAGCCTAAAGAAGAAAATAGTGTAACCTGTAATCCTGCTACCCAGATAAATACCCTGCTATTTATCATTTTAGGATATGTCTTGTTAGTCTTTTCCATGAACATATATTTTAAAAATGTTGTAGTACATTCTATAAACTAATTTCCAAAGCTATTTTTCCAGCTTTTTTGAGATATAATTGACATATAACATTGTGTATGTTTAAGGTATCCAACATGTTGATTTCATAAATTTGGTACATTTATATTTTGAAATACAATTACCATCAGAGTGTTAGCTGATGCCTCCATCACATCCGATAGTTACCATTTCCTTTTGTGGTGAGAACATTTAAGATCTACTCTCTCAGCAACTGTCAAGTGTATAATACGGTATCATTAACTATAATAACTATGTTATACAATAGATCCTCAGAACTTATTCATCTTATAACTGAAAGTTTGTACCCTTTGATCAATATCTCCAAACCCCCTATCTTCCTCCCCAACCCCCAACAACCACCATTCTGCTCTCTGGTTCTGAGTTCAACTTTTTAAGAATCCACATATAAATGAGGTCATGTAGTGTTTGTCTTTTTCTGTCTCACTTATTCTTAGCATGATGTCTTTCAGGTTTATCCATGTTGCCACAAATAGCAGATTTCCTCTTTTTACATAACTGAATATTCCTGTGTGCGTGTGTGTGTGTGTGTGTGTGTGTGTGTTCAAACACACTACATATCCATTACCTGTTCATCTGTTGATGGATCCTTAGGCTGTTCCTATATTTTGGCTATTGAGAATAATGCTACAATAAACATGGGAATACAAATATCTCTTTGATATACTGATTTTGTTTTCTTTGGATATATATCCAGTGGTAGTTCTATTTTCAATATTTTGAAGAACCTCTGTATTGTTTTTCATACTGGCTATACCAAATTTACATTCTCACTAGCAGTGGACAAGAGGTCCCTTTTCCCCACATCCCACCCACCCTTGTTGTCTCTTATCTTTTTTATAATAGCTATTTTAATGGATGTGATGTGATATCTGACTGGTTTTGATTTGCATTTCCCTGATGATTAATGATGTTGAGCATCTTTCCATATACTTGTTGGTTATTTGTATGTTTTCTTTGGGGAAATGTCTCTTCAAGTCCTTAGCTCTTTTTATAATCAGGTATCTGTTTTTATGCTAATGAGTTATAGAAGTTCCTCATATATTTTGAAGATAAGCATCTTATTAGATATATGGTTTGCAAATATTTTCTCCCCCTCTATAGGTTGCCTTTTCATTTTATTGATGGTTTCCTTTGGTCTCCAGAAGCTTTTAATTTTGATGTAGTCTTACTGATATATTTTGTGTGTGTGTGTGTATGTGTGTGTGTGTGTGTGTGTGTGTGTGTGTTTTCCTGTGCTTTTGTTGTCATATCCAAAAAATCATTGCCAAGACCCGTGTCAAGGAGGTTTTTTCTCCCCCCCTATGTTTTCTTCCAGAAGTTTTATGGTTTCAGGTATTACAATTAAGGCTTTAATCTAGTTTGACTTAATTCTTGTGAGTGCTGTAAGAGTATTATAGAGAGTATTATAAGAGTATTATAGGGAAAAACAAAAAAAAAGGGGGGGCACAACATACCAAAACTTAGGGGATGCCACAAAAGCAATTCTAAGAGGGAAGCTTATAGCATAAATCCCTATATTAAGAAAAGAAAGAGATCTCAAATAAGCACCTAACTTACACCATGAGGAACTAGAAAAAGAAAAAAAGAAAGAAAAAAACCAAGCCCAAGGTTAGCAGATGGAAGGAAATAAATATTAGAGCAGAAATAGATGAAACAGACACCAGAAAGATCTACCAAACTTAGGGTTGGTTTTTTTAAAGATAACATTCGTAAACTGTTAGGTTGAGTCACCAAGATAAAAAGAGAGAGGACTCAAATAGATAAAATTATAAATGAAGTAGGAGACATTATAACTGATACCACGGAAATACAGAGGATCATGAGACTACTATGAAAAATTATATACCAACAAATAGGATAACCTAGAAGAAATTGATAAATTCCTAGAAACATACAACTTACCAAAACTGAATCTTAAAGAAATAGAAAATCTGAACAGGCCAACAATGGGTAAAGAGATTGAATCAGTAATTAACAACTTCCCAAAAAAAGAAGCACAGGACCAGATGGCTTCACAGATAAATTTTGCAAACATTTAAAGGATTAATGCTAATTTCCAAACTTTTCCAAAAAGTGAAGAAGAGGGACTACCTCCAAACTTATTTTATGAGGCCAGCAATACCCTCATATCAAAGCCAGGCAAGGACACTACAAGAAAACAAACTTTAAGGCCAATATATATATTCCTATGAACATAGATGCAAAAATTCTCAACAAAAATACTAGCAAACAAATTCAACAGCATATTAAGAAAACCATACACTACGATCAAGTGAGATACATTCCTGGTTCAACATACACAGATCAATAACTGAAATACCACGTTAACAGAATAAAGAATAAAAATTATATGATCATATCAATAGATGCAGAAAAAAGCATTTCGCAAAATTCAACATCCTTTTATGATAAAAAAAAACTCTTATAAATTATGTATAGAAGAAATGTACCTCCACATATAAAGTCATATATAACAAACCTACAGCTAACATCATTCTCAATAGTGAAAAGAACTAATTTTTTAGTTGTGTGCCAGATGTATCTGTCACTTCTGCTTTTTAAAAAAATAATTTCATTGCTTTATTTGTATCTGTTATCCTTGTTTTTATAAGTTTGTTTTTAATCTAGTTCTAATTTTATAATGGAATGTTTATTCATTTATTCTTATTTTTCAAGGTCAGTATTTCTAACATCTAAAGCAATAACCCCGAAGTTTTGGCTTATAGGGATCTGAATTTTATTTTGCTTAACATCTTTTTTGTATTTGGTTTTTATTATTGATATTGTAATTATGTAGGGAATTTTAAAAACTATGACTTTCTTCCTTTTTATATCTTAACTGAAATCCTGGGATGTTTTCTATGGTCTCCCCATGGGTAGGTCATGAATTCCAACTGATAGACTGATAGACTCCTGGAGTCTAGGCTTTATACTCTGGCATGTCAGCTAGGGTTTTTTTGCTTGGGTTTTCAACTCTCACTCTCCATTGGAAAGGCTTGGGAGTTGGAAATTCCTCAAGGGCAAATTGCTGCTGCATTTTGGGTTTTTCTGTTGTTCTCTTCCTGTAATGTTTTGTCCCCTTTGGTCTGTGTCTCCCCAGCCTGATGAAACTGCTCTAAGCCACAGTCTACCACTTGTGTTTAAAAATGATGGTCCAAAATACCTCTGAGGGAAAAGCTAGTCATCAAAGTGGGTTCATCTTAATCTGCCCCTCTTTGTTGTGGGGTCTTTGCCCCCAACTCCTGATTGTCTTAGTTGTTCTCTAATGCCTTCACCGATGGTTTCAAACTTTAAACAATGTCTTTGATTCAGCTTTTATAATTGTTTTTGGCAAGGGAATTGGTAATGAGAATACAAGATTTTTCTTACATTCTTTTCTTATAGTGGTCAATTCCTTTTTAATTTAAAGCTTAGCTTTTATTCTAGTTTATTTTACCTTAAACTTATTTCTTGACTTACATTTCAAAAAGTCTGTTTTCTTTTAATTTTATTAAAAATACAAAGTAGATAATTTCTAAAAATATCTTTAGTTTCTTACAGTAAATCATTTTATGTGTGTGCCCTGTATCCCTAAGGGACTTCCTTTCTTTATGTTATTTAGTATTGCTTTACTCATTCTTGAAAGAGAAGAAATCTGTGCAGCTTTGGAAAAAGCAATTTAAAATTTCTAAGGCCCCTGTACAATTCATTTGGGTGTGGAGTAAATTTCTCATATATTAAACTGAAGGGGGTTGTTTTTATTAGATATCTAACCAGCCAGATTTCCAGGGTCAATGAATCATTGGTTTAGAATGGCTAGATCTTCTGTCTTGCTGCTAAATTCACTGACTCAGAGGGAGTTTATTCCCGAATTACTGGAGAACAACTGCAGTTCTTTTACCAGGGTAGTACTTGAGAAGTAACAATCCCAAATGTACTGGTTTCCTTGCTTCTTCCTTTATTTCACCCCCTCCTTTTAGAGATTTCACATTAAAAGATTCAACATAGCTCCATTTATGTGTCTTTATAAGCCACAGCTACCTTGGATTACAAGAGGGTTATAAAAATGAGTTTTGGAAGGAAAATGCCTTAAAAGTTGTTGTTGTGTGGTAGAGAAGTGACTGCCAACTGTGGCATAAGGGAAAGAGCAGAGCTTTTCTGTTCAGCAGTCCTGGGCTTTAATACTGGTTACCCCGCTCTCAGGATACTCAACAGTGGAAAGATTTAAACCTTTCTCAGTAGGAAAACTGATACGATAATGTATCCTCCTAAAGGGATTATTGTAGAGACAAACCAACAAACAACACAATCAGCACACTCTTCATATAAAGAGAATGTTGCAAATACTAGCTATTGTTACTAATTTTATTATTATTTTAATAATCATTACAACTTCATTTTGGATATCAGACTGCTTTGAGAAGTCCATGTATTTTGTACATTAAGCAAGGTTTTTGTAATATTTCTAATTTGGTGAGGGTCAAGTGGAAACTAGGGTGTGGCAATAATAATAATAATAATAATAATAATAATAATAATAGTAATAAAAGCAGTCTTGTGGGAGGTGTAGTCTTAGACCAGTCTTTGCAACAAGAATGATGCAGCCCAGTCATGTAGGAAGCAAGGGCTTCCACATCAGAGCCTGAGCAAAGCTCTATTATTCTAATCTATATTGTCCAAAGTTCTGTTGTCTCTGTCAGGTCTAGAAACATTTTGAAGGCCTTCATAAACTGACTTCAATTTATCATTCCGGCCACAACTCAAACCATTTACTTTTAGATACTCTAAGTTACAATTATACTGGGCAACTGTAATATTCTCTGAATATTTTAACTCTTTTCCTTGTCCATGCATTTTTTTTTATACTATTCTCCTAGAATGACCAGCCTTGAATGCGTTTTCTCATTTGTTATTGTCAACACTAATTCTTAAACTCTTCCTGCTTCATGCATGAGTCAGCAAAAGTATCTTTTTCCCTAAGAGTTCTTCCCTTACCCAGAGGATGTTTTATTCTGCATTTTGGAAACTTACATTTGCTATTATTCACACTCCAAGCTATTAATCACTTGTACTGTGCCTTATTTTTCTTTGCATTTCCTGGCAATGAGGTACAAGTTTTGTACCAGGTAGACATTCAGTAAAGGCTATTTAAAACTGAACTCATGCATCTTAATTAATGATAATGTTTTTATTTAGATGCCGCTGGTAAAAGATTGTACTTAGACAAACAGGAAACAGCTACTCTCAAAATTTGTTAGTTATAATTAAGTTTGCGTGTATAGTCAACTGTGAGTAGATGGTTATTTAAACTAATAATGTTTTTATTTCTAGGGTCTCAACTGTAATCACTGAGTCAGAAAAGTAATCTGTTATTAATTGTAGGACTGGATATTTCACACTGCCCAGAATATCTCTAAACTTCCTTCATAGAATTAAGTAAGCTTTTTTCTAGATTTTTATGCCCTACTTGAACAGTTCTTAAATGAAATTCTCATTCTCTTACTCTTAGAATTAACATCTTTTTTATTCTTGATCTTGGTTGATGAAATCACTGAGCTTCCCAAGTTAGAAACCTCAGTGTTTCATCCAGTCTTTTCTTTCCTCTATTCTATTTATAAACCCCTTCTGAATCTACCAGTTCATTTAGTTTCAAAATAAAATGCAGCTCTTCTCTTTTGTCATCATCTTTTGCTTCTTGGGATGAGTAGTAACCAATTCCCAATTCATGTCCCTGAGATTAATCTCTTTCCACTCTAGTCTGTCTTAAAAATAGTTGGGCATTTAATCAACGTCAGTTTTCAAAAGGATTATTCAGTAATACTGTCTATGTGATTTGAAAATCTATTAAATTCAAGTGGCTAAAATTACCAAACTGAAACTTCTTAGCTTTGACTTAATCAATCTTGTCCAACTCATTCTGTACTATTCCTTTCTGTATAGTTCAGTTCCAGGAACACACCAGATCCTTTAAGGCTCTGTTGTCCTCCTTTGCTTTTTCTCTGCCTGGTACAGCCTTTCTTTGCTGGCAAGTTCCTACTCACCCTTCAAGATCTAAGAAAATATTAATTCCCAGGTAAGAAGTTACTCTGTCCTTGGGGCTTCTCAGCCCTTTGCTAATGTACTTCAGTAGTTACTGCAGTGGGTAGTTATTTATCTGTTACCTTTGTCCCCCTGGAGTGTAAACCCTGTGAGAGCAGGACTCCTAAGTTATTTATCTTTTTAATTCCAGGTATTGCACAGTGCCTAATAATGGTAGGGACACAATTTGCTTTTCTTAACTCTGGCTTTAAAATTTCAGTAACATGTTTAAGGTATAATGAGAAGGACCCTAGATGCAAGTTAGGAGACCTGAGTTCTAGTCCTGGGTCAATTATTAACAAGCTGGACAATCTTGAGTGTATCATATAATCTCTTTGTACTTTGGTTTCTTCATCTGTACAGTGAGGAGACTGGACTAGGTGTTGTCTGGGGCCTTTCCTGTTCTCAAAGATGACAATTCTAGGTGGGGAGATTTGATTTGAGAAGATTTGATTTGAGAAGATCTGCTGATGGTAATGTTCTAGGGCACATCCTTAATTTATAACAATTCATTTCTAACCATCCACTCATTCTGATTTAATGAATTTGATTTCAGAGTGAGACATTAAAGGTTCACAGTGTTATAGTTTAGACATGTGATCTTGGAAACACATGAGGTCCTCACTGCACATGGTACACACAAAAAAGCTTTTAATTAAAGACATGAAATGTATTAGTCACATGCTCTTGAGAAAACTATAAAAAGGTCCCATCCCAGGCCCAGATGTGCCCTTGGGAAGGACTAGGCCAGCAACAGAGGAGGAGGGGTGAGAGTTTCAGCTATGATTACTCCCATCTGTTGTTCTTTGAAACAAACAAAAAAGTTTCCTAAATGAAAACTAGGCATGGGAAAAATTATAAGAAGCTGATATCAAAGCTGGACTAAATATGTCAAATAGCTTCATAGCCCTAAATATTGAGATGGGATTGTAGATTTCAAATTTTGTTAAAGTTGCAACTGCTGGTCAATTCTTTTGTTCTTTGTCATTTGTTCTTTGAACTCATTTGATGCTTGTGTGATGAGCCTAGAACATACCTTATATTATGGTGGATAAATCTGCCCCATGGAGTTTAAGTTGATCAGAATTTTTCCAAACAAACTTTTGGACACATACTACACGGATACAAACACAGAGAACAATAATACCAATTTTCTTAATTCATTTAAGGATCAGAGAATAATTCCAATTGGGGAGAACTCAGCTAAAGGCATATTAATCAATTTAGCTTCAATAAGCCACCATTTAATTTAACAAAGAAAGACATACTACAACACAGGCTAGATTTTAAATTATTAGCTACTCTGTTACATTTTCTGAATGGCAGCAGAATTTATGGCAGTGTGTACCCTCCATGACTGTTGGTATTAATAAACAATTGGGTGAACCAACTAACTTCTCATAGAGATGCTAATAAAGTATACAGTGGGTGTGTGGAGATTGTTAAAGACTGAGATGCTAAGAATATTTTTACTCTGATTTAAATTTCTAAATTCTTGCTCTTCATTGTAATTTGAGATCCTACTGTGAGTTTACATAAGTCCTAAGAAGGTAGTTTTGTCTGTGCTTAATTTCTCTAATGTATGAAAATATATTTAATGTAATATATTTAAAATGTTTTAATTTTTTTGTTCTATACAGTTGAAAAAGATCATGAAGCTCAAAAACAAATAATAATTCTCCTGAGATACTTTGAACTCTGATTAAATATGTAATCTTGAATACTTTTTAAATGTATAACTTTTAGGGATGTCAATATTTTAAAAATAGCTACTAAATATTGTATATTTTTCATGCAATCAGATAAAAAAACACCTAAGTACAATAAGTTTCCTTTGTTATTTCTACCTGGTAGTCAAATTTAGAGACTTCATCATTATAGCTGTAGAGAATCACACTAAAGAGAAATGCCATTTCTTCAAGTTATGGGAAACGTGAACAATTTCAGATGAATTAGGGTGTTCTTTCCAAAGCCAGTTTACAGGAAGGAGAAAGAATATAATTTAACTACTGAAGCAATTTTGTTCTTATTTGTTTTTTTCTTCCTATTGTAAATCTGATGGAAATGTGAAACAATTTGTTTTTAAAATGTTCACGTGTTCTTATTGAATATCTTAAACCAAGAGAAAAATCTTTGTATTTCTGAAGGTAAAACATATTAACACACCTGACATTCACAAAATTTGCTGAGCGAGGGGATCAATAAATGACCAATGATTTCAATATTTTCTACTCTGTTAGACCAATGATGCCTTTCCAAATGTCATCTTAGAGATGTCTTCTAAACTGGAGTTGATAAGGAAAGTGCCTCCCCCAGCACTCAGCTATAGAATATATGGAAAAGTTGAAGCAAAAGCAAGAATTCTTTTTCTCTCTCAAATTAATTTAAAAAGTTAATGCAATCTCACACACACAGTCACAGCAGGATTTTTCATGTAACAAGATGGTTAGATTCTAAAATTCAAATAGCATAAATGGTCAACCCAAGGGATACTGTGCAGATTTTATTCTTTGGAGAAGAAATCTGTTTTAGCAGTACAAAGGCCAAAAATAATCAAGAATTTTGAACAAAGGCACAATGAGTACATCTGTTCTGCTAGATAACATGACTCATTGTAGAACCATGGTGTAGAATTGGTGCAGGAATACACAATGCAGTAGAAGACACAGCTGAGAGACGATCCGTGCGTCTACCAAACCCTTGTAATAGAGGTGGCATTCAAATCATTGGGGGATATCATTATTGAGTAGATGAATATGACAGTTGTCTCTCCATACATAAAAATATGAAAGTAGATCTCCATCTTGCATTGCATATCAGAACATAAAAAAAGAAACTAAAACATTCAGAAGTAAACATAAAGAATATCTGTGAACTTGGGGTAGGGAAGAATTTCTTAAAGAACAGATAAAACCCAAAATTTAGAAAATAAAAGATTTATCTAAATTAAGACAAATCCCTTTCAACAAAACACAACACAAACAAATTTAAAAGTCCAGTGATAGGGGCATCTGGGTGGTTCAGTCAGTTAGGCATCTGACTTCAGCTGAGGTCATGATTTCGTGGCTTGTGGGTTTGAGCCCCACGTCGGGCTCTGTGCTGACAGCTCAGAACCTGGAGCCTACTTCAGATTCTATGTCTCCCTCTCTTTCTGCCCCTCCCCAGCTCACGCTCTGTCTCTCTCTCTCTCTCTCCTTCAAAAATAAATAAACATTAAAATTTAAGTGATAGATGAGAAGAAGGGTTTTGCAACACAAAGAAGATTAGGATCCAGAATACTATAAATGATGAAACATAAGGTAATGTTTGTTTCTTGAAAATGACTGCTCAGAAAAGAGAGCTTATCTGAAATGTATGGCAGCCTAAAACCACCCAGTCAATGATATTTCTGCCTATGTGTACAAAACTCAGATCGAAGTTGGTTAAAATGACAAAATAAACAAACAAAATGTTATAAAGAAGGTTAATATAGATGATTGATTCCTGGGAAATGACCCGAAACTAAGGATTAGGTGTTATAGAAAACGAGCTTTCTAAAGATTATTTTTTGAATATCAAAATCAGTTTCTCAATGGGAAATTAGTGGCACATTCAAGTTTGGACAATTCAAGGATGATTTATTAATCAAAAGACTAATTATAAGGTGTGGTGGGAAATAAGGGAGGTACAAGGAAAATTGCAGGAACCAGAGCTACCAGGCTCAGAACTGTGTCCCCTGCTAGGTCTGCAGAGGTAAATAAAGGGAAAGGACAGTTTTCTAGACATAGAAGAAGAAAGTCATGAGGAGTAGGGTGCCTTCTATCCAGTGATGCAGCCAGACTGAGCTGATGTTTAAGAGAAAGAGCCAGAGAAAAAATACCCCAACCTCATTGTCTGCCCTCCCTCTCATCTCCTATTAGACTTCCCATAGGCTGAGCTGGGAGCCTGGTCAGGAATCCTGAGACCAAGGGATTGTGAGGATATGGTTCATACATATTAGGTTTCCAGGAGGTAGGGTGGAGAAGGAAGGGGAGTGGATCGGAAAGTAGAAGTAGAAGATAACTGGCACAAAAAGCAATATAATGCATGATCATATTGTGAAGATCCTGAATAGTATATGATATTTGGTAGCTTAGAACAAAGTCTTGTGAGTATATTAAAATCAGATTCAAAATTCATCTGAATAGAAGTGACGATCTGCTTTAGAAAACTGTAAATGATGCATAAAGTGCCTCAATAATGACAAATGACGTTGGACATGCTCATTACAAATTTGAATAAAGTTGTTTAAGAAATGTGAAGGAGAAAGTAATATTTTAAAAATATTTTATTATGTAATATATGATTTAAAATATGCATTTGAAATAACATTGATATCAAACATGACACATAGACATTTTATCCTTATACAGACATATTTTTTTGGTAAAGTTGTACAGAACTTTTTGTATCTTCTCATTTGGAACACTGGGAGGGATAGCTTTATATTTGGGTTACCTTAGGTATAGACATGTATGGTATGAAAAGAACTCTGGAGAAAGTGACCAGTGAGTGTAAAAACGAACAAAAGATATGAACAGCAGTTCAAAGAAGAGGCAAACCAAATAGACAATAGACATAAAAAGTATGTTTAACCTAACTAGTAATATAGTAATCAGGAAAAAAGATTAAAATGAGATACCATTTCACATCCATTTGACAAACATCAAGTCAGATGTGTGTAAAAAAGATCTTACCCACTGCTGCCAAGTGTTAATAGTTCCCATCACTTTTTGAGACATTTACCAATGTCTAGTGAAATGATAGTCTATGACTCCCTTGACCTAGATTTAGAATGATCTAGGCTGATCTGGAACCTCTTGCTCATGTATACAGGATGATTTGTAAAATATCTTCATTGTGATATTTTTGTAATAGTGAAAGACTAGAAGATATTTAATACCAATCAAGAGGGGAATGAATAAGATGTAGTTTATTTATATATTGGAAAATTAATAGCAATTAAACTAGAACTATACATATCATGGAGAAATCTTAGTATCAAAGGTAAATGAAAAAGCAAGTTTCAGAATGATTCATGTTAGAGAATAGTATTTACATAAATTAAGCCTAAAGCAATGCTATATATTGTTTTTGTATTCATAGATATGGTGAAAGTATAAAAGCTTGGACTGGAAAGAATATATGCTACACTCCTCTTCACATCTGCCTCTAGGTAGGAAGGGTGGTAGGGGATGGGACTGGCCAGGTGTTGGTAGCATGAACATGTACAATGCTTTGGCTTGAAATACCTGGATATTTGTTGATATTCTAATTAGATTTAGACTCAGTTCCTTTTCTGTCCTGAAACAATCTGAACACATTTCCAGGAATCATAACTATAGTCAACACAGGATTTATTTGGAGGCAAATGGAGATTTGTGTTCTTAGTGTTGTGATTTTCAGGGGAAGTTATAAAACTGTTGATTGGAGCAATTACATACATTTTCTACATTTATTTCTCCACTAGCCTATAGTCCAGTAGGAACACTTATAAATGGAAGAAATTGACCTCAGGTAATGGAAGACAAATGCAATTGCCCATATGGTTAGCTGAGAGCAGATCGTTTAAAATTGATGTCTTCTTTTTACCAATTTAAGAGGTGGCATGCTGCTAACATGGCAACTGTGTATGGGAAGAACATGAAAGACTTGAACAACTTTCTAGTCTGATTGTCAATTATATTGTGAAATTATTTTTGATTGAATATTCAACTCACCTGTATTCAAATATAATTATCACCCATAAGCAGAAACTGAACAAATTAATTTTAAAATGTCCACCACAGGGGCACCTGGGTGGTTCAGTCGGTTGAACATCTGACTTTGGCTCAGGTCATGATTTCATAGTTTGTGAGTTCAAGCCCTGCATTGGGCTTGCTGCTGTCAGTGCAGAGCCAGCTTCAGATCTTCTGTCCCCCTCTCTCTCTGCCCCTTTCCTGCTTGCCTCTGTCTCCCCAAAATAAATAAATCTTGGGGCCCCTGGGTGGCTCAGTCAGTTAAGCGCTGACTTCGGCTCAGGTCATGATCTCATAGTTTGTGAGTTCAAGCCCTGCATTGGGCTTGCTGCTGTCAGTGCAGAGCCAGCTTCAGATCTTCTGTCCCCCTCTCTCTCTGCCCCTTTCCTGCTTGCCTCTGTCTCCCCAAAATAAATAAATCTTGGGGCCCCTGGGTGGCTCAGTCAGTTAAGCGCTGACTTCGGCTCAGGTCATGATCTCATAGTTTGTGAGTTCGAGTCCCATGTCAGGCTCTGTGCTGACAGCTTGGAGCCTGGACCCTGCTTCAGATTCTGTGTCTCCCTCTCTCTCTGCCCCTCCCCTGTTCACTCTTTGTCTCTCAAAAATAAACAATGAAAAAAATAAAAAATAAAAAATAAATCTTTAAAAAAGTCTTTAATAAATAAATAAAATGTCCACGACTGTTAATTATGTATCACTCACTCTTGTCCCCACTCCCCATATATCTGTTTCCATCTGTTATACCCAAGCTGTATATACCAGTGTTCTCCTTTAGTTCATTTGGGTTCTCTGAGAGCTCAGTTTGAACTGAATCCTTCTATTCCCCTATTCCTTTGTAATTGTATAAAGCATCCACTGTGTGAATTTCTCACTCCCTATTCCCCATCTCCTTAGATAGTTTTACTTTCTTATGAAGCTTTAATAAATGAACATTGCCAGCATTTTTTCACCATTTGGCTACTTCCTCCCATTTATACTACTGTTGTAATTATTGCATTGCATTGGATGTATTGTATTTGCGCATACTTCCTTTTCTGGATTAATTAACAAACACTGTTGCAACTTGCCAAAACTACCTGACATTATCATGGGGACAGAAGGGGGGCTATTCACTAATGGCCCACCAATTTCTATCTTCAACCCTTACCTCTCCCCTGAACTCCTTCCTGCCTATTCAACAGGCCATTTGGATGTCTCTAAGCACCTCAAACTTAACATGTTGAAGACCCAGCCAACAACATCCCCTCTCTAGAACTACTCCCACCACGTTTTTTGTTTGTTCAATGGCACCTCCATCTGCCAGGAGGAGGAACTGTCTGTCATCCTGTTCCTAGATCTTATTCCTTGTATCCAGTTTTCTTCCAAGATATGTCAGTTTTACTTTCTACATATCCCACAGATCTGTCTGGGTTCAGCCAGACAGGGTATGTGGGTTAAGCCACAAACCCTCATTAGCTATCTGGACCATTGCAGGAGACAGTTTACTGATTTCTCAGCTCTTTCTCTTGCATCTCTCAGTGTGTTCTGTATGCTATAACCAGAGGGAGCTTTTCAAAGTTGCCAAGGCAATCATTTCACACACACTTAAACCTTCAACCTCTGATTGCTTATAACCCTGTCCTTAGGCTAAACACCCAAATCTCTTATGTGGCCTGTAATGTCCTGGCTTCTAATGCCCCTAACACCCTCTGCTTCTGCCACACTATTACATAATATCATTTCCCTTTTATTCTCATTGTCTGGATTGCCTTCTGTGATACCCCACTCTATCTGGTTGTCCCCTACTCCTCTTTCAAATTTCTTCTCTCCTGCCACTTAGAGAAGATTTTCCTGACCTTCCTGAATTGGTCAAATCCTCCTATTACTAGTTTTCAGAGTACTCAGTACCTCATGTTTCTTAGCACATAGCACAATGGTAATAGTATGTTCATTTGATTCAATATCTTTCCCACTAGACCTGCACTGTCCAGTACGGTAGTCACTAGCCTAATTAATTAAAATTAAAAATTGTTTCCTAGTCCCACCAGCTACATTTCAAGTAGTCAAGAGCCATTGGCAGCTAGTAAGTACCATATTGTGCAGGACAGGATAAAGAATATTTCTATCACTGCTGGAAGTTCTATAGGACGGCAGACACCATACTGTAAATTCTTCAAGGACAGACACTGTTTCTTTCTTCTTTTTTTTCTTCCTGTTATCTTTCTGTCTTTGTCTTTGCATTTATTCCCAGTGCCTGGCACCGTGTCTTGACCATAGAAGACCCTCCAAAACATTTATTAAGCAAATGGAAAAGTAAGATAATAAATGAACACCTTAGAGCCTTGTCAGGACAAAGTAGAGCAGTCAAGAATGTCCCCCATCGTAACACTTTCTCTGAGACCAGTATTTGCAAATCTTTGCTTCCTGAGGCCTCAGTGCTTTATGCTCTTCACAGGCTTACTTACTCACAGGTCTACACAAAGCTTTGTTTTGCTGTCTCAAAATTGTACTTGGCAAAACATGGTCTGGAGATCCTTCATGAATATTTGTAAGAGAGGGTTCTTTGTGTATATAAAAAAGTATCTGACTGAGAGGTTCCGGAAGATGGCGGCGTAGGAGGACGCGGGGCTCACAGCGCGTCCTGCCGATCACTTAGATTCCACCTACACCTGCCTAAAGAACCCAGAAAACCGCCAGAGGATTAGCAGAAGGGAGTCTCCGGAGTCAAGCGCAGACTAGAGGCCCACGGAAGAGGGTAGGAAGGGCGGCGAGGCGGTGCGCGCTCCACGGACTGGCGGGAGGGAGCCGGGGCAGAGGGGCGGCTCGCCGGCCAAGCAGAGCCCCCGAGTCTGGCTGGCAAAAGCGGAGGGGCCGGACAGACTGTGTTCCGACAGCAAGCGCGACTTAGCGTCTGGGAGGTCAGAAGTTAACAGCTCTGCTCGGAAAGCGGGAAGGCTGGAGGACAAAGGGAGAGCTGCTGAGCCCCCGGACGGCAGAGCTCAGCTTGGCGGGGAACAAAGGCGCCAGCGCCATCTCCCCCGCCCATCCCCCAGCCAAAATCCCAAAGGGAACCAGTTCCTGCCAGGGAACTTGCTCGCTCCGCGCAAACACCCAACTCTGTGCTTCTGCGGAGCCAAACCTCCGGCAGCGGATCTGACTCCCTCCCGCTGCCACAGGGATCCTCCTGAAGTGGATCACCTAAGGAGAAGCGAGCTAAGCCTGCCCCTCCAGCCCCCGTGCACCTTGCCTACCCACCCCAGCTAATACGCCAGATCCCCAGCAACACAAGCCTGGCAGTGTGCAAGTAGCCCAGATGGGCCATGCCACCCCACAGTGAATCCCGCCCCTAGGAGAGGGGAAGAGAAGGCACACACCAGTCTGACTGTGGCCCCAGCAGTGGGCTGGGGGCAGACATCGGGTCGGACTGCGGCCCTGCCCACTAACTCCAGTTATACACCACAGCACAGGGGAAGTGCACTGCAGGTCCTCACCACGCCAGGGACTCTCCAAAATGACCAAACGGAAGAATTCCCCTCAGAAGAATCTCCAGGAAATAACAACAGCTAATGAACTGATCAAAAAGGATTTAAATAATATAACAGAAAGTGAATTTAGAATAATAGTCATAAAATTAATCGCTGGGCTTGAAAACAGTATACAGGACAGCAGAGAATCTCTTGCCACAAAGATCGAGGGACTAAGGAACAGTCACGAGGAGATGAAAAACGCTTTAAACGAAATGCAAAACAAAATGGAATCCACGATGGCTCGGCTTGAAGAGGCAGAGGAGAGAATAGGTGAACTAGAAGATAAAGTTATGGAGAAAGAGGAAGCTGAAAGAAAGAGAGATAAAAAAATCCAGGAGTATGAGGGGAAAATTAGAGAACTAAGTGATACACTAAAAAAAAATAATATACGCATAATTGGTATCCCAGAGGAGGAAGAGAGAGGGAAAGGTGCTGAAGGGGTACTTGAAGAAATAATAGCTGAGAACTTCCCTGAACTGGGGAAGGAAAAAGGCATTGAAATCCAAGAGGCACAGAGAACTCCCTTCAGACGTAACTTGAATCGATCTTCTGCACGACATATCATAGTGAAACTGGCAAAATACAAGGATAAAGAGAAAATTCTGAAAGCAGCAAGGGATAAACGTGCCCTCACATATAAAGGGAGACCTATAAGACTCGTGACTGATCTCTCCTTTGAAACTTGGCAGGCCAGAAAGGCTTGGCACGATATCTACAGTGTGCTAAACAGAAAAAATATGCAGCCGAGAATCCTTTATCCAGCAAGTCTGTCATTTAGAATAGAAGGAGAGATAAAGGTCTTCCCAAACAAACAAAAACTGAAGGAATTTGTCACCACGAAACCAGCCCTACAAGAGATCCTAAGGGGGATCCTGTGAGACAAAGTACCAGAGACATCACTACAAGCATAAAACATACAGACATCACAATGACTCTAAACCCATATCTTTCTATAATAACACTGAATGTAAATGGATTAAATGCGCCAACTAAAAGACATAGGGTATCAGAATGGATGAAAAAACAAGACCCATCTATTTGCTGTCTACAAGAGACTCATTTTAGATCTGAGGACACCTTTAGATTGAGAGTGAGGGGATGGAGAACTATTTATCATGCTCCTGGAAGCCAAAAGAAAGCTGGAGTAGCCATACTTATATCAGACAAACTAGACTTTAAATTAAAGGCTGTAACAAGAGATGAAGAAGGGCATTATATAATAATCACAGGGTCTATCCACCAGGAAGAGCTAACTATTATAAATGTCTATGCGCCAAATACCCGAGCCCCCAGATATATAAAACAATTACTCATAAACATAAGCAACCTTATTGATAAGGATGTGGTCATTGCAGGGGACTTTAACACCCCACTTACAGAAATGGATAGATCATCTAGACACACAGTCAATAAAGAAACAAGGGCCCTGAATGATACTTTGGATCAGATGGACTTGACAGATATATTTAGAACTCTGCATCCCAAAGCAACAGAATATACTTTCTTCTCGAGTGCACATGGAACATTCTCCAAGATAGATCATATACTGGGTCACAAAACAGCCCTTCATAAGTTTACAAGAATTGAAATTATACCATGCATACTTTCAGACCACAATGCTATGAAGCTTGAAATCAACCACAGGAAAAAGTCTGGAAAACCTCCAAAAGCATGGAGGTTAAAGAACACCCTACTAACGAATGAGTGGGTCAACCAGGCAATTAGAGAAGAAATTAAAATATATATGGAAACAAACGAAAATGAAAATACAACAATCCAAACGCTTTGGGATGCAGCGAAGGCAGTCCTGAGAGGAAAATACATTGCAATCCAGGCCTATCTCAAGAAACAAGAAAAATCCCAAATACAAAATCTAACAGCACACCTAAAGGAAATAGAAGCAGAACAGCAAAGGCAGCCTAAACCCAGCAGAAGAAGAGAAATAATAAAGATCAGAGCAGAAATAAACAATATAGAATCTAAAAAAACTGTAGAGCAGATCAACGAAACCAAGAGTTGGTTTTTTGAAAAAATAAACAAAATTGACAAACCTCTAGCCAGGCTTCTCAAAAAGAAAAGGGAGATGACCCAAATAGATAAAATCATGAATGAAAATGGAATGATTACAACCAATCCCTCAGAGATACAAACAATTATCAGGGAATACTATGAAAAATTATATGCCAGCAAATTGGACAACATGGAAGAAATGGACAAATTTCTAAACACCCACACTCTTCCAAAACTCAATCAGGAGGAAATAGAAAGCTTGAACAGACCCATAACCAGCGAAGAAATTGAATCGGTTATCAAAAATCTCCCAACAAATAAGAGTCCAGGACCAGATGGCTTCCCAGGGGAGTTCTACCAGACATTTAAAGCAGAGATAATACCTATCCTTCTCAAGCTATTCCAAGAAATAGAAAGGGAAGGAAAACTTCCAGACTCATTCTATGAAGCCAGTATTACTTTGATTCCTAAACCAGACAGAGACCCAGTAAAAAAAGAGAACTACAGGCCAATATCCCTGATGAATATGGATGCAAAAATTCTTAATAAGATACTAGCAAATCGAATTCAACAGCATATAAAAAGAATTATCCACCATGATCAAGTGGGATTCATTCCTGGGATGCAGGGCTGGTTCAACATTCGCAAATCAATCAACGTGATACATCACATTAACAAAAAAAAAGAGAAGAACCATATGATCCTGTCAATCGATGCAGAAAAGGCCTTTGACAAAATCCAGCACCCTTTCTTAATAAAAACCCTTGAGAAAGTCGGGATAGAAGGAACATACTTAAAGATCATAAAGGCCATTTATGAAAAGCCCACAGCTAACATCATCCTCAACGGGGAAAAACTGAGAGCTTTTTCCCTGAGATCAGGAACACGACAGGGATGCCCACTGTCACCACTGTTGTTTAATATAGTGCTGGAAGTTCTAGCATCAGCAATCAGACAACAAAAGGAAATCAAAGGCATCAAAATTGGCAAAGATGAAGTCAAGCTTTCACTTTTTGCAGATGACATGATATTATACATGGAAAATCCGATAGACTCCACCAAAAGTCTGCTAGAACTGATACATGAATTCAGCAAAGTTGCAGGATACAAAATCAATGTGCAGAAATCAGTTGCATTCTTATACACTAACAATGAAGCAACAGAAAGACAAATGAAGAAACTGATCCCATTCACAATTGCACCAAGAAGCATAAAATACCTAGGAATAAATCTAACCAAAGATGTAAAAGATCTGTATGCTGAAAACTATAGAAAGCTTATGCAGGTAATTGAAGAAGATATAAAGAAATGGAAAGACATTCCCTGCTCATGGATTGGAAGAATAAATATTGTCAAAATGTCAATACTACCCAAAGCTATCTACACATTCAATGCAATCCCAATCAAAATTGCACCAGCATTCTTCTCGAAACTAGAACAAGCAATCCTAAAATTCATATGGAACCACAAAAGGCCCCGAATAGCCAAAGTAATTTTGAAGAAGAAGACCAAAGCAGGAGGCATCACAATCCCAGACTTTAGCCTCTACTACAAAGCTGTCATCATCAAGACAGCATGGTATTGGCATAAAAACAGACACATAGACCAATGGAATAGAATAGAAACCCCAGAACTAGACCCACAAACGTATGGCCAACTCATCTTTGACAAAGCAGGAAAGAACATCCAATGGAAAAAAGACAGTCTCTTTCACAAATGGTGCTGGGAGAACTGGACAGCAACATGCAGAAGGTTGAAACTAGACCACTTTCTCACACCATTCACAAAAATAAACTCAAAATGGATAAAGGACCTGAATGTGAGACAGGAAACCATCAAAACCTTAGAGGAGAAAGCAGGAAAAGACCTCTCTGACCTCAGCCGTAGCAATCTCTTACTCGGCACATCCCCAAAGGCAAGGGAATTAAAAGCAAAAGTGAATTACTGGGACCTTATGAAGATAAAAAGCTTCTGCACAGCAAAGGAAACAACCAACAAAACTAAAAGGCAACCAACGGAATGGGAAAAGATATTTGCAAATGACACATCGGACAAAGGGCTAGTATCCAAAAATCTATAAAGAGCTCATCAAACTCCACACCCGAAAAACAAATAACCCAGTGAAGAAATGGGCAGAAAACATGAATAGACACTTCTCTAAAGAAGACATCCGGATGGCCAACAGGCACATGAAAAGATGTTCAACGTCGCTCCTTATCAGGGAAATACAAATCAAAACCACACTCAGATACCACCTCACGCCAGTCAGAGTGGCCAAAATGAAGAAATCAGGAGACTATAGATGCTGGAGAGGATGTGGAGAAACAGGAACCTTCTTGCACTGTTGGTGGGAATGCAAATTGGTGCAGCCGCTCTGGAAAGCAGTGTGGAGGTTCCTCAGAAAATTAAAAATAGACCTACCCTATGACCCAGCAATAGCACTGCTAGGAATTTATCCAAGGGATACAGGAGTACTGATGCATAGGGGCACCTGTACCCCAATGTTTATAGCGGCACTCTCAACAATAGCCAAATTATGGAAAGAGCCTAAATGTCCATCAACTGATGAATGGATAAAGAAATTGTGGTTTATATACACAATGGAATACTACGTGGCAATGAGAAAAAATGAAATATGGCCTTTTGTAGCAACATGGATGGAACTGGAGAGTGTGATGCTAAGTGAAATAAGCCACACAGAGAAAGACAGATACCATATGGTTTCACTCTTATGTGGATCCTGAGAAACATAACAGAAACCCATGGGGGAGGGGAAGGAAAAAAAAAAAAAAAAAAAGAGGTTAGAGTGGGAGAGAGCCAAAGCATAAGAGACTGTTAAGAACTGAGAACAAACTGAGGGTTGATGGGGGGTGGGAGGGAGGGCAGGGTGGGTGATGGGTATTGAGGAGGGCACCTTTTGGGATGAGCACTGGGTGTTGTATGGAAACCAATTTGACAGTAAATTTCATATATTAAAAAATAAAAAAAATAAAAAAAATAAAAAAAAAAGTATCTGACTGAGGCAGTATATGTGCTCGCAGATGTTTATCAGTTTTTAGCAGTGGATAATTGTCCCATCTGAGATGAGTTCTTATGCCTAAAGCAATATGCCAAATGATGTGAGGGATCACATTTGTTTTTTTTACTTTATTTTAGTTTAACTTTTTTTAAAATAAAATTTTAAAGATGTTTATTTATTTTTGAGAGAGAGAGAGAGAAAGAGAGCAAACAGGGGAGGGGCAGAGAGAGAGAGAGACACGGAATCTGAAGCAGGCTCCAGGCTTCAAGCTGTCAGCATACAGCCCTACACAGTGCTCAGACTCATGACCAGTGAGATCATGACCTGAGCCAAAGTCAGATGCTTAATTTACTGAGCCATCCAGGCACTCCTAGTTTAACTTTACTTTTAGTGAAGGGGAGAGTTAATGAAATATAGTCTAAAAACAATAAGGAGGGGCTCTGGTTTCACAGAAACCTATGTTAAAGCTGCAAAACATCACAAAGGATTCTAGTGCTTTAACTGAGGGAGAAGCAAATCAAGGCCCATGGGCCAAATTGAGCCCCCTTCCTGTTTTTGTAAATAAAGTGCTATTGGAATAAGCCCCACCCATTCATTTGTTCATCTATTGCTGCTTTCATGATGGCAGCATTGAGTAGTTGGGACAGAGACCATATGGCCCACAAGGTCTAAAATATTTGCTACCCAGCCCTTTACAGAAAAAGCTTGCCTACCTCTGCTTTAACTCCTACAAGATCAAAAGTTACTTGTATTGTTTGAGCTTTGTTGGCAATTAGGGGGCACAGCTGACGAAATGGTCACTTTGACAAAATTGCTCATATTACTACCCACCTGTCTACCCCCTGCCCCAAATACTTGTACTTTTCTTTCTTCAAAATCATAAAGAAAAATCATAGAGCCAGTCTACGTTTCCAAGGTCGCTAGGGCCGTCGGGATGAAATGATGGACAGCAGGTGTGAAGTAAGCTGCCCCTTGCTGTGCTGTGTGGATTGATATCCTTCAGACATTGGTGCCAGAGAAATGGAAGGTTGGCCTGAGAAAAGATAATGGGTCAGGAAACATGCCAATGAGAGATGAATGCCAGAAAATGAAAGGCTCTGGAAGTGAGGCTATGAAACAATGTGGCTCCTAAAAGGCAAATTGGAAATGGAGAAAGCCTTTAGATCAACTGTTGGGAAACTGAACCTGACAGCTGTGCCCAAGAGGGAGAAAGGAAGCCAGGAAAACTCTATGGACAGTTTCAGGGAAGCCCAGTCAGGAGTCAAATGGTAATAAAGAGATTAGGTTTGAATTAGGACTGAGAAATAGCCTCATGTAGGTAGAAGCCGAATCTAGTACAGGCAGAGAGGGCAAGAGAGCCCATTAACTTGAGGCTCACATTTACATTTTTGCTTTCACCTCCAAAGGAGGTTATATGTAACACCAGTGAGCAACACTGCAGGTTTGGAAGAAGGCAATGAAATTTAAACTTTAAAAAAATGTGACTCTGTGTGTGTGTGTGGGCGGGGGGGGGGGAGGGGATGGGTGTGAATTTAATATCTAGGAAGCCGTGGAAAATACAAATGATAAGTCCCATAGCATCAGCTCGGTAGTCAGGCCATTTTTGTTTAAATTTTGGCTCTGCCATTTGCTCTGCCATTTACTAGCTGTGTGACCTTGGATAAGTGACTTGACCATTCTAAATCCTGATTTACTCAGCTACAAAATGATAGCAGTCCCTGGGGTTGTTGAGAGGACTAAATGGGCTTATTTTCATGAAGTGCTTACAACTGGGTGTGACACAGTGGGTGCCATAGTTCATGAAATACCAGTGGGCTCCCTCTCAACCTCTGACATGCCCTGGCTAGAAGATGAACTAGATGCAAACTTTGGATATAACCTCAAAATGTTGATTCATGTGGCACCTGTCTCTGACAGACTATGTAAATGGTATTAAAGAATTCGTGTCCTTTAAATAAATGGTGTTTTAGTGTATTGAAGGAAGGAGGACTTGTTTTTTGGACAGTCTTATTCTATGCCCAAACCTTAGGATACTGTTCAGTAGCCATGGCTGTTCTATAACCAAATATCACAAGCATCTTTCCCAATAAATCAAAAAGATTATCAAACCTAAAAAAGACCCCCCAAAATTCAACACAATTCCACAACAGTAGCACCACCTACAATTAACCTAAGCCCATTATCAATAGGAGAAGGCATTGAAGAAAAACTTACAAAGCTAATCACAAAAACAGTACTTAAATACAATGTATATTATCAATATTCCTACATGGTATCTAACCATGACTGATGACATGAAAAATCGTCATTGTATTTCAAATATAAGAACTTAATGACCAACATTTGTAAGTCCAACCAACTTATCAAAATTGCTACCAGTTCATTTATTGACCTCCCTGCTCCATCAAAGATCTTTGGCTTTTCTTTTGAACAGATTATAAGATAGTGTCTGTGTGGGCGTTTCATCACATTGACCTGAATTCCTGTCCTGCAAAAGAGCATAATAGTGAGCAGAAAAGAAAATGAAAGGCTTGGTAAAGGTGAAGGAAATTCAACTCAGGCAGATGTTTTTGTTTGTCTTAAAACTGTGGTAAAAAATACATAATATAAAACTTACCATCATAACCATTTTAAGTGTACTACTGAGTAGTGTTCAGTACATTCACATTGTCGTACAGCCAATCTCCAGAACTCTTTCATCTTGCGAAACTGAAACTCAATACTCATTAAAACACTCTCCATTCTCCCCTCCCCAGTCCAGCCCCTGGCAACCACCATTGTGCTTTCTGTTTCTATGAGTTTCAGTACTCTAGACACCTCACGTAAGTGTACTCATACAGCATTTGCCTTTTTGTGACTGATTTATCTCACTTAATGTAATGTCCTCAAGTTTCATCCATGTTGTAGCATGTGTCAGAATTTCCTTTCTTTTTTAGGCTGAATAATATTCAATTGTACATGTATAGCACATTTTGTTTACCCATTCGTCTGTCTATGGACACTTGGGTTGTTTCCATATTTCGGCTGTTGTAAATATGCTGCTATTGACAAGGGTGTACAATAGGCAGGTGTCTTTATGAAGCTCTTCTGTGATGTGGCTTCCTTGGCTCCCTGGTTCCCTTACTCTGCAGAATATTAGAATAAGTTGGGTTCTAAACCAAGCACAGTGGGGTTACAAGAAGGTGTCACCCCTTACCAACTCTGCAGTCTTGGGCAAGTTACTTAATTTCTTTGAGCTTGTTTTATTCTCAGTAATAAAGGAACAGTGATATTAAAACACAGACTTGTTTTAGGAGTTAAATTAGACCACGCACAAAGTTTAATACATTATAAAAATTCAGTAAGTTCATTTTCCTCTTTCCCTTCAACTGTGCCATCTCTGATATGATCTCTGATCATCTATAAATATCTCTTTCCTTTATTCTTGCTTTATTATATTGCTTCTCGGCCTTTTGGCTAAGATCAAGTGTATTCTTGCTTTATTACAAGAGCCACAAACATTATCCATGAGGTCTAAGGTTGGTTTATGCGTTAAGACTTAAAAAAAAATGTCCTCCAGGGATCCCAGTAGAGTTGGGCCAACCTTACTTAACTAAACAAACACTCCTCAGAGTTTCAGTGTTCTTTTGAAAAAGCATTGACCTATCCAAGAAGCCTTATGATCCTAAGTTACCTTTCTTACTTAAAAGCAGGAAATAGTATTTTTCTTTTTTCAAAAGCAGTTTTAGATATTTGAACTCAATTCAACACAAACTTTCAAGGAATGCAAAATTTGAACACCCTCGGATGTTCCCCAATGCCTAACTCTTTGGGGCCCACTTACTTGTTTGACCTTGACCTAATAAAGAAAATAAGACCTTTACGTGTTTATGTTGGCAGTGAGTGTTTGATTTCATTTCTTTTGGGGAGTGTCACTGATATAAATGCTTCTGTGTGGTACACCTTAAAGAACATTAGAGTATAGTGACTATGCCAGTAATGGTTTGCTTACTTAAACTCAATTCAGTAGCATAAATATTACTTGAAAATGTCAGCGAAAATGTATTTTTAAATATTTGGAAAAGTATACAAGGAGAATTTTTGATTTCAGATCTTGGCAAAAAACTAAAGAAATAAGATGTCAGCTATGCTTTGCTAGAAAAAATTATGCCTAATGATTATTTTGTTTTGAGAGAGAGAGAAAAATTAAGAGAATGACTTGAACTTTGAGGAAGAAAAATTATGTAGAATAAAAGAAATTTAGTAGAAGTGACATGGAAATTAGACACATGGATACAAGTGATACTTGTTCTTAAAATTCCACACATAAAAGAATGTGAAATTGCATTTCACCATCATGATTCAGTCTGACATTAGCTAGTACTAACATGAAAAGACATAACATGAGCTTATTTATTTTGAAGTTCTTTTAAATTTGAATCAGAAAATTAAGTTAGGTTTCTAAAATATTTTGCTTTTGTAAAAGCAAGCTCACACAAATACAGATCACAGTCATTGCTAGATCTCTTGTGTATGAAGGTTTAGCATAACATGTTTGCAGAACAAGTTGAGGAACCTAAGAAGTGTTCGGAAGAGTCCGGGGAGTTTGATTGTCATCTTCTGAAAGGGGGAGGAAAATTTCAGTCTTGCAGGATCAGAATGAAAGCAGGGGGAAGGTGAGCAACAGATGGTTCAAATTCAGTGAATCCTATGTAGTGTTGGAGTAAGAGAAAGTTCTAGAGTCCATCATTACTTGAGTAGAGTCCATCACCTACCTTGACACGGTGGACTTTGAAACCAGGCAGTAGCTGAGGGTGTTAAATCAAGCCTTTTGGTGCTTATTATCTTTAGGTGAAACTGTGGTGCCAGGTATTGGGGGTGAGACTATTGGCAGGGTGCTGGCAGCATTGTAATCCTTTGCTGTGTTTCAGGTGTTAGATCTATCATTGCTGAGGTCCCTTGTAGTATCATGAAGTCACAGTTCCTCCATTTACCCAAAATAAGTGTTTTGAGTGATTATTGTTTGCTGGGTTTCATCTAAGACCTGGCTTACTAAGATTAGTCCATATATAATTCCTGCCCTCAAGAATCCTGGCTTCCCAAAGTTAGTAAGTGCATAGTTCCTGCCCTCAGTGCACAGTTCTGTCTGTTCACTGATGTGTACAATGTTCAGTGGTGTTCATTTGTGTTCTCATTATTGAAAGGGAGGGACTAACGTCAAAAGATGTGTGCACATTTCGGAAAGATAGTCCCTATATAAGGTGGCCTCTGACCCACAGTTTCACAAAGTGGAAGTCAAAGGGATGGAGAGGAAGGATTAGAGTTAGTGTGGGCTGCTTCCAGGAAGAGTGAGTAAGGGTGAAGCACAAGATAGTTTAGAGTCAGTGGATATCCAAGAAGGAGACTTGGGAAGGAAAGAGAAGGATGTCACTGAAGTCAAAGGAGGTCCCCAATATGTATTTCACAGTTAGTCTCAATGATGCAGAGTGTGACTTTAACTACATGATTTTTGAGGCAATTATTTAATAGCCTGTGAGAGCTGGAGGGGACCTGACCTGTCATCTAATTAACCCACGCCTGTTTCTACTTGACAAAGTGGAGCCTGTGGGCTAAACCGATAAGCTTTACTTAAAGAGCATAATTAGACTTTTTTTCTGGTGGCAAAGATACGCTTAAAGTATCCATATTTTATAGGAATATCCATATTTTATTTTGGGGATAATCCATACACTGGGAATTTCAGAGATCTTTCTAAGATCACCAATGATAACATTGTGTCTAAATCCACCTAACATTTTTCACCGATCTTGTCTAAATGATCTCAAGTCCATTTGACACTGGTCACTCTTTCCTATTTAAAACTTTTGACTCCTTTGGTGGCATTACATCCTCCTGAATT
This sequence comes from Panthera leo, assembly GCF_018350215.1. Classification (NCBI taxonomy): domain Eukaryota; kingdom Metazoa; phylum Chordata; class Mammalia; order Carnivora; family Felidae; genus Panthera; species Panthera leo. The sequence goes on along the minus strand of NC_056687.1, from coordinate 48,541,236 downwards.
TTCTTCTTTTTTCTGATCACTCTTTCTTAGGTCTTTTTTCAGTTCCTCTTACTTAGTTAATCTCTACATCCTGCTTCCTGGGGTTCTGTCCATCCTTTCTGTTCTTACAATCCTCATAATCTTTCTGAGCAATCTTATCTACTGCCATGACTTTCCTTTATGTTTGTGACTTGTGTTACAAACATAAATGTGTTATGTGTTATGTAAATGTGTTAATTCCTAAACACACATCTCAAGCTAAGATCTGTCTCCTAGATTCCAGGCTCTTATTCCATAAGCCTCCTGAATGTTTTCATTTGGCTGTTCCATGTAAGCCTTAAACTCAATAAACACAAAATCGAAGTTATCATCATTTTTTCCCACCATGACACTGTCTCTCCAAATCTCTTTCTCTTCTATTCCCCATTTTGCTTGGTACCATGATGTGTAGACTCCTCAAACCACAAAGCCAAGGTTTATCTTTGATTTACTCTCAAATTCTGTTGAACATTTTTTTTTAACTTCTTGAATACCTTTCCTTACTATCCCTACTGCTATTAGGTAGAAGGATAGAAGGACCATCCTTTTCTACCTGGATCATGAACCAACCCACAAAAAACTCATTGACCTCCTTGCCATCATTCTTGCCCACCCCTAATCACTAAAACCCAAGGGGATTTTACTGAGGGGAAAAAACTAATCCTATAATTTTCCTGCAAAATAGTTTCTGAAGGCTTCCCATCACCTACAAGGTCAAATTCAAAATCCTTAGCATAGCATAAGGCCCTTTGTGTATCCGGACTTTCTTTTAGGTTTTGTTCTTTTGAGATTTGTTTGTATTTTATTTTTTATTTTATTTTTTTGCCACTCCATCCTTACTTTGTCTCTTGGCATTTCAAATATCTTCCATTCCTTGAACTTTCCATGCTCTCTATTTGCCTTTTTACAAAATTGGGGATGCTTGTCTCACCACTCTGGTGCATTTCTGTTCATCCTTCAAATCCTAGCTCAGATATAATCTCACTCCAAAGTCCTCCTCCATCCCTAGTTTGTGTGGTGCTCTTCTGCAGTGCACCTTTAGCATCCTATGCGCATCCCACTTCAGTATTTGATTCTACTAAAATCCTGTGGCCTATTTGTTGGATCCTTTTACTTCACCTTTAGACAGGGCTCTCACTGACAGCAGGGTTTGTGGCTTCTCTCTGTATACCAATCCTAGTGGACTCAATGGTAGGCACCAAGTGCTCACAATTAAACAAAAAAGAGAAAATGTTTCTGTTATTTTATTTCTTAAAATTTATTTATTTAGATTCAAGTTAGTTAACATGTACGTAGTATTGATTTCAGTAGTAGAACCCAGTGATTCATCACTTACATCACCACCCAGTGCTCATCGCAACAAGTGCCCTCCTTAATGCCCATCACCCACTTAGCCCATTCCCCCACCCACCTCCCCTCCAGCAACCCTCAGTTTGTTCTCTGTCTTGAAGAGTTCTCATGGTTTGCTTCCCTATCTGTTTTTATCTTATTTTTCCTTCCCTTCCCCTATGTTCACCTGTTTTGTTTCTTAAATTCCACACGAGTGAAATCATATGATACTTGTTTTTCTCTGACTGACATTTTGCTCATCATAATACACTATTTCCATCTATGTTGTTGCAAAGTCCGTCGACTGATGAATGGAAAAAGAAAATATGGTATATATATATACAATGAAATATTATTCAGTGATCAAAAAGAACAAAGTCTGGCCATATGTTATTCTAAATCAAAGGGGAGGGAGGGGGAACATATTGGAGTCAGCTGAAGAACTTGATTAAAAGTTCAAATACCCATGTTCTCATAGAATGTGCCCCACTTCTACTTAGGGCATGTAAGAATCTTTGGGGGATGTATGCAAATGATTAAAAATTATATAAACTAATTGGAAAGATACAGAGTTTAAAAAAACCTGGCCACATAGGAAAAACTAAGTAAAGATGAAATGATGTTCAGGTTTGCAATGAAACTGTTTTATGGCCATCAGAGGGGAAAAATGAAAAATGTGACATATCAAGTGTTGATGATAAAATGAAGACATGTGAATTCAAACATTGCTAGTGGCCTTTTGGAGGGTGACTTAGCAATAACTAGTAAACTCAAAGATGTATGTATCCTTTGACCAGTAACTGACACTTATGGGTTCATACTCAAGAGAAACCATGGCACATGTACACAAGAAGAAATGTCTGGAAATAATTATTGCAGCTATGTGCAATAGCAAAAACATGGAAACAACGTGAATGTCAATTAGGAGAAGAGAAAAAATTCTGAATAGGGAATTTGGGGAAGAAAAGGAAGGCAATGAGATTATGGAAAGTATCAGTACTGTTTTGTTTAAAACAAACTACAGTTAAGAAGGTTAATGACTTTGTTAATTTACACCAATTAGCCAGATCTCTATTAGTGTAAAGAAGAATAGAAAAAGATAATAAAATTGAGGTTGAAATATTAAAAAGTAAAAATGTTGTTTTGGAAGGGATAAAGATCAAAACAAACTCAATGCCTTAGGTAACTGTAGATGGGTACATAAACAACTTTTATTTTGGCCAATTCACAAAGACTTGTCTTGAATCTATCAGAGAAGTGTTGAAAACATTGCCTACTCTGACTTCTTGAATATGCCCTACTTTAGTGGTGCCATGTAAACAACTTCACTGGCATTTTCAAGGGGAGTTGTAATATGAAGGCATCATGTGATAGGAATCCTGTTATGTTTCCTTGCTAGTCCATTCCTTGTCTACCTGACCTTTAAATGTTTTAGTTTGTCATGACTCCATCCCCTTAACACCCTGTGTTCTTTCTCTAAGTGATTGCATCTATTTCTACATTTAAATGTCAAGTTCAGATAGCTCATTTAAACTCTAGACCTCAAATAGCCAACTACTCACTCAACATCCCATTGGGAGTCTTATGGACACCTCAGATCTAAGTCCAATATTGAATTCATTCTCTTCATGTACCTCCCCCAGACATATTCCTGCTATGTTTCCTTCCCCAAATGCAGTATTACCATCTACCCAACTGCACCTACCAGAAAACTGGGAGTCATTTTTTTTTACATCTGCCTCTCTCTTATCCTTTATATACAACCCATCACAAAGTTCTGTTGATCCTACCTTACAAACATACCTCAAATACATTAACTTTTCTGCAAATTCTTTACTACTTACAGTTTCTCCTGGTCTTTACATCCTCACTTGCCCTCTTATGTGTATCAGCAGCCTCCCTCCCATATCTGATGAACCTCCTCCCACTAAGCCATTGTCTACACTATGTCCAGAGTGATCTCTTCAAAATGTAAATCTGAATGTATCACCCCTACCTGAAGCAGTTTCCCACTGTTTTGGGGGGTCCATTACAGAATCCTTCACAGGCTGTACTGGACCTGGTCTCTCCCCGTGTTTGAAACTCATCCCTTTGGAGTCTTCTGTTCTCACTCTTCGCAGATCCAGCTTCCAGTCATACTACCTCTCTTTTAATTCCTCAAGTGGTCAAGCTCCTCCTCAGTTCACAGCTTTGTCCCATTCTGCCCCTTTTGCTGTAAAACTGACCCAAGAGACTACTTCCCAATTCCTCCATCTCAGAGATGCCACTTCATTCTTTAGCTCTTAGCTCAAACGTGACTTACCCAGGGGAGTCTTCTGTGACCACCAAAGAAACGATTATTTGTTCTATAATCACCCAACTCTGGCTTGTTAATAGCATTTAGACAAAAAGTAATCAAACATTCAATTGCATATTTGTCTACCTGCCACACTAGATAGTAAGTTTCACAGGAGCAGTACGGTGCTTGCTGTTCACGGTTGTGTCCCCAGTTTATAGCCCAGTGTACCCCAAGTAGTGCCTGAGTGAAAGGCTGGACTTCTCAAATGTCTGTGGAGAAAAGGAACTGAAAGGGACTACACAATATTTGGAAATCAGTTCTTTTTATTATTTCAGGTAACTAGTCTGGAACAATAGTTTTAAATGTTTTAAATGTATATGGAATTAAATATGTAGCTATGTCTTCATCTGTATGTGAATGTTTTCTTAAGCTGAAGGGCATTTCCTTGAAAAAAGTGATAAATCATTTTTTTGCATGTTAGATAGGCTTGGTTTCAGAGGCTATAGTGTTTGTGCGTGGGAATGACTCATTAGAATACTCTCTAGGGTGAACCCTCAAATAATCCTTAGCCAAAGAGTATTAGTTGTGATCTGGTGAGTGAGGAGAAGAAGAAAGATTAATGGTGTGAATGCCTTGTCTTTGGTATTGAAAAAGGATGGATTTTGGATTCAGATCTGAGTTAGAATCTCAATTCTTTAATTTGAACTTTGGCTAAAAAAATTTTTTTTGAAAACATTTATTTATTAGTAAGAGCAGAGAGAGACAGAGTATGAGCATGGAAGGGGCGGAGAGAGGAGGAGACACAGAATCAGAAGCAGACTCCAGGCTCTGAGCTGTCAGCACAGAGCCCAACACAGGGCTTGAACTCACAAACCGCAAGATCGTGACCTGAGTCAAAGTTAGACGCTTAACCGACTGAGCCACCCAGGCGCCCCTAACTTTGGCTAAAAATTTTAACTACTCCCAGTTTCAGTTTCTTCATTTATGTAATTGACTCTCTGTCACCTTCATGTGAACACTCATGTAAATACCATAGCTTTGTTGAGATAACATTTATCAAGCTCATAGCACAGTGCTTCCTCCTGGTAGACACTCAATGGATTCTAGTTCCCTTCACTCTTCTCTCAGTCTACACAAACTCATTCATTTGTCTTTGAATTGGCATCCAGTGTCTCAGATAATGGAAATCAGAGTGTGGACACTTGAAAATCTCCCCTTCCTAAAGCTTATTCTAGGAAACTATTTTGATAAACAGAGTGAGTGAAAGATTGTATGATCAGAGTGATGTATCAGTCAAGATAATTTTGTGCATTTGGATGAACAGATAATGAAACAAGGAAAAAAGAGGAAATCTCACGTGTAGAAGATTTTTAGCAATATAGTACTTTATTGTAAGAAGACAATGAATCAAAGTCTGTCCCAGCAGGGTTGGATATCATTTAGATGTGACCTTCCTAGAATATAGGAGTAGGTGTGCTGTGAAGAGTAGCCGGAAGGACTAACATATATCTTTCTGTGCCGGAGAGTGATTCATCCATGTCTCAGCCCATTTATCTCACAAATATCTGAGTGCTCAGGATATGGCAGGCAGTATGCCAGCAGCAGAAGTCCAACAGTAAACAAGCCACAGCTCTGCTCTGGTATAGGGCAGGGACGAGGGAGAATAAAATATAACAAGCAAATATATATGATGTCAGGTGGTGGTAAATGGAATAACATAAAAAAGGACAAGGGGATACAGAGGGGGTGTGTGTGTGCACGTTTTTATACAAGGTGGTCTGTGAAAGCCTCTACAAGTCAGATTTGAACAGATTTGAAGACAGAGAGGGAGAAGGGCTTGTGGGGCACTGAGGGGATGGATTTCCAAGCAAGGTGACAACGAGAATGAAGGTCCTAAGCAGACTGCCTGGTGTATCTAAAAATGGCACAGGAGCTGGGGCCAGGGCAAGTGAGGAAGAGTGGGAGAAAGGTCAGAGAGGTGGTAGGGTCCAGTAATATCATACTGAGATTTTATCTTTGAATCCTAGAGAGCTGGGAAGCCATGGGGGAGTTTTGAGCATGATCTTTTTTACCTTTTAATAGGATTACTGTTAATCCTGTTGGGAATGGGCTGTTGGGGGGCATGTGCAGAAGCAGGGAGACTGGTTAAGATGCTGTAACCAAAGCTAGATGAGAAGTATGTTCCCCTCAGTACTAGCTGCAAAGTTATATTAATAAAATATACCTCCATATGGCATTCCTTCACAAAAAAATGTTCTTTCTACTCTCCACTGACTACTGCATTAAACCCAGCCTGTTTCTCTTTGTTTATTCTTTTCTTTCCCTCTGTATACTATCCCTCAAATATTTAAATGAGAGTAATAATAAAAAGAGTGGTGAAGAATAGTTGGATTTTGGATATACGTCAAGGTAGAGATGATAGGATTTGCTGATGGGTTAGATGAGAGGTATAAAAAAGAAAGAGGAACCAAGGACGGCACTTAAAACTTGGGCCTGAGTAACTGGAAGGGTGGAAGAGGTGGGGATGACTAAGAGAGGGACAGATGCGGGGATGTTTTAAAATCTTTTTTATTGTCTAAGCATCTTCTGTTCCAACACAGTTTCTGGAATCCTATCTTAGTGCCTATCAGCCATCATCTGCCTGTGGCTTAATTGACTGCTGAGCGCTGGGTTCCATGGGATACAAGAGACTTGTCTGGCATGAAGGGTATTCTGTAAGGGAAGTTGGAAGGCATGTAAAACAAAGATTGCACCTATTTGCTACTTAGCCAAGGGCTAGCCCTGTTTATTAAAAAACATTCCAACTGTCTCCCTAGAGGGCCAAGACTGGGGTAACAGCTGGAGGTGATTCCCAGCTTGGCAGGGGTTGCAATAGCCATTAAGTCTCCAAACAATGAATCTTGAACTTTTCCAAGTTTTAGTCAGTGAAAGCATAGAGCTAGAGGAGGGAAGGACTCAAAGAAGCTTGTAGCTGGAAGGGATGTTAGCTAGAGTCCAAATCAAAACTCAGAGAGACATGAGACTCAGTGAGGTTGTACAACTTCTGTGGAGACGTGAGAGTAGCGGAGACAGGACCAGAATCTGGGTCTCTGACTCCTAGGGCAGTACTTTTCTTGCCGTACTACGCTGGAGGGAACATGGTAGTCCCAGCTATGCGCTGACTTGGAGCAAATCATCCTTTACTCTAGATAGGCTGCAGATCATCAAGCCTTCGCTTGATGGAGATCAAGCCTTCACTAGGCTGCTGTAAATCCCATGGCTTTACCCCGACAAGGAAACTGGAGCTGGCTAGGTTTCCTGGTCTAGGCAATGAAGAATGGCGCTAATAGTCCTTGCTTTCTTCTGGGGATAGAATAGTATAGACATCGTGGATTGTAAGTATAATGGTTGGAAAAAATAAACAGTGGTGTCATGAGTGATGTAGTGATGAGTATGTGGATAATTGAAATTCATTTACATATAACTACTGTAAAAATTAGTTTGTACTGTTTCAATTTCCTTGCCTTGCCAAACTGGCTGGTGAAGGCAAAATGGCTTGATTGGAATTTCAGCCACCTATTTTAGAATATCAAAGGAGGTGCTAAAGGGTAGGAAAAGGCCCAAAGTAGACTATTGTGGAAAGAAAGAAAGTTGATATGAGTAGTTAGCCCCTGAGAAACTGAGATTGATTTGTTTCACTCAAATACTTTGTAAATCTAGGTGGAAGTTTATGAACAGCTCCTCAATGGGGCCAAGATCTCTGGTTACCTCAAAGTAATTACACCTCCAGGTCAGCAATGGCCAGTGCTCACACAAACTAGTCACATTCTCCTGGTGTGTGTGTGTGTGTGTGTGTGTGTGTGTGTGTATAATCAAGTAGAATGGGACAGTCCAACCTTTTGGTGCAAGTTTGTCATTTTTTAAAAATGTTTATTTTTGAGAGAGACAGAGAGAGAGAGAGAGAGGGAGAGAGAGAGAGAGAGAGAGGGAGAGAGAGAGGGAAGCAGAGGAGACAGAATCTGAAGCAGGCTCCAGGTTCTGAGCTGTCAGCACAGAGCTCTACACGGGGCTCGAACTTACGAACTGTGAGATCATGACCTGAGCCGAAGTTGTATGCTTAACCAGCTGAGCCACCCAGGCGCCCAGGGACCCACTCAGTTCTATACCTGATGATTAATGCCTGATGTTTCTTATTTTGTTAAAGGGAAAAGTTTTTCATAACTGTGAATTTCTCACCCTGGTGTCTTCTAAAATGGAATATTTCTTTTATTTCATTCTGTGTCATTGCTCTGAGGACTTCTGTCTTTGGTTTCTGAGACATTGATCCCCAAGGATTTGGGAAGAATATATTCTTCTTTAGAAGCTGAATGCTGGGTCTCTGATAGTTAAAGAGGCTGAGCTATTTTTCTACGAAGTAATGTGATGATGCTCTTATTTCTCTCCTTAATCTGGCAGCATCTGTAGGAAGACTTCAATTAGTTGCATAAAGCAATCTACAAGTTAAGATTTGAGTGATTTTCTTCCCTGTTAAATCTAGTTACATTTTATTTCTCTTTTCGTATTTGTCTATTGTGCTAATTGAGTAAGCTCCTACCCTCTGCCTGGGAGTACACAAAACCCTCAATGAGCATGCCACATATTCCTAATACTTCAATTGTATTCTAAGATATGGGGGAGGTGGTGTGATGTTGAATTTTTTCATTCATGAAAGTTTTGTAAGCTACACATAGAGGCAAAACCAGTGAATCCTGCCTTCCTGCTTTCCTGTGGCTATATTAAAGACCAAATAGGAAAAAAAAAAAAAAAAAACCTCAGATTTTTAAGGTAAAATAAAAGACTAGAAAATTCTGAGTGTGTAGTAGGGTGCTTCTGGTTAAGTCCTGGCTTCCAGTTCATTATTCTTCACCTTAGGTTTCTTCAGTGAAGCGTGAGGAAAGCTTTACCAGGTTCTCTCAGTTTCAATGACCTGTCATCCGAATGAGGGATACTACAATCCCAAATTCTAGCTGAAGGATTTATTGTTTTTATTTGCATCTGTTTGCTCATTTGAACTTGCTTCTTCTTTCCTTTTCTCTCCTCCTTTATAAACGGTTACATGCATTTCATTGGGAATGAAAAATATGAATATCAATTTTCAGGGCAGTATAAAAGTCATTCCCTCAAGTATCCAAGTGGGCAAGCTGCCCTATTTAGCTGCTTCTAAGATAATTTCTTCGAGCGTACTTTCAAAACTCTCTGTGTTCTAAAATCAACTGTTGGTAACCATGATGTTGAACAATTAATAAAAGCAAATATCAGTGTTTTAAATTGCACTGTTTCATTTCCCTTTTATAATGCTTTTTTCAGCAGTGTTGTCTGTTACCGATGACTGACTTTCTAGAATGAAGACTAACTTTCTGAAATGAATAGGTTGGCCATACCAGGACATCATCTTTGAGATCCACAGATTTGGTGATTCTGTCCATAAAGGACGTTGATGCTGTGCCAGCAGAGTGAGTGTCCTAAGAAAGGCCACAACACATGAGTACAGCATATAGAACTTGGTAACATGTAGGGATAATCTTATAGCTGAAGCCACTCCCTGTCTCCAGATTCTACCATGACAAATCTGTTTCCATGAGAAAGCAGAGGGAAGTTACTTAGTCCAAGTGTTCATTTGAAAGCAGCCTCCATATCAGCTAGAGAGCATGCTTGTGTAGGTTGTAAGTGCTTAGAACCTTTTCCCCTTGGTCAAATAGGTATTTGATGCCCCAAACTGACTTCCTATTTGCACACAATTTCAGGGAACATTTAGACAGACATTGTCCTGGATTGTCTGCCGTCCTTTAGTTGCTACGTAGAAGGTGTTGTTGCAATGTTTTTGGTATGGTTTCCTCAGCTTGGAGCAGGGGTGTTGATGTCCAAAGATTGGTGACTCATGATGCCCTGACTCACACGGGACTGGCTTTTGCTACCAGCAAGTGTGTGTGTGTGTGTGTGTGTGTGTGTGTGTGTGTGATTTAAGCACACATACAGGTACACATATATAAAGAAAAAGACTGAGGGGCACCTGAGTGCCTGGTGTCTGAGTTGACTGAGCCTCTAACTTTGACTCAGGTCAAGATTTCACAGTTCCTGAGTTGGAGCCCCATACTGGGCTCACTGCTGTCAGCAGAGCCTGCTTTGGATCCTCTCTCTTTCTCTCTCTGCCCCTCCCTCACTTGCGACATGGTCACTCTCTCTCAAAAATAATAAATAAGGGGCGCCTGGGTGGCTCAGTCGATGGAGCGTCCGACTTCGGCTCAGGTCATGATCTCACAGCTTGTGGGTTCGAGCCCCGCGTCGGGCTCTGTGCTGACTGCTCAGAGCCTGGAGCCTGTTTCAGATTCTGTGTCTCCCTCTCTCTCTCTGACCCTCCCCCATTCATGATCTGTCTCTCTCTGTCTCAAAAATAAATAAACGTTAAAAAAAAATTAAAAAAAATAATAAATAAATATTTTTTTTAAAGAAGGAAAAAAAAGAAAAAACTGAACTAGCTTCATAATTCTATCACTTGTCAGTCAGAATGGTTCTTGATAAACAGGGGATCTGGGTGAAGTTTTACATCTTTGCACTAATGTGACTTGGTGACACTCTTTCCCTAATCTGGAGATCCCCTCCCTACAAAGGACTGAATCTCCATTTCCCTGTCAGGGCAGGCATGTGGGCCCAAGGTAGTTGTCCACATCTCATTCATTCCTATTTTGACTTTGAGAGACTAAAAAAATATTTGCTTTCTATGAGTTGCTTTTTTTCATTTCTACACAGTTTTGTAATAAGATCTCAACTTGTTTCAGACACATTATCTTAGTGATTTGTGTAAATACGAAGGAAGCAACCTAATCTTCCTGGCTCACAGTCTCCAGACCAGGTGTTCCCTGATGAGTACACTGGGCAAAGAGACTTGCTATTATTATTGGTGGAAACAATCTCATCTTTAATTGGTTTACCTTGAATTAACCCTAGTTTCCTGCTAGATCTGTTTTCAGACTTCTCTTTTTGAACTTTGTCTACATCAGTGTGTTTGCATTAAAATACTTATATCACTTTTATACATACAAAACAATAGGTGACGTATATAAATTCTAAAGAAAAATAATGAACATTCATGAACTTACAGTGAAATTGAGAACTGAAACATTATAATATTGTTTTCTCTTGCCTCCATTACACGGTAACTACTATCATGAAGTTTATTTTTATCAATTGCATCCTTCATTTTTTTGGAGGGAATTTTTATATGTATGTAATCCCTAAGAATATTTTGTTAAATTTTGTTCCTTAAGCTTTATTCAAATGCTACCATTCTCAATATAATATTTTTCAACTTGCTTTTGTCATCCAACTTTGCAATTCCTTGGTGTTGTTACACATAATTATAATTTACTTATATTATATAATAGGCCTTCATGAGGGTATATGGAAATGTATCCCTTTCCTGTTGATGAATTTTTAGATTGTTTCTTTTTAAAAAAATTATGGTTTTGCTACTATGAACATTCTTATACTTGCCTTTGGGGGTGGATATGGAATTGCTAGGTCACACTGTATGCTAATATTCAACACAAAAGGTAGATAATGCCAATTATTTTCCCAGGTGACTGTGAAATTTCCACATAATAGCGCATATGTAAATTCCTTTTGATCCACATCCTTGCCAGTACTTGTTTCCAGGATTTGGGACTTTTGCTAATCTAATGGGTATAAATTGGCATTTTATTAGTAACCAAGACAATGCAAATTGAGATGCCAAAGAGGTTAGGCATACGTGATATGTATAGTGGCCATTTCTCCTTTCTCTCTGTGAAGTAACTGTTCAAGACTGGTGTCCCTTTATCTAATGGGTTGTTTGTCTTTTACTGATATGTAAGAGCTTTTATATATTTTAGTTACTTGGCCTTTGTCGTTTGAATGTATTGCAGTTAAAAACCTTCTAGTATGTGACTTGTCTTTTCACTTTGCTCATGCTATCTTTTGATGAATAGAAGTTCTAATTTTAACATGGGTGAATTTGTTAACATTTTTTCATGGCTAGTGCTTTTTATGTCTTAAGATGAACTTCTCTACCCTGAGGTTATATTCTCTCAAGTTTTCTTCTAAACATCTTAAAATGTTGCCACTTATTTGATGTTCTTAATTCATCTAGGATTGGTTTTGTGCATGGTATGATGTAAGAGGTTTAGTTAATTTTCTTTTCCTGAAGGAGAATCATTTCACTCAACACTGTTTATTACGTACTTTTCTACTTTCCCCATTGATCTTAAAAATAACATTTCAAATTTCTATGTTCATGTCTGTCTGCTTTGGGACTCTTCATTCCATTTGGAAAAAACATGCTTAACAGCAAATACACAAAATCTTTTGTTAGGAATTTGTATTGAATTTTATCAAGTGTTTTTTTGTTTTGTTTTGTTTTGTTTTTTTTCCTGCAAAGCTGAGATCACCTTGTTTTTCTCCAATAATGATAATGTGGTAAAGGACATCTATAGATTGTCTTTTAAACCACCCTTGAATTCCTATGAAAATCTCAACTCAGCCATGATGCTTTATTTATTTTTTTCAACTACTGTGCTTGGATTGTTAAGATTTTGTTTATAATCTATGCATCTGTGTTTTGAAATTTGCCTGTAACTTTCTTTTTACAAGCTATCCTTTACTAGTTTTGGCATTAAAGTTATGTTTGCCTCAGAATACATTGGGAATTTTCCTCTTTTTCTCTTCTCTAGAAGAGCCTGAGATGATTTGTTCTTTGGAAGTTTCGTAGAATTCACCTTAAATAATCCTATTTGTCTTTTTTTTTTTTTTTTAAACTGGGGAAGATTTTCAACTAATAATTGAATTTCTTCCATGGTCCCAGTGTATTTAGGCTTTTATAATTACTTGATGCAGTTTTAAGTTTTTTTCTAATTTTTTTATTAAAAAAATTTTTTTTTAATGTTTATTTTTGGGAGAGACAGAGACAGAGTGTGAGCAGGGGAGGGGCAGAGAGAGGGAGACACAGAATCCAAAGCAAGCTCCAGGCTCTGAGCTGTCAGCAGAGCTCGAAATCACAAATAGTGAGATGACGACCTGAGCTGAAGTTGGACACTTAACCGACTGAGCCACCCAGGTGCCCCTTAAGTTTTCTTTTTTCCCTAGGAAAAGCTCCCTTTTAGGATCTCGGGCTTGATGTAAGAATCTCAGGTTCAGTTTCCCAATGTTGTTGCTGCTCCAAGACTTCATCTCATGTTTTCAGAACTACATCTGCCACCAGAAAGCACTTTTTAGAATAATTTTCACAAAGGTACTATTTGGTTTTACATTGTCCTTGTATATCATATTGCTGAAGTAGGCATTTGCCCTGAGGACAACCTCTATTTTATTTTGTAAACCTTAACTCTCTAGCTGTTTGCACATGTTATTTTTTTTCAGAGATACCTGGGGAAATTCTGATTTTGGTTTGCCTGATATACGTGTCCCCATTACAGGAATATCTTCCTCCCCTCCCCCCATCCCATCTGCCCCCAGAGAAAATATGCCCCACTTGAGGAACCATGAAAGCTCATCTCCCTCTCCTCTGGCTCCTGGGAAGCTGCCTTAATTCTAAATACCTCATGAAATAAAAAGTAGTGTGTGGCATGTATGTGCATGTGGGTACATAGTAGTTATAAGGAATCAGTTTCCTTCTCTATAAACACAATAAATTAATGTTATATTATATATATATAAAAAAAGAGCTTATGCATTAAGTTGGCATTTTGTGTGTCTGAAAGTTACCTGTGTTTTCAACTGTTACAAGTGCCAACACTAACCATGTGGGGAAATCCTAGCAAACATTTCAAGGGTCACATGTCTTTTGTGTCTTTGGCTTGCTCCTCATTTCATTAGCAATCTGCTAAAGTTAAAGGAAGATCCAACCACTAAACAAATTCTTGCTTTGATGGAGCCAGAGTGAGGCTGCCAAAGGCTTGTTTGATTAGCTGTTTTCCTCATAATAGCCGTATGCTTCTCTGCCCCTACCCATTTTTCCTTGCAAATTTTAGCAAGTGCCTGAAGCTGAGAAGTGATGGGATCTGTCTGCCTTAAAAGACACATTAGGCTGTGTTCAGATGATACCGAGTGGAAAGATTCCTAGGGAGGAAATAGCAATATCTGATGACTAAGCTTTTCTTACCCCACTTCACCTCTCCCACCCCAACCTACCCCTTCCAAGCCCTAAACTTCTCTTTTTGATGATATCTTGCCAGCAAAGCTCATTCTTAGTTCACAGGAAATGCTTTTCCCAGAGTACTCTTCCCAGAAGAGTAGTTGGACATCCAGTTGTTACCCTATGCCTGTAGTTTCTGTTCTAAAACAGAAATAGTGTGCCCGTTGGGGGGAAAAAAGTATTTTCTTTCCTACATAGAAATCTTAATTGTATACTACATTTTCTGCCATTTTAGGAGTGGAACTGTAGAGTTGTTTTAGAGCTGGAGTTGACATATTTTTCTGTAAAGAGCCAGATAGAAAATATTTTAGTTTGTAGGCCATATGGTCTCTGTCACAACTACTCATCTCTGCGGCAAAAGTGTTAGAGACAAGATGGCAATACATAAACAAATACGCATGGCTGTGTGCCGATACAATTTACTTACAAAAACAGGCAACGGGCCAGATTTGAACCACGGGCTATAGTCTGCCAACCTTCTTTTAGAGATACTATTTTAAAGGGACTTCTCTCAAGGTTTGTTGCCTATAATTTACTATCACTCATTTATCTAAAGCAGAGTTTCTCAGTAAAGCACTATTGACATTTTGGGCTGGTTAATTCTTTGATATGAGGAATTGTTCTTTGCATTGTAGGATGTTTAGCAGCATCTCCGGCCTCTACCCACTAGATGCCAGCAGCATCTCATGAGTTGTGATAACCAAAAATGTCTCTAGGCAGTGTTAAATGTCCCCCAAGGATAAAATTATTCCCTGTGGAGAATCGCTGATCAGAAGTGATGAGAATGATGTGTCACAATTGGAGGCTGTAAATTGTTAAACTGCCTTAACATAGAGGCCAAGAGGTAGTCAAAGGGAAGATTATTCAGGGCCATTTAGATTTCCTTTTGAAGGTGATTAGATGCCATTAAAGGACCTTATGGAGAGGGGTGTTGTTTTATGTTTAGTTTTATATTTGAGAATGGTCATTTTTCCATAAGAGAAGAAAATGGGTCACACAAAACAAGACTGGAGGCAGGGAGGTCAATAAGTAGACTCAGTTCCCAACATTTTGACTGATACATCTTGAACAGTGTTAGTCTGGTTGTTGGGCATTATTAAATTCTCATAAAACTCTTGTAATCCTAGTCAAACCTACAAAAGACCAATTAGTGCTATAAAGTTAACCTATAATTTATCAAAGATGTACCTGATCTTACAATCAAGCTAAGTTGTCTTAGAACCCTTGTTTTCTTCTACTGGAAAAATTGTCTCAGAAAACAAAACCACCTAAAGCCTTCTCAGCTGTGACTATAGAACCAGAGCAAGGATACTGACCATCATCATGGGATGTACTTAATAAGTTATTGTGGCCAAATGAATAGGCTAACTCTAGTTTAAGGATCAATCTACTTTAGGGATCAAGAATTAACTCTTGATTTGGAACAAAATCAAAAGTCCAATGTTCACTGAATACATTTACAACATCATCTGTAATTGGCTATGACACCTCTGTTAAACAACTCTGATGGTGATATGGCTCCCAGGAAGCTCATGATATTTTGTAGTCTGTAATGATTAGAAAGCTCTTTGTTTCTTTTTAAACTTCTATAAGATATTGGATATTTAGTGTTTCTTTCCAAAGACCTGGAATGGTTGCATTGATGAGTGTCCTTTTCCCCGGACAGTCTGGGAACACAAACAAATGCTCACCTTCAAGCTCTCCCTTGTTACAGTCTGTCCTTAATTCCAGTTATTCTCACAATTGTGATATCTATTTGTGGTTATGAAAGGTCTCCAGTCTCCAAGCACCATGCTAGGTAGTGAGGATACAAAGATGAGAAGGCAGTTTTTGCTCACAAAGACCTTACAGGTCCATGGGAGATAGAGGATGGGGTTCAGTCATTAAAATAATAAGTACAGTTGATCTAATTCATATAATGTGATATATTCTTCATCATTATTGAGGGAAGAATGTGAAAACCACTCAGTCACTCTGTAAAATGAAACCTTCCCTTTCCTCTTGCCCAAACTTGAAGTTTCAACTTTATTTTCAGGAAGATGTGATTCCAACTCCACTTCCTTAATAGCTATTCTGTTTGGGCAAGTTTATCTCTTATTGGCCAGACTCCAAATCTGACAAAATGTATAAGTCACAGAGGTGCTCAAGGTGTTCATACAGAAGAGGTGACCACTCCAACCATCAGCCACCCCAGAGAGACACCAATTTCCTGATCACTTAAAACTTTAAAGGGGCACCTGCATGGCTCAGTCAATTGAGCATCCAACTCTTGATTTCAGTTTAGGTCATGATCCAGGGTCATGGGATTGAGCCCCACATTGGGCTCCACTCTAAGTGTGGAGCCTGCTTAAGATTCTCCCTCTCTTTCTCTCTCTCTCCCCCTCTGCCCCCTCCCCTGTCATATGTGTGCTCTCTCTCTCTCTAAAATAAAAGATAATAATAAATAAGTAAAACTAAGAAGACCCCTAAGTGGAGGAAACCTCAGGACTGAATGATTTCAGAATACAATACTCTCTAGCTAATTAGGAGATGAGCTTGAAGGTTAGACAATAGCCTCAGTTTCATATATAATAGCTTAATCCCTTTTGTGTGGGCTTGACGTCATGTCCATTAACCTCATCACCCATATTTTGAAAATCCAATGAAGTAATACAGACAAGTTCCTTGAGGTACACATTAATGAACATTTGTTTAAGCACCACTGCGTATCTTCCAGTAAAAACAGTAAGTGAAGTACTTTAAGCTGGAAGACAGATAAGAATTGGTGGGAGATTTTTTCCCTGCTTTTCGCTCACCATCTGCCACATAATTTGCTGATAGTGTAACACTTTGGATAAAATTCAGTAAATTTGGTAAACTTAAGGGAAAACAAGGTGAGGATTTTTCTTCTAAACTGCTCTATTTTTTAGGAGTGCAGAACCATTATAACTCATGTTTAACATAAGGCACAAAAATGTTGTAGAGTTTAGTTGTGTAAGCTTAAGTGCTCTAGGTTTGTTAAGTCTGAAGATGTACCAATTCATCTCCTAGGAAGCATGTTGTTTGACCTAAACGAAACAGAAAGAAAAGTGTAAATTGGAAAAAAAATCACTTAGCTTTGTACATATAAACATGTTCTTCATCTCTAAATTGAAAAAGTAATATTTGTTGCACTAAGAAAAGAAAAGCTGCTCTTTTTTTCCTAGTAAGAATTCCAGGAAAAGCAAAAAAGTCGTTAAAACACTTAATCCTTCTTTTCTATGTGACTCACGGTTTCCTTTTTGCTCCTGACAACATAAGTATCTTTGTATCTGTGTATCAGCCTGCCTAAGGCTTCATCTCCTTCTGTCGCTCAAAGACAGAGCCATGGGGACATTTCCAAAAGTCAGCTAAGGAGAATGCACACACTTAAAACCCACACCTGTTAATCCCCCATCTTTTCCAAAAGAGTTTCTTATTCAGTGTTAGACTGAGAACCTTTGTGAGGGAGTCCAGAATATTTTAACATTTCCTGCTTCATCTACAACTTAGAGCCAAAAGTATAGCCCCAGTTTCTTCCAAGATGTTTTATGAGCAAAGAGTCATGTGCTCTGTAATCATTCTTAGTTTAAGATGCCTCAGGTTTCATGCTTTGGGGATAGAGAAGGAAAGTACATTTTCTCCTGACACTTCCAGTCCACGGGATATATATTTTGAAATCCTCAATCTCTCTCTCTCTCTCTCTCTCTCTCTCTCTCTCTCTCTCTCTCTCTCTCTCTCTCTCTCTTTTTTCCAGCTAGATTGTGATCACCAAGTTGGGATGCTGGATTAAAATGCATAAGTCTTGATTTGGTAAATGACATGTTACTGTGTTTATAAGCATGTTTAAGACCAGCTACAAGCAAAAGAGTGTGGTTTTTTTTAAGTGCAATTTCATTGCCTCTGTCTGCTTCCTTTTCCTGTGCCATTTCTTACCTTGATGCTGACCTCCCTGGGCCTTCCAAGATGTCATCCTTATATTTTGTTGTTTTTTCTTCCTATTCAAATGGGTTGTGAAGAAAATATTACTACTCCACTCACACCAAGTAAAAATAGTCTAACAATTTCTCCTCCCAAGTAAATTCACATTTAAACAAAGCCTAAACTAAATGAGTATGTTTTCCAGTAAGTTGAGATGAAGGCCGGGACTTTCTACC
This sequence comes from Panthera leo, assembly GCF_018350215.1. NCBI lineage: Eukaryota > Metazoa > Chordata > Mammalia > Carnivora > Felidae > Panthera > Panthera leo. The sequence goes on along the minus strand of NC_056687.1, from coordinate 48,523,274 downwards.
AGGCAGTGGTCTAACTCTGATCCTAATTATATGTTTTATGGTCATCACTGGGCTGATTCCACATTAAAGATATTTTTCTTTTTTGACCCATTGTTTATTTCATGCATGAAGCAGAATGGGGCAAAAATAAGCTGAAGAAAGTTATTCTTTTTAAAAAAAATTTTTAAATGTTTATTTATTTCTGAGAGAGAGAGAGAGAGAAAGGGAGAGAGAGAGAGAGAGAGAGAGAGAGAGGCAGAGAGAGACAGAGAGAAAATGAGCAGAGGAGGGCAGAGAGATACAGACTCCAAAGCAGGCTCTAGGCTCTGAGCTATCAGCACAGAACCCAGGGTGGGGCTTGAACCTACAAACTCGTGAGATGGTGACCTGAGCTGAAGCTGACTGAGCCACCCAGGCTCCCCAAAAGTTATTCTTTATTACTCTGAAAGTCATAATTTGTTTCTTAAGTATATCACATATCCATTTATGCAAATGAATATGGAAATACAAATAAATACTTAAACTGGAAAGATAAACTGAAAATAAATATCAGGCACTAAGTGCTAGTGAGTGGAACAGACAGCAAGACCAGATCAGGGGAAGGAAACAGCAGACTAGGGCTATGGGATTTAGGGAATTCTTATTGGATTTGAGGTGACAGAGGCAGAAAACTGGCAACAATTTAGAAAGCAGCAACAGTGGTGCAAGAATGAGGGGAGGCTACACACGTACATCATACACTCCCACTGACGCCCACACACACACAGAGGTGACTATAATGGAGGACCCTGCCTCTGCTTTCTCTTTGCTCCTTTTCCACATGACACTTGGAAGTTAGGGAGCACTCAATCCCGTATCTCAGTAATTATACTGTGGGCGATGCAACATAAAAAAGAGGAACGGATGGTAGCCTCTTGTGCGACAGATGATTATTGAATGTCTGCAGAGGACTTGGTGCTGGGCTTTCCTAGAATGGCCACCTTCAGCCCCTCTGCTCTGAATGAGGTCTACTTCAGCACCACCCCTCTGTGTAGTGTCTGAAGCCAATCATTCTCACCCAAACCCAGGACATTTTAGCAGTTGTGCCTTAGTCTCTGTGATTGATGTGGACCTGATGATTGGTTGGTGATTTCTTTTATCCTGTTGTATTGGGTGTGTGAGCTACCACTATATGTATTTTTTTAAATTTTTTTTAATGTTTATTTATTTTTGAGACAGAGAGAGACAGAGCATGAACGGGGGAGGGTCAGAGAGAGAGGGAGACACAGAATCTGAAGCAGCTCCAGGCTCTGGGCTGTCAGCACAGAGCCTGACGCGGGGCTCGAACTCACCGACTGTGAGATCATGACCTGAGCCGAAGTCGGACGCTTAACCGACTGAGCCACCCAGGCGCCCCTACCACTATATGTATTAATGTGGCCTATGTGTTGTGCATAACACACTTGGGCAAGAATAGTTGGGGACCTCATTATCTACTGGGTTCACGTGTAACCCCTCCTGCTAACTAACCCCTGCTACCTACTGCTACTGACTATTGGGATGATTAGAAATAAAAATTACTTGTAGAACATTTTGTCATTATGTTAGTACATTCAGCCTGCTGTAAAAAATACCTTAGATTGTGTAGCTTGTAAATAACAGGAATTTATTTCTCACAGTCCTGGAAGCTGGGAGTTTAAGCTCAAGGTGCCAGCATGGTTGGGTGAGGTTTCTCTTCTGGGTCACAGACTTCTTGCTGTGTCCTCACATGGTGGAAGGAGTTAGGGATGTCTCTGGAACTTCTTTTTTTTAAGGCACTAATCCCATTCACGAGGGCTCTATCCTTGGACCTAGGCACTTCCCAAAGGTCCCAACTCCTAATACCATCATCTTTGGGAGTTAGGATTTCAACATTTGAATTTGGGAGGATATACTCTGAGCACAGCAGTCATTGCACAAGAGATACTTGCTTATCATAAATAAACATTTGTAATTACAAAAAATATAAGAAAAAGTATCTCTATAGTTCCATCACATAGGGACAACTGCTTTGGATTTATATCCTTCTAGCCTTTTAACTTTATACATATTTTAAAAATAGTATGTCTATACCCTGTTTAACATTTTATAAACTACATTTTTTTTTACCCTTTGCATTTTAGGATTTCTCATGTAGCCATTATTATGTGCGTTTTAGTGACCAAATTACATTGGCTCATTAGATTGTGCCTCAATTTATATAACCAACCCCTTCTTTTACGTTTCATGTTATTCATGCTGTTGTCTATTTTTTAATTTTCATAAAGATGCTTAAATGATCTTGATATTTTGGATCTTTATCTTGGCATATATTTTTCAATGTAGATTATTAAGTCAAAGGGTGTGAACATGTTTTAGGCTCTGATAGCTATTGCTAGAGAAACATAAAGGCCTATTTCTTAGTACGAAGAAGCTGTTTCACTGGTTTAGGTGAAACCCAGTGACAGGGCCATGGTAGGAGCCATGCATTCAAGATGGTAAGATTAATCCAGCAGACCTGTCTTAATATGCTCCTTGTATACAACAATGTATACATGCTAGGCTTCCTCAGGTATATAGGAAGGTATATAATCAGCAAATAATAGGTTTGAAAATATTTCAACTAAATCTCCATGTTTATCTTTGTGGCTTTGTCTTTTTAACTCTTTTAACCTCCCTAGGTTAAAGTATGTATGTATGTATGTATGTATGTATGTATGTATGTATTTGAGGGAGAGAGAGATAGAGCATCTGTGTGAGTGGGGGAGAGGGGCAGAGGGCGAGGAAGAGAGAGAAAGAAAACCTTAAGCAGATTCCATGCCTAGTACCAAGCCTGATGCAGGACTTCATCTCGTGCGCATGAGATCATGATCAGAGCTCAAATCAATAGTTGGATGCTTAACTGACTGAGCCACCCAGGCGCACTGAAGTATTTATATTTAATATCCACATATTCCTTATGTCCTTTGAATCATCTTGTTATCGTGATTTTGGAGAAATTTCACATCTTTGGGGAAATTTCAAAGATGTTCACATCCTAATTTTCACAATCTGTGGATATGTTAGGTTACATGGCAAAGAGGTATTAAGTTTGCACATAGAATTGTTTGCTAATCAATTTTTCTTAAAATAGGGAGATTACCCTTAATTATCCAGGTGGGCCAATGTAATCACAAAGATCCTTAAAAATGGAAGAGGAAGGTCAAAGAAAATTCAGAGAGAGAGGGCATGATGGAAGCAAGGTTAGAGAAATAATATGTTGCTAACTTTTAAGATGGAGGAAGGAGGCCTTGAGCCAAACAATGCAGGCTCTGGAAGCTGGAAAAGGTGAGGATATAGATTCTCTCCAAGGACTTCTGGAAAGGGACACCACCCTGTGAACACCTTGATTTCAGTTCAGTGAAACCCGTGTCAGACCTCTGAAATGCAGAAATGTAAGATATTAAATTTGTATTGTTTTAAGCCACTATGTTTGTGATAATTTTTTATAGTAGCCATAGAAACAAACACTTAGTTTTTGTTTCTAAATAAACTGTGTTCCTTGGTCACTGACTTTTCCATTTTACATCATTTTCATTTTGTTGACTTATCAAATGTTTATTTATTGATGAATCAAACTGCCATTATGAAGAAGTAAAAGTTCTTTCTTAGATGGTAAGACATTGTGCTTGCCTCGCTTGCCAAGATGTTTTCAGTAGGTGAATGGATAGGTGAATGGATAAATAAACTATGGTACATGTTGGCAGGGAAATAATATTAGTGCTAAAAATAGAAAGATAGCTCTATCAAACCATGAAAAGACATGGATGAACCCTAAATGCATATTGCTGAGTGAAAGAAAACAAGATGAAGAGGCTAGATACTATATGATTTGAATTACATGACATTTGGTGAAAGGCAAAACTATGAAGGTAGTAAAAAAATCTGTGGTTTTGTAACTTCCATTTGCCATTTAAGACTGATAAGAAACCATCACCTTTGGGAAACCTTTCTTGCATACACCAGGCTAGGTAGGGATAAAGGACTTTCTAGGGTTTCCATATGGTCTTGTGTTTTCCACTACTGTAAGACCAAGAACACTATTTAGTAACCATTGGAGAGCTTTCTTGGAGGGCAAGGAATGGTATCTTCTCTGTGGCCCCAGTACTTTACAGTGTTTGGCATACCTTGGGCTCCTCATAAATGCTGGTCAAATAAATGAAGTATATCAGTCTACACAATCTATTGCAAAGGAGAATTCTGATTTTTTTCTTTTTTTCCCCCAAAGGATCTATATTCTTTTTGTAATTTTAGCTGAAATACTTTTAAAATTAAGATTCTTTTTTTTTTTCAGAGCAATTTTAGGTTTACAGCAAGCAAAATTGAGGAGCAAGTACAGATGTTTTCCATACACCTCCTGCCCCTACACATGCATAGTGTCCACCATTATCAACATCCCTCACCAGAGTAGTACATTTGTTATAATAGATCAACCTACATTGACACATCATCAATTTACTCTTGGCATTGTACATTCTGTGGGTTTGGTGATATGTATCCATCATTAAAGTATCATACAAAGTGGTTCACTGCCCCCCAAATCCTCTGTCTCTGCATATTTATCCCTCTGTTCCCACCCACCAAACCTGTCAACCATTGATTTTTTTTTTACTGTCCCCATAGTTTTGCTTTTTCTAGAATGTCATACAATTACAAATATACAGTGTGTAGCCTTTTCAGATTGGTTTCTTTCACATAGTAATATGAATTTAAGTTTTGTTCATGTCTTTTCATGGCTTATAGCTCATTTCTTTTTTAGCACTGAATAATAAATATTCTCTTGTCTAGATGTACCACAGTTTATCCATTCATCCACTGAAGTACATCTTAGTTAATTCCACATTTTGGCAATTATGAATAAATATGCTATAAACAACCATGTACAGATTTTTTGTGTGGACATAAGTTTTCAGCTCCTTTGGGTAAATACCAAGGATCCTGATTGCTCAGTCACATGGAAAGGATATGTTCAGATCTCTAAGAAACCATTAAACTATCTTCCAAAGTGGTTGTATCATTTTGCATTCTCGCCATCAGTGAATGAGGTTTCTTATTCTTCCATATGCTTGCCAGCATTTAGTCTTGTCAGCAATCTGGATTTTTGCCATTCTGGAAAACATGTAGTGGTATATCAAGGTTGTTTTAATTTGCATTTCCTTGATGACTTATGATATTGAACATCTTTTCATATGCTTATTTTCCATTTGTAGGTCTTCTTTGGTCAAGTGTTTGTTAAAGTCTTGGCCCATTTTAAAAATCAGGTTGTTTGGGCGCCTGGGTGGCTCAGTCGGTTGAGTGTCCGACTTTGGCTCGGGTCATGATTTCACGGTTCGCGGGTTCAAGCCCTGCATTGGGCTGTGTGCTGATAGCTCAGAGCCTGGAGCCCTCTTTGGATTCTGTGTCTCCCCTCTCTCTGTGACCCTCCCCTGCTCATGCTCTGTCTCTCTCTGTCTCTCGAAAAGTGAATAAAGATTAAAATAAATAAATAAATAAAATAAAATCAGGTTGTTTGTTGAGTTTTAATATATATATATTTTAAGATCTTTTATATTTTGGATAACCATCCTTTTTCAGATGTATCTTTTGTAAATATTTTCCCCCACTCTGTGGGAGACATATTCTTATATTCTTATTCGTATTCTCTTGAAATAGTCTTTCACAGAGGAAAAGGTTTTCATTTTAATGAAGTCCAGCTTATCAATTCTTCCTTTCATGGATGTGCCTTTGGTGTTCTATCTATGAAGTCATAACCTTACCCAAGGTCATCTAGGTTTTCGCCTATGTTATCTGCTATGGGTTTTAAAGTTTTTCATTTTACATTTAGATCTGCAGTTTATTTTGAGTTAATTTTTGTGAAGGGTATAAATGTCTAGATTTCTTTCTTTTTTTCTTTTATTTCCTTTTTTTCCCCTCATATGTTGATGTCCAGTTTTGACATCGCATGTTGAAAAGAAAATTTTTGCTCCATTGTATTGTCTTTGTTCTTTTTGTCCAAGATCAATTGACCATATTTATATGGGTATATTTTTGGGTCCTTGATATGTTTGTCTATTCTTTCACCATTACTGTACCATTTTGATTACTGTAGCTTTGTAGTAAGTCTTAAAGTCTAGTAGTGTCAGTCTTCCAACTTTGTTCTTCTCTTTTAATATTGTGTTGACAATTCTGGGTTTTTTACTTCTTCACATAAATTTAGAATCAGTTTGTTGATATACACAAAATAACTTGGTGGAATTTTGATTAGAATTGCACTGACTCTATAGATCAAGTTGAGAAAAATGGACATCTTGACAGTATTGAATACTCTATCATGAACATGGAATATTTCTCCATTTTTTAATACTTTGATTTTGTTCATTGGACTTTTGCAACTTTCCTTATATATATATATTACATTTTTTCATTTTTTGGGGCTGCTAATGTAGATGGTATAGTGTTTTTAAATTCAAATTTCACTTGTTCATTGTTGGTATACAGGAAAGTGATTGACTTTATATTTTAACCTTGTATGCTACAACCTTATTACATGACTAGAAATGATCATCTGGATAACAGAGCAAGACTCTAGATGTGTGGAATCTGGTAATGGTGCCCTAAGTCTTAGACTGGTGACCGGATTGATTTGAGGGGTTTGGTCAATACAGCACATCCTGTCCTGGCGAATGGGTTGGGTCATTTGGAATAGGAAATTCTGGTCTTCTGGGAATAATTCAGAGTCCTGTCAGCATCATCTCATGTGATTGGCATTCTTTGACACAATTTAGTGTTCTGCCTGAACACTGGTGCTAGGAATGAGGCATTTTACAAGTCAAAGGGCACCAATTTTATGTTCAGGCAGTGACAGTTGATGATACATCTTGCCACATCTCATCCCATTGACTATCAGACCCTCCCTGTTGCTTTCTCTGTGTCTTTGTATTTCAAGCCCTTGTTCCTGGAATTAATGTCAGATGTTTGCAGTGAATCATATAATTTCAAGGAAGGTTTTTTCTTTTTTTTTTTTTTTTGTCACTTCAGCAAAAAGTCAGGGTAGAAGATGTTCTCAGCATTGGCCTGGGATAGTAATTCAGAAGAAATTCTTTGAATGCTTTTATTCTCTTCTTTCACTAGATGTGAGATTCTGCTTGGTGATGAACAATAATAGTCTGTGGCCTAAGGACAACTGATTTCACTATGTCAGGTGGGACCATGAAAAGCTGAATTTCAGAAAGTTTGTCTTCATCCATAGGTGTTCTTGAATTGCAGATAACTTAGGGATGGTTAGGTGGTTCCTTGTTCCTATTCCCTCATTCCTTAAGTTCCTCTGGTTGAGGCTAGAAGAAGAATATGGAACTGAAGATAAGCTAGAAGATATGGATAGTTGGATGAATTGATGGATTAAAAAGAGAAGAGGGTGGGAAAGCAAGGTCCTCATCATATTTTGATGTCCTTTGGATTCATGTAGGCCTGGATTCCACTCAAATCCTTAAGATGTTTCTGGTTTTAGCTTCCTGCATACCTTTCCAACTTCTTCCAGATCCTCTCAAGAGCCTAGTCTTCTCTTTCTCTATCCTCCAATCTGTCCTAATGTCTTCATAAGTTCTGGGTAATGACTGGTAATATACTATTTCCCTCTAAGGGATTGTCACATTTTTTCCATCAGTCAAAATAAGTCTCTATAACATAATTTCAGATATAGGATAGTGAATTAGGAAAGAAATTTTATGTTTTTAACCTTCTGATTATGATACACACTAAAGTCTGTGAATCCCATTGACTCACTCTGTTTCTTGGGCAAGTCTCTTAAATTGTTTGAGTTATACTTTCTCCACCTCAAACTTTCACAGAGTTGTTAGTGAGGATGAGACAGTATAAAAAAAATGTATGGATTGGGAAATAATTTAAAAATTGAGCACTCCCAGGGGACTGCTAGAGGAATAAGTAGATCATTTCGGTTAACTTTTTTTGGTTGGTTAATTTGTGAATGAGTTTTGCCAGTTGGCAAATTTTTTTTTGGTTGGTTAATTTGTTGGTTAATTTTTGTTGGTTAATTTGTGAATGAGTTTTGCCAGTAGTGATAAGGGAAGACTAGCTCTTCTAGAAATAAAGTGGGATGATAAGTTTCAGGAAAAAAAAGTGTTGAACATTCAATAAACAATGGCTATTCATCACAATCCCCATCACTATCGTTACAATCATCATTGTCATCATTCTAATTGAACAGATGCTAAATTCTGCTTTGATAGTCTGATTCTGGTCAACCCTTTCCTGTTAGTTTCCTACTTGAATTACAACAGAAATCCTAGTTACAGAGTATTCCACTGAACAATATAAGAATGTGTGTTCTTTTCAAGAGCACAAAGATAGACCATATTCTGGGCCCTAAAACCATTCTCAATAAATACAAGAGGATTCAAATCATTTAAAGTATATTTCTCAACTACAATGGAATTAAGTTAAAATTAAAAGCAGAAAGATTCCTGGAAAAATCCCCCAACTATTGGAAACAAAATAACATACTTCTAAATAACCCACGAGCAAAGAAGAAACAAAAGTAAAATAGAAATATTTTTAACTGAATGAAAATAAAAATGCAACGTATTTAAACTTTGTTTGAGTAGAAAAGAGAAGACACAAATCACTTTCTGGAATGGAAGAAGCAACATCATGGCAGATTTTATAGATATTAAAAGGATAATATGGGAATATTATAAATAACCTTATGATAATACACTTAACCACCTATGTAAAAGTTCAAGTTCCCTGAAAGATTCAAACTAAAAAACCTCACTCAAGAAGAAATAGATAATATGAATATTTCTGTATCTATTAAAGGAATTGAATTTTTAGTAAAGCAAGGAAACAAAAAATACCCTCCAAACCCAAAACCTTACTATAGAGAAAACTCCAGATTCAGATGGCTTCACAGGCAAATTAATGCTATTGATTTTAAGACTTATTATAAGCTGAAGTATTCAATACACTGTTTGATTGGCATTAAAATGGGACAGATAGAGCAATGGAACAGAAGAGAGAAATCAGAATCAATCTGTGTATATATAGACAAATGCTTTTTGATGAAAGTATAAGATCAATTCAGTAAAAAAATTGTCTTTTCAACAAATGACACTAGAACAATTGGATGTCTGTGTTCAAAAAAATGAACCAAATCCATACCTTTCATCATATGCAAAAAATCAACTCAAAATGGATCACAGATTTAAATGTAAAACCTAAAGCTATGAAATCTTTGTGACCTTCAGTTTGGCAAAGGATTTTTAGCTATGATACCCACAATACAATCTTTAATAGAAAATTGTACAAAGAAAAACTTCTGCACTTCAAAAAACACCATTAAGAGAATGAAACAACAAGCTATGGATAGGGAGAAAATATTTGCAAAGTATATATCTGATAAGGGATTTTTCTTTATAAGAACTCTCAAAACTCTATAATAAGAAAATAAACAATTCCCACCACTGCAAAAACTCAGCAAAAGATTTCAGACAGACAGACAGACACACACACACACACACATACACACACACAAAGACAAACAAGTAAATAACAAAGACAAAAAAGTAAATAAGCACTTGAAAATATATACAGCATCATTTATCATTAGGGAAATATAAACGAAAAGCAAAGTAAGATACTACTATATTCCTATTAGAACGGCTAAAATTAAAAAGTCTGACATGCATGTGTCAGCAAAAATATGGAAAACTGGAACTGTTTGTGTAAAGTTGTACATCCACTTTGGAAGAGTTTGGCAGTTTCTTAAAAAATTTAAATGAAAACCGACCATGTTATCCAGCTGTTCCACTCCTGAATATTTATCCAAGAGAAATGAAATCATCCATCTTTACAAAGACATGTATGCAATTGTTCATAGCAACCTTATTTGAAATAGCTAAAATTGGAAACAGCCCAATGTCCATCAACTGGTAAATGGATTAAAATTGTGGTCTATCTATGCAATAGAATACTACTCAGCAATAAAAAGGAATGAGCTCATGATCCATGTGACAACATGACTTGCATTATAATTATGCTGAATAAAAGAATCCACTGAAAAATAGAGTGCATGCTGTGCGATTCAATTTATGTAAAACTCTCAAAACTGCATCCAGAGTATTATAATAGAAAGCCAATCTGTGGGTGCAAGGGATGGGGTAGGAGGTGTGGAGGAAAGAGGGTGAGATTAAAAAGAGCCGTAAGAATTCTTCTGGAGGTGATTGGTATGTTTGTCATCTTGATTGCAGTGAGGGTTTCCTGGGTGAAAATATGTCAAAATTCATCAAATTGTATAATTTTGTGCAGTTTATTTTATGTCAGTTATACCTTACTAAAGCTGTTGGAAAGATTATAAAAATATAATAAAATATAGTAGGGAAGAAACTGGTTTGAGGAATAGTATACACACATTCTTTTTAAGGGTATTTTAGACACTGACATGCTACTTTGAACTATTTAAATATTTTTAAGGTACTAGGTTTAGGGGAGTGAAATAAGCTTTTGGGGGGACTAACACATAAGACTCTGTTGAAAATACAACTTTTGAAAATGTGAGTATTTATTTAGAGAACTATTTCATATTTTTTATTGTGACTGCATAGTATTCCATCATGTACCTATACCAGTATAATTTATTAGTGATTGGGTGGATGGTTTCTGCTATCTTACTATTACAAAAAATATTGTAAATATTATACGTGCATTCTTTCATATTTGTGGAAGTTTCCTTTCTTTTTTTGAAAATGTGAGTATTTAAATAATAGTTTAATTTAATGCTCCAGTCTTTAGTAGCAAATTAAGTGCTTGGCAAAGGAACTCTGAGAAAAGTTGGTTGAATCTTTTCTATACACTTCACATCTTCTGAATTGATGTCTTTGCTGAAGATCGGGCCTACATTGTGGAGTACTCTTCATTAACTCTTGTGTCCATATACTTTCAGCTGTAGTAATTACAATAACAACAACAACAACAACCAAGACACCAATAGCCAATAGTAACTGAGTGCCTGTCCTGGGCCAGGCGCTATTCTAAGCATTTTACATATAGAAAGCTATTTATTCCTCATAACAACCCTATCAGGTAGAGAATGCTCTGCCTATTTATAGAATAAATTTAGGCACAAAGAGGTGCAAATATAAATTATCTGACCAGAAGTGACTTAAACAAGTACATTGTTGTTTATTTACTGTATAAATTCTCTACACCAAGTGCATAGATAGAGCTTTCCAGGATTGGTCCTAAGGTCAATAGCATAAGGGCCTAGGTGAGGTTTTTTAGACTTCTCTAGGTCCTTCTCTTATGGCCACAAGTTGGCTGCCATACGTCTAAGAATTATTTTCTCATTTAATAATAATTAATAATTAATATTAATAAAGCAGGAAAAAAGGGGTGGGAAGGAGCCATCTTCTTGTATGTTTCTTTCATCAGAAAAATAAATCTTTGCTACAAGCACTTTGGAAAATCCCCTTACGTTTATGGGCTAGAACTTATTCACATGGGCCTCCCAAGGTATCTTCTATGATGGGAGGCATGTGCTATCAGAGAAAGAAAGACAGAGAATAGTAATTGGCTTGGCAACCAACAATGACTGGACTACTTTGATATATCCTGCCAGAAATGCAAGATTACATTCTCAGTGATGGGTCCCTCACACTTTAGGAGCTGGAAATTTGTAGATGAAATTCCTTTGTCCTTTGTTACTTCCTCTGTTTGAGAAGAACTTCCTATATTAATTCAAGTTTAATAACAAAGAATAATAAAAGCATGTTATATTTATTTTGAAAAGAGAGACAAAGACCCAAAAGAGAGTGATTCATTCATTCATTCAATCTTTCATTCATTAATTAAATGACAATTCAAAATATCAATGTTGCTTATTGTCCATGGGTAGAGTTTAATGCTTGCTGAAACCGTCAAGATCAAAGCTGCATTACAGAACAGCAATGATGGAAATCTTTCACATCTGGGCTGTCCGATACAGTGAGCACTAGCTACATGTGATTGAACACTTGAAATGTGGCTAGAATGATTGAGGAACTGAATTTTTAGCTTTAATTAATTTAAATTTAAATAGCCACCTGTAGCTAATGGCCACCGTACTGAACAGTGCAAGCATAGATCAAGGAAATACTTTGTTTTCACTTTCTTGTTTCTGTTTATTTTCCCATTAGAGGCATTATTACATGATGTAATTCTGAACCTCAAATTTTCAATATTCTTAAAGTAGTTAATTATCACGTCAAATTATTATTATTTTTCCTTAACTTCGGACACAATTATTTTTAAGCTGGGATAGAGATAGAGATGAGAAAATTAGACTGTCACAAAGCCCAAACACAGAACATCACAAATGGAAATTTTGTGCACTTTTGACCCTGTCAGTGATTGGTACTTTAAATACCCAAATTATTCAACTATTATATGTTGTAACTTCCTTTTTTTTATATATAATTTTTTAATGTTTATTTATGTTTTGAGAGAGAGAGAGAGAGAGAGAGGAGAGAGTGTGAGCAGGGGGAGGAGCAGAGAGAGAGAAGGAGACACAGAATCTGAAGCATGCTCCAGGCTCCGAGCTGTCAGCACAGAGCCCAATGCAGGGCTTGAACTCACAAGCTGTGAGATCATGACCTGAGCCGAAGTCAGATGCTTAACTGACAGCCACCCCGCGCTCCTATGCTGTAACTTTCTAAGAACAATTTATTATTCTCAGTCTAACCTCATTACTACCTCTTTCCTTTTTTATTGGGATTTATTTTTCTAATTAGATTTGAAATGTGACCTTTCCTTCAGATTCTTGTTCTGTACTTTATTTCAATGGATAGCTATAGCCAAGAGTCCACAGCGCCTATCCTATGAGGGAGAAGTGCCTTCAAATTTGCTTCAAAGAAGTCCTTTGTATTTCCTTAATTCTGTTTATTCTATCATTAGAGACATTATTATACAACATAACTCTCAACTTCAATCGTACAATATAACGAAGCATTGGATGTCTCAAAACAATGCAAACAAATCTGGGAGGTGTCTAGGCAAGGGTTACTTCCATTAAATAATAAACTAAAAGGATCTGGGATCTCTTGTTTCAGAGACTATGATCATGACTATTCCATCCAAGCCTTTAAAATACATCCAGTTTTGGGGCGACTGGTTGGCTCAGTCCATTAAGTGTCCAACTCTTGATTTCAGCTCAGGTCATGATCTCATGGTTTGTGAGTTTGAGCCCTGTGTCAGGCTCTGCGCTGACAGCATGGTACCTGCTTGGGATTTTCTCTCTCCTTCTCTCTCTGCTCTCTCTCTCAAAATAAATAAATAAACATTTTCAAAAAATAAATAAAATACGTCAGGTCTTCCATATACCACAGTCAACAGCGTGTAAAAGTCAGCCTTCTGTCAAAAGTTCCTGTCTAGGGTATGTTCATAGGATCACCATCCTCTGCCTTGCCCCATTTGCTGCTGTCTCCTACTTTCCCCATGCTTCCTCAGACTCCCTGATGCTGTACTCTAACTTTCAGGACCCACTTCTGACACATTCTCCAGATTAAAATTCCTTCTCTGGTTTTGGCCATTATCAAATTTGGCCATTATCAAAAAGACAAGAAATCAACAAATATTGGTAGGATGTGGAGAAAAGAGAACCCTTGTGTCCTATTGGTGGGAATGTAAATCGATGCTACTAATGTGGAAAACAGTCTAGAGGTTTCTCAAAAAATTAAAAATATAAATTCCATATGATACAGTAATTCTACTACTGGGTATTTATCCCCCCCACACACCAATAAAAAAAAATCACACTAATTAGAAAGAATTATGTGGAATCTAAAAAACAAAATAGAGAAACAAAAGCCAGACTTTTAAATAGAGAGAAGAAAGTAATGGTTGCCAGAGGAGAGGTAGGTAGAGGGATGAGTGAAGGGGATTAAGAGGAACAAACTTCCAGTTATAAAATAAGTCATGGGGATGACAAGCATAGCAGGGGGAATATAGTCAATAATACTGTGATTACATTGTATGGTGACATATGGTGACTACACTTATCGTGGTGAGCCTTGAATAATGTATAGAACTGTCAAATCATTATGCTGTGTACATGAAACTAACATACGTCGACTACACTTCAATAATGAAGAAAAGGTAGAATTTAGACAAAACAAGGAAGGCAAACCGTACAGCTCAGAAATGTGTAACTTAGGTCTTAAACTCATTTCCATCTTAATAGAAAGAAAGGATTCTTTATATTCTTTTATAAATACAAGTTGCTTATTACCTCAAGGTTGTGAAGCCAAAACTCTAGAGGTCCAAATGCCTATAGACAGACTGAAAAATGACCTATAAACTTAGGCATTTAAGGGGCACTACTTCCCTGTGTAAAGAGCATGTGGAAGAGAACTTTATGCTTTGGTCACGTGTACCCCCACTGGAGCAGGATATTGTACAATTGAATCATGAGTCTCCTTCAGTACAGTAATCACAGCAACAACATTTGGGCTAAAAATATGGAAACTGGCATACCTCTTTCAAATATGAGTCATAATAAAAAATTATTTTTATTAGCATCCCGTAGAAAACCACAACATCTCTTTACATATCATTCATTGTAGATATATAAGCCTTTTAAAATATCCCGGTGTAGGACCTTATGTACGAGACATTAAAATTGTGAAATGATAGGTAAAATGACTGCACTGAGTTTACATCCAAGATTAGAAAGATTTATGAGTTTTAGTGGAAGTCCCATTTGAAATAATGGAATTAATACCGAATGCTCCAAAGGCCAAATGTGAAATGAATGAAACATATGATGTATGTTTAGAGTAGCGTTCTGGATGTCCTCCTGTCTTTTGTCTACTTCTGCAAATGTTATGTGATCATTGTACCAGGATTCCATCAGGACTTACTGCTGTGTAGAGAAGGAAAGCAGAAAACAGTTTCCCAGATTCTCACTTTACATATTTTGACACAACTCCTGTGTGTCAAGTTTATGTATCTCTGACTTTGTTCCAAAAAAGAAAGAAAGAAAGAAAGAAAACATGAAAGCAACTTATGAAACCACATAAATTAAGACTCCAAGTAAAATAAGCAATAAATAAGGGTGGGGATTAAAAACAAAGCCAGGAATGATGCCAGAACCTGCACACCACAAAGACCTACACACTTAGTATGGGTGGGTGACACATTGGCTCCGGTTTTCTATCAGTCACCGCAGAATGAGAAACCTGGTTACGGTGTCACAAAACAAATACAGTTGCTCAGAAAAAATTGCAGTCTTTTTTTTTTTTGGTACATAAAGAAAGGTTTTTCTCCAGGGTTTTTATCAAGAGCATACCATATGATTTAATAAACAATGTCTAACAATACTCTTACTATGCACAACAGAGAATCTCATAGCTGATTCTTCTAGAGATCTTGAATGTTGGTGATGCCATTATACTGAAGATGATCTAAAAAAATATTATGGAGTGGGCTGATCTTATTATCAAGAATTGTGAAGGGTTGAGATTTTACCCTATGTGTAAGCTAACATGCATAGTTCACAAACCCTTGCAGGAGACTCAAGACTCCAGGGTCAAAGACAAAAGACAGCTTATTTACTCACAGAAGTAGCATTAGCCAAACATTCTAGGAGCTCAGATTATCCACAGAGCAGTGCAGAGATACAGGTGATACGTATACATGCCGCAGAAATCGTCAGCTTAGGGAACCTGAATCTTTGATAATAGGATATGAGCACGTGTTTCCTTTGCCCCAGAGGGAGACATTACCTTTTATTACATGGGGCAGTAAACAAACTTCTATCTTCCAAAGCTGTTTGGTATACAAACACCTTTGAAGAGATAGTCTAGAGCCCAGGAAATCAGTATTTTGCTTATACGATACACAGAACCATGAGGGTCCCTTGGAGAATTGTCCCCCAACAACTGTGCATTCCAGATCATAGTCAAGCTTTCTCTAGCTTGATCCATTTACATTGTCTGGAGGAATTGATGGATTTTGTTTCATTTGACACTTACTCATCACACTGCATTCTTCTTGTATTCTAGGCGCTAGCTACAGTGATAGACAGGCATGGTTCATCCTTTCACAGAACAGAGTGAAAATATAAATATATTTTATGTGCCTTTCAAGAAGTTATTCCTAAATGTCCTCTCAACAAGGTTTTTTTTTTTTTTTTGTAATAGATTTTATTTTTTAGAGCAGTTTTAGGATCACAGCAAAATTGAGTAGAATGCACACAGATTTCTCATATACCAACCCACTATGCCCTCACAAATAGATATATACTATATATGCTTTGCCTTCTCCTCTACCAACATCCCTTATCAGAGTTTGTTACACATTTGTCACATTTGTCACAACTGATGAATTTACATTGACACATCATTATCATCTGGAGACCATATCTTACATAAGGGTTTATTCTTGGTGTTGTATATTTTATGGTTTTTTAATGTTTGCGTGTTTGTTTGTTTATTTTGAGAGAAAGAGAGAGAGAGTGTGAACAAGGGAGGAGCAGAGAGAGAAGGAGAGAGAGAATCTCAAGCAGGCTTTGTACTGTCAGTGCAGAGCCTGATGTGGGGCTCGAACTCATGGACTGTGACATCACAACCTGAGCCAAAACCAAGAATCGGGCGCTTAACCAAGTGAGCCACCGAGGTGCCCCTATTTTATGGGTTTGAAAAAATGTATACAAAAAGGTGTTCCATAAATATTGATGACAATTCAGTCTTCTACAATGTCACAAGTAATGGAGCTTCACATTTTTAAACCTACAGATAAATACAAACACAAATGCTAGCAGAGCCATTTGAACCAGCACTTTTGAACCAGCATTCTTTTGTGACAAGTGAGAAGCCTAATGGAGATGCGCAAATTACTCCGTAGGCATCACCTTCAATATACTTATTTTCAGAGGGTAATTCTTCCTTAAAAAGGGCTTTAACACTCCTCTGATTACATGACCACATCCCTGAAGTTTTATCTCATATAGCAAGGTATTTAGAGTTCTTCTGGAGTATTTGTGTACCTCCTCTTTGGGTTAGAACTCTGACATGACTGAAAACTTTTTGTTCTTTGCGAAGGTGAATTACCTCCTTTGACATGGTCTGTTTCTTTAGGATGTTCCTCCTCTCTGGTCTGAGGAGACCTCCAATATTTTAACGACTTCACTGAATGCTCATTGTCTTACTAGCTAAGGTAATGCAGCCATCTTTTTTTCTGACAAAATAATTGGAGATTGTCCTTTCTTTAATTAGCCCCCAGTCAGTTCCAGACTGCAAATACCGTTTGCTAATGTCGATCAGACTTAGCCTGCGGGCCAAGCAGAGGCTGATTCTTGAATTCCATTACCTAACCCTGGGACCAGCCCCTCACACTGTTGGAAGAACCAGCCTTCTTTTCAATATTTCTGCTGTGTTTTTTCCCCCCTCTCAGAAAACCTGTCGTTTCCTGCTAGCACAGTGGCCTCACTGGCTTAACTTGATGGCACTGGCATATAGAAGCCAAGACAGCAGTGCCAGCTGGATGAATGTCCAAATTTGAGTTCGAGAGAGCTGCCTATTCAAGTAAAAAATTAGAGATGAAAAAGACCTGTTAAATAACCCAATCCCTTCCGTAGCCAGTGCCAGAGCATTCCTATGGTGAGAGCTTAGACCTGGCTGGCTCCAAATGACTTTAACAATGTGCCTTCTCACGCTTTTTTTGGAAGATGGGGCTGTCTCTTCAATTTTTCTTTTGGTAGCTTTTTTTGACTAGAATTCTATTTGACTAGCATTATTCCACTTCCCACTTAGTGTTTTGGTTCAGCTACAGCAAACCCATGAAATGAGCTATTTTCAAGGAGTCAATATAAATGTATGGCTGACATTTCAAGTACTTTATTAACTCTGTCATTCCAACAATGTGTGTATATTTGGGGCAGAAGATGTAGAGGGGATAGAGGACATACATGGGCTTTAGTGGTAGACAAGTGCAATTAGAACCATAGTCCTTCTTAATTGGAGGATTTATTATGGTCGCTATTGTTGTTTTCCATGGCTTTCCTTTATTAAATGTTTTCTGTGTGCCAGGTGCTATGGTTAGTCCTGTCCAAACATCCTGCTAGCAAATTTATGAAATTGGTACTATCATCTCTAGTTTAGAATTTAAAGTTTAGCAATTAAGAGTGGGTGGGTGGCTCAGTAGATTGAGCATCTGACTCTTGACTTCAGCTTGGGTCACGATCCCAGGGTCATGGGATCAAGTCTGTGTCAGGCTGTGCGCTGAGTGTGGAACCACTTGAGATTCTCTCTCTCTCTCTCTCTCTCTCTCTCTCTCTCTCTCCCTCCCTCTGCCCCTCTCCCCTGCTCTCTCTCTCTCTCTCAAAAAAAAAAATAAATTAAATTAAAATAAAATAAAAACAAACAAAAGACTGGAAATTCTAGAGTTAAATTGCCACATTAAAATGCCAGCTCTAATGTAGACAAGCACTATGACCTCAGGCCTTTCTCTTAGCCTCTCGACGCCCTGTTTCTCCATCTGGAAAATGGGGGATGATAATGTCTGCTTGCTAGGTTATTTTGAGGTATAAATGTCTTAATATATGTGAATTGATCGGGTCAATGACTCGCAAGGAGCAAGCCCTTGAATTTATACAATGTTGATGAGATATAGATGGAGAAATTTGCTCAAAGGCACATAGATCCAAATTTAGACTGCAGTCAGTTCTGTTCCAGAGCCCACCCAAATGATTAACCATTAGAATGCACAGGCTCGGTCAGGAGACTAAGCCTTAGTTTTTCTGACTGGTAAATGGGAATAACAGTGTTTCTCCTGTATAACCACTGTGATGGTTAAAATGCAATGATATAGGTAAGGACACTAATCTAGAGCGTGGCCCAGAGCTGGGGATCGATTAGTAATGTGATTTCTCCATTTCTACATCCATATCTCTAGAATATATGCATGTGTTATGTTTCTGTGTGTATATACACTTATATGTACATATGTGTTATGTATAGTGAATTGCTATGTAATCACTGACTTACTCTTAATATCTTCTCATAATATTGAAACTTCAGGATGGTTCAAAGTGTACTTTTACGAGTTTACTCCCATTTAAAAGAAGAATTGGATTGTTTTACCAGATAATTAAAAACAGTTTCCTTCCTAATAAGGTTTTTCTTTTGTTCCAGTGGTTTTGGGCATGCCTTCTCTGGATTTTTAAAAGTAGTTCAAATGGTTAAGAATTGCCTAAATACTATTTCTCTCACAAATATAGACTGACCAAAATTTCAAGTTTTTATTTCACAGAGAGGAGAGACAGTTACAACCTAACAGAGAGAAATGTGATGCTATGTTTTTGCTGTTGTGCCTTCTTTTTTTTTTTTTTTGGTGTGTGTGGGAAAGGGTGTGATGTCATTTTGTCTCCACCCCCTGTGAGTAAGCCCACAGCACAGCTAAGTGAGGCCGCCCGCCTCTGTCACTGGGAGACAGTCCGCTTAAATGCAGCTTCAGGGCTGCAGGACACCCACCAGCATTACTCCCCGTGCGAGGTGGCAAATGCAACATGCTCTCCAGCTTGGGGTGTCTACTTCTCTGTGGAAGTATTGCACTAGCCCTGGGAAATGCACAGAAATTGCCAAAAGGCAAGTAGCTCTGATGTTTTGTGTTTTAAAAATAATTTTTAAGAGATACTAGTTTTTAAATGTCGATATTAAATGTGATCTACTTTGCCAGGTCGGGGGGAATACAGTTATTCTGTGGAGTCAGAGTTCATATGCGTGAAGGAGTTGCTTAAACTTTTACTTCTTTTCCCCTCTGTTATTTATTTTTCGACTGGATCTCTTGAATGCAAAAAATGAAGACCAACTTCTTATTAGGTTTAACAGACGTTCACAGTAGCTTGAATGCTATGGATTCAAACTACGGTGTTTGTATATTGAATCATATATGGATGGGTTTTCTAGTCTGTTAAAAAAGAGTTGTTTGGTGTTTTCATTCCCCTTCCCAGAGACTAAATGAGTTCTGGCTTTAGGTTTAAAAGAAGCTAATTCTGAAACTTTGAATGGTGTAAACCTCACACGTACTTGCTTGCTAATTTGGGGTTTGAGGGACTCCAGGCAGGGCACACCAAAGTAGGGTCCTGTGCTAATTTGTAGACACTTCTCTCCAGGGGAGTTTGGAAGAGGGTTTGATCTGCTGGATGGGACACTCCCCCTTTTCCTGGCTAAATTGCTCGCATTTTAGTGTTGGTATTTTGTTTATAAATGCCATCAAAAGAAAATGGAAATTTCTAAATTTAGACCCTACAAACAATCTTTTGAGCCCATCAGCACCAAAAGAAGAGCTTGCCTCTCTCCTATCTTTGAACGTAGACGTTGCATGTACTTTTTTTGTTCCTTTGCAGAGGCGCTTTCTCGGCCAACTCTAGGTCAGGGAAGGCTTTTTATGGCTGCATACTGTTGTAGTCAGCAGGACTATGAAAAACAGGCTGGAACTTACTATATGGTTATGACGGAAAATATTGGGGGTAATGTCTTGTCCAAAACCTAGGGTCAGAGAGAGAGGGTGTTAGTGTCAGAATGTCCAAAAGATCCTTCCCAGGTCCTCCCTCTGGGTAGTGTGTTCCCAAATCATCCTGTCCCAAGTGAAAACTGTTCTCTCCTTAGTGTGGTAAGTGAAACTTGAATCCAGAATGTGAAGGCTGAAGGGTTGGGCCCGTTGATATTTCATAGGGTGATGTAAAAAGCAATAAAAAAGGCTAAGTAAACCTTCTCAACTCTGAACAGATAGATAATTATGCAAAACTAAAAAAAATAAAAATAACACATACTGTTAGATCTTTTGCTTCTATCAAGAATGTTGTTTCCTTGATCATTGTAAAAACATTTAAGTACATCAATCTTGAGGCAGAAGCATTTAGAATGAATTGTTCTTCCTGCTGAAATATTTAACAAGGACACATCATTTGAGAGAAGTCTGGGGTTTTCTCAGGCTCAATACCTACAGATGGTTTTATTTTATCTCCTATTCACTGTGTAGGGATGATAGCCATAATTTTGTTACTGCAGACTTCGGCAAATTCCAAATGCTTTAATTATCATGTTGCAATCACTGGATACAAATCTCTTGACACAGTTTTCCTTTATTTGTTATAGTTAAAAAAAAAAAAAAAAAAAGAAAAAAGAAATGTTGCCCTAAAAGGCCACAAGACTTTTGTCTCTTCCTTGCACTTTAATCTGAAGAATTTTTATCCAGGTTTCCTTTGTAATTTTAAGAAATATCTGTAGTGTTGGTAATTGTTGAGAAATTGTTAAAAATACTTTTCTTACAAAATAACTGGCAAGTCTCCTTGTTTCTTTGCTTATCATAAAAGCCACTGCGGAACTTTCGGTTAGGTGAAGTCACTTTTCTCAAACTGTGTTCAGAAATAGGTGTATTGTCCTCAAAAGGGGGGTTGGGCAGGCATCTGCTCTCCACCAATAACTTAAGGAGCCTTCCCGCTTTGTCTTCTTTTGGGGAGTCACAACAGATGTGAGCATTTCACCCATTCTGAAAATTACTCGGTAAAGGAAACTGCCCAACATTTTTAACCCATCGTTTCTCAAACTCATTTGACTAAAAAAGAGTCCATTTTTCTAGTGAAATAGCTATGATATCTTGATAGGGGCTTGTCTCACACAGGACACATTTGGGGAAATGCTGAGCTAAACAAGAACAAGGTGGGGATAAAAAGGTTTTCTTTTCTTCCTTCCTACTTTAGAGCTAGTTATATGTCATTTGTGATTTAAGAAGAGGATAGAGTTTTGAAGCTAGAGAGGACATTAATGGTTAATTGAGTGGTTCCCAGACCTTTAAATTTATGGGCCAGTAAAAATACATATATATTTTTAACATCAAGGTTCCATTATAGAAGACATACTTGAGGATTTCCAAGAGGAACCAAAATCCCCAGTGTTCATAAAAGCAACCATTTTAACAGATTTATAAAATAAATGAAATTTATACAAATAAGTGTGTTGTTTTTATTTTTCTCTTTTCACCATAAACTAAGGAAAACTTCATCAAAGGTCAATATTTGGGAGCCACTGCCCTAGCTTAACTATTTACTTTACAAATGAAAACACTCAAAGGTGGGAGGGTTTGTGACTTTCCCCCATCCATAACAGGATCAGGACTGGATCCTGGACTTCTGACTTGAAAGGCATGTTCTACCCTGTTTCCTGCCTGGTAAGCAGGCTTCTCTGCTCCAAACCTTAGGAGTTACATTGTGCAGTGTGTGTGAATGCTACCCTTCACTTGAATAAATTTTTTTCCTGTAAATATCATAACCATTATCTTAATATTCATATTTTCCCAAGAACGTATCCTCTGTACACACACACACACTATATATATATACATATATATATATGTATATATATATATATCTCTTTCTATATATAAGTGATATATATATGTGTGTGTGTATATATGTATATTTACGTATATATATCTATATATATATATACATATATATATACATATATATATAGTTGGAAATTTATAGGAAAAAGAAATTATTTTTAAAATAAGATACATTTGTTCCTTGTCTTATACCTATTTGCATACTTAGTATGCATACAAGTATGTAACCACATACTTGGTTACAGAAAATAAGATATTGGAAGAGTCCTTCTTATTTTTCAAAAGCTTAAAGTTAAAGACTATTATTAATGGATCTCTTCTCTCTACAACTTAATGAGTATGTGTTTTGGCAAATCGTTTGCCTTTGCTAAGCCCGGTTTTGTCATCTGTAAAAGGGGAATAATGGTAACTATCTCATAGTGTTTTAGGATTAAATGAGACGAGATATCATGTTAAATGGTCATAGAAAAGTGGATCAATATTTTAAAAAATAGGTATACCATAATTTGTGGTCTTGTGCCCAAACTGTCAGACAAATTCTTGGAGGGCAGTAAATTTAGGTGGCATGTTTTTGGCAGAAAGGTGGGGCAAGAGAGTTAAGTGTTGCTCTACAGACAATGAGAGAAAACCTCTCCTGCACTCTAGGCTGACCATGGCCAACCCCAAATGGATGTTTGATTGTCAAGGTCAAACATTGCTGTTCTTTATGGAAAGCTGCACCTTTGCCTTAGGATCAGCTTTCCCTGGGGATTGGTAAGGCCTTACAGAGCTTCGTGGAGAGATCCCTTGAGCTTGTTTTTCAGGAAGAGAATTAAACTGTAACATACAGACCCTGAGAAGAATCACCACATTATTTGACACCTCTGAAAGCCCGTGTGCTCCAGCTACCTCTTGGAATCTTTATTCTTGGCACCACAGACCTTTTCTTCCCCTGCTGCATACCAGGCTAGGATAAAAACCACAGAGAACAATATGTTGTGAAGGGAGCCAACGAAAGCTTATAATGGGAGCTCTCTGCAGAAACTCCTGTGTATGGAAGATTGTAATCTGCCAGGAGGCAAAGCCTACTATTTCTAGAGAACTCTATCAGTCCTGAGTGAGGCACGTGTGAGGAAAATCACAGAGGAACATCCAAGATACTAGTGTAATCAGATAGCCTGAAGGCATAAGGCTCTTGGGTGTGACTCTTGGCATGTAGCAGAGGGAAGAGGCAGCTGGCTCTTTGCCTCAGGTTCTTACCTGACATAGTAGATAGAAATCACTGATTCCAAGGGCATAAAACAGGGGCAGATGGTAAAAATAACAATAACTGTCACAGTTATTAATAACTTATAGATAACATTTTTTGAGCTCATATTGCCTGTGGTAATTTAAGGCTAAATATTTTTAGTGTGGAAAATCTCAATCCTCAAAGCTCCCCTATATAGCAGGTATTTTACTATTCCTATTTTACAGAGCATAAAATTGTGCCCAGAGCATTTAAGCTATTTGCCCAAAGTCACACAGACAGCAAGTGGCAAAAGACTATATATATCCTTAATTTCCGTGTAATATCAGTTCCCTGCTTTATGTGAAGATATACTAATTTATTTAAGTAACAAATTATATTTCATGTGTATGCAGAGCACTGAGGCTAGGAACACACAGCATGGCACCTGTCTTTAAGGAGCTGACCCGGTAACGGAGGAGACCGGGATATAAAGGGATAATTACAATAGAGTGAGATTATCCTCCACTTTAGGTAAAGCACATGGAGCTTTGAGAACAGCCAGAGGACCCACCCCAGCCAGAAGGGATCAAGAATTAGGAGAGGATAAAGTACTTAAGTAGAGGCCTGGAAGACAAATACAAGTTGGTGCAAGGAAGAGGATGGCTGGGAGTTGAGGGGCCTTCGCAACAGAGGAAGCTGCATGGCCAGACCCTAGGAAACCCCCAGGTGCCAGTGCTCAGCTGGCGTTAAAGTACTCAGAGAAGAAGCCGGAACTGGGAAGTCCACATAGGATGCAACTGTGTCTTCCTTGTCTCTATTTGCCCAAGACTCATTGACTCCCCAAGATTGATTACAAAGAGGAAATAGAAGCTTGTCTTTGGAGTGGAGGACTCCTATGTTTTGCTCTGTAAACTTTTCCAGACATTCACCTGGGGTCTGGCTCTCACTTTCCATGGATACCTCCCAATCTTACTTTGACAAAATTTCATGTGTCACTCCAATGACCCAGTCCATTTCTCTAAAAGGTGATTAATATTTGCAAGGGGCTGGAGAAGATCTCTTCCATCTTAGGGCAGGGAAGTTGGGGGGATATTAATGGGGAGTGCAAAAGAAACCTACTGGGTAGGATTCTGCTTTTAATAAGTTGATGTATATTTATGTACTGGTGTCACTGTATAAGAGTATATTGGAAAAATATGGCTCCTCTGCTAAAAGGAAACAAAAAAGTTTGAAAACTATGGGAGAATTATTTTAGTATCTTTGTCAGCTCCAAAGTTTCTTGGCAGTTTTATTGATTTGTTTGTGTTTATTGAGCATCTGTTAGGTAAAAATGAGATCCAATCCTTGTTATAAAATAACCCTATATTAGGAATTGATTAAATATAATTTTTTGGTGCTAAGACTATCATGTATAAAACCTAAGGTTTAAAAATTAAGTTCTCCTGTGTTAACTATCTATTTGCTACTTTTTTTCAGTTTTATAGACTACTATATCAGACTATGAGATATGGAATGGTAAGGAATTTCAGCCTCTCTCTTTCACAGGGAAACAATTGAGAATAAGAGACTTTATCTACACTGTCTCATAGAAAAGACAGCTAAAATGTTTTTGTCGGTTAAATGTGAGTTGGCAGAAGGTTTCTTTAAGACAAAAGCGAGGTATCTAATAAAGAGAGGATCATTCAGGGGATGAGACCCACTGTTCTATCTGGGTCACTGTCTTCAGAAAGATTTTCCTTTCGCTTGTTTCTTGCTTGCCATTGTAAAGTAGGTATAAGAGAGAATGTTGTATGTAATATATGAACTTATAAAAGTGATCTAAGAATAAATGTAAAATTAAAAAATAAATAGAATAATCTAAAGTGAAAGATATTATAATAGTAAAATAAAAATGTAAAAATAAATAGTATCAGCTAAAGAAGGAACATGTTATAAATAGAATATGAATGGTTTCACTACATACATTCTGTTAAAATGACATTTAAAAATATGAAAACAATTAACCATATTACTCCATAGCAGGCATGATGTTTAATGCTGTGTTTAGCATAAATTATCTCATTTTATCCTCACACCTATGAAGATACGTTATTATTTTTCATATTTCACAGATGAGGAACTAAGCCTGAAGAGTTTGCTAGTTAACTATTTAAAATATTTTTTATGTTTATTTATTTTGAGAGAGAGACACAGTGCTGGAACTCATGAACCGTGAGATCATGACCTGAGTGAACTTTGGATGCTCAACTGACTGAGCCACCCAGGCACCCCTAGTTTTTTAGTTAACTATTGATGTATAACAAATGGCCACAAAATCATCAGCTTAAAACAACACATATTTATTATTTCAAAATTGCTGTGGGTTACAAGACTGAGTCTGTCTTATTTGGGGCCTCTCTTCACTGTCTTTCACAGGTTGCAACAGAGAGTTGGGCAGGGATAGGGTCTCATCTGAAGGCTTGACTGGGGAAAGGTCCACTTCCAAGTTTTTGTGGTTGTTGGTAGAATTCAGTTCCTTGAAGAATTCTGGCAATTGACCAGAGGTCACCTCAATTCTTTGCCACATGAACGTTTCTATTATGTCTCCTTGCTTCATCAAAGTGTCCAAACACAGATTAATTTGCAGGCAAGATAAAAATTTTAATTTTATGCAGCCTAATCATGGAAGTGAAAGCCTATGACCTTTTTCACATTCTATTGGTTAGAAACAACTCACAGGCCCTGTCACATAAGGTGATTATACAAGGGAGTTAATATCAGGAGATAGGGGTATTGGGAGTTATCTTAGAACCTACCCACTACAAAATGGTCAATGCCTACTAGAATCATACAGCTAGTAAATGATATATTGGAACTATGAATATAGCAGATATAACTCCAGAGAATATACTGGTTTGAGTATTAACACCAATCTACTTTCCATAGAATTCAGCCTTTAGTGGAAGGTCCCCATTAGGCAAACTGCCAATTTGTCTCCCTCCATGGTTAGGGTCAATTCTAGGAAATTCCTGAGAATTGAGATAAACATGTTAAGAGTGCAAAGACTTAAGGTACATATTTAGGGCACAATTTTATGTGTGCAAGAATCCAGTCAATGCCTAGATTCCTTTGCTGATTTCCTCTGTGGCACATCAAATGTGGTCAATCCCATGTAGAGGGATATGGAAAGTAAACTCTCCCCAAATAGAAACCCTGATTTTCATTTTAAGACTTAGATGTCACCATCTCTTACCCAAAAAGAGAAAACATAAGACAGAGCAAAAATTTTCTTTAACAAAATGTACAAATATTAAGAAAGTAACCCCTATTGAGTTGATGACACAGTTCCCATAAAATGTGCTTGTGAAACATCAGTGAATGGAGGAGTTGTTATAAAGTTGAGTTAAGTTTGTGTTTGGAGGAAGAAAGTGTATTTGTGCTGGTGCATGTGATGGAGACAACTGGATGAACAAAAGGAGCTTTTTCCGATCCTTTTTGCTGTTAATAAAACAATTCTTCCATATGTTCTAGGAATCAAAACACAAAATTTAGGTTGTACATAGGATATATTCTTAACATGGTATCCAGAAACTCATAGAATGTTTAATACTAGAATACCCTGTGTAGCTTTTTTCTCTATCCCACAGTCTCTTCTTGTGTTGGGATTGTCCTAAAGGCCTAAGAGGTCCATGGTAAGAAGGGCAAACCTCCTGGTCTCAGTATACTTTGCTGAAGTCCTGTGGACAGGAAGGCTGAATCAGGGCTTACTCTGCTTGCTGCTCATGTTAGTTTGGATCTCTACCAAGAACCTTTCACAGTGAGAATTTTAGAGTGTGTCATAAGTTTCCCTGATCTAAAAAAATCCTGACTTGTATTCCTAGTGATTTTGATAGAAATTTAGGAGCCTTAAAGCTAGCCTGAGGTTTTTAGGCTCTTTTGGTATAGCAAGCTATGAAGTCAGCTAATGTTCCTCCCTGAGGAATCCTGAAAAGGAAGTAGAAGATGTGATACCTTCATAGAAGGCTCATTATTGTTCTCTAGTCACAGACTGTACTACTAAAGTCTATGCATTAGAAAACCAGATCAAGTCAACCTACTCCAAGCACCTGCTAGTCAGGTTAGAAGTTAATTTTGCATAAAGTTGAGGTCCAGTTCAAGCTTCACGGATGATATAACAACTTAATGTTTTCTTTTAAAGTAAGTTTAGCTCTGAGTACAAATACTATTACATCTATTCTGATAGCTGTAACCCTCACTGCCCATTAGAGTAACTAGAGAATTTTCAGAAGTATCAGTACTATTCTGCTTCCCTACTCAGTTATAATTTGGTGTGGGGTGGGAGAGTTTTAAAAATTTCTCAGGTGGTTCCAGTATGATCAGAGTTGAGAACTACTGATTTACAGTTTTGAAAATTTGTATGTGCAAGTGCTTGATAAATCTTTCTAGATGTATGCAGAGTAAAATTTAAAAGTTGGAAACAAACTATTTTGCTATTTAAGTTTTAAAATCAATTCAAAGATGATTTTTTTTCTGCTTTGTTCTAGAATTTTAAAGCCTTATTTGGAAAATTTTTGAGGCTCCCTTATCAGCCTACATAGAATAAGGAAATGTTTAAAATTGAGATTAACGGGGCGCCTGGGTGGCGCAGTCGGTTAAGCGTCCGACTTCAGCCAGGTCACGATCTCGCGGTCCGTGAGTTCGAGCCCCGCGTCAGGCTCTGGGCTGATGGCTCGGAGCCTGGAGCCTGTTTCAGATTCTGTGTCTCCCTCTCTCTCTGCCCCTCCCCCGTTCATGCTATGTCTCTCTCTGTCCCAAAAATAAATAAAAAACGTTGAAAAAAAAAATTTAAAATTGAGATTAACATTTGCTTTTGGTGTTAGAACATAAGTGCTAATCCTACTTTCACAAAATATCAGAAGGTAGATCTGAGAAACTACGGCTGATTGTGTTTTTCAGGACTGAACTTAAATTTATTTATTCTGTCATTTAATCATCATTAAAAAAAGCAATAGTAGGATTACAAAGATGAGTAGGACATTTCCTGCCTTCAAGGAATTTGAGAAAGTTGTATTTAAAACTATTTGGCCACAGAAATGTAATTTTCTTTTAGATGAAACTGTTGGTGTCTTAATTCTTTATCCTTAGTTAACATACAAAATTTTTAGGAGTTAAGCTATTCCATTGTGTTGCCATGCACTAGCTTTAAGTGATACACATAAAGAAGAAAAAAATAAATTAATGTAATATATTAAGAAAAACAAAGTACCCTATAATCCCAGCTAATGCAGAATATAGGAGTTAAGCAAATGTTCAATGAATTTCCCTATTCAGAAGGTCCAAGTTATATAAATCACCTTTGGACATGGTTCCTTTAATTGTGCACATTTACCACATACATTCCAGCTCACCGTCCTTCTGTTTTATGTTAAGGATAATTTGTGAGCCCATAGGATGGCTTATAATCTGAAACATCTTTAAAATGTATTTCACTGAATTTCCAATAAAAGGAAAGGTCTCTCCTCTTTGAGTGGAGAATAAACCCTTGGTAACAAAGCTTGGGGTACTTTGCTTCTGACAAGATGCCCAAATGGAGTTTCAGATTTCCTTTTTCCTTAAATGCCATTCGTTGATTTTTTCCATTCTGTTAACTGATAAGAAAACATTCTGGTTCTCCAAGGGCCCTGCTGAGAGTCCACTGTGCGCACGTGTGTGTGGGCGTGCAAGACCTAACAGGCCTTCCTTTTCTGAGTGCAGCAGAAGGAGGAGTTTGGGGCAGCTGCCAAAGTCATGCTGGCAGAGAACTCTGGAATTCAGCCCTGTTACAGATATGCCAGCAGGGGATACATGACAGAGGCTGCTTCTCCTTTCACTTTCCCAGATGGAGTTAAAGCCTCTCCAGCTAGTACGTGTAGGACAAGGGATCAGATGATTGGAAGAAGAACCCCTCCTTCCCTCTGCTGGCTCAGCCTCTTCAAACACCCCAATGATGCTATTGTCACAGAATAATTACCTAATTACTCATATTTTTCCCAGAATTGGAGGGAAAATGGCACTGGCCATGTTCTTCCTTTGAGGTTTAGTCTGTAGTTTCATCGTGCATTGAAACGGTCAATATTGGAAAATAGCAATGGGGGCCAGTGGGCAAAGTGCAGGAGTGAATGTGAGTCTGAGCAAGTGACCTGACCTCACTGAAATCAGATCTGCTTCCCTGAAAAAAGGGAATCATAAAAATAACAGTTCTCTTTTTAGCTTCCACTAATAAATAATAGTAGGGTGACTTTAACGGATTTTTTTGTTAGTAACTTTCTTAAACTAAATAAGAGGGTATGTAAAGACCAGATGCATTTTTGAAAATTCTCTACCTGCCATGGCAGCTAGAGGTCTAGAAGATCTCCTAGATGCTCTAGTCTCCTGGACCCTTCCTGAAAATATGCTGAGCTACAAGAGTGCTCCATTGCTGGAAATCAGTTTCCTGAGCCTGGGCTTGTAGTGGGTTGGCCTCACAGTGACACAGAGACTGAGTAGAAGAACCACAGCACTGTGGATTTTTTAAGAATAAATCTTGCCATCAGCATCCTGCTCCTGTTCCTTTGTCCAGTTCTCTGCAGGAGGTTGGAAGGTCGTACTCAGAGCAGATTTAAGTTATTGTGAAAGATTTGGGAGCACAAGTTGTGGTCCTTGGTCAATTGTATCTCTACATACCCTTGGGATTCAGTTCTATGTGACTTGAACTCCCCCTGGATGTCTGCTACTGACTGTCTAGCCAACTCTCAGGTACTGTGTTGCTCTGATCAGCCACCTGCTGAGACTTTTTTTCTTGCCCTCTCTTTTTGTTCCTGATATTCCTTTTGTTCCTGATATTCCTCCTTCTCTCCCCTCTTTTCCTCCTACTTCCCTCCTTTTCTCTTTCTCCCTTCTGTCAACACCAGAGGAGTCCTCAGAACATTCTACTGGCTTCCACCCTCAGTCTCTTCTGCAGGCCACTTTGGCCCCTCCTTTTCACCTCACAACTGACTCCTTATCTGTTCAGTTACATCAGGAATCACCCCTTTGGAAAAAAATGCACACTTCATAATTTTTTCAAGTCTGCAGTGGGTATTTCTATGTCATGCTAAATGTTCCACTTGACTGAAAATATCATGGTTTCCCACTTAGTTATCTTGGCATCAGCAAGTTTGCAAGAAGCACAAATTTACATTCATCTGATAAGCTCTGTGCATATCAGATTGAACAAAATATAACTGTATATTAACACCACAGTTCATTGTTAAATGGTTTTGAACATGGCATAAGTTATTACATCCCTTGAATTATGGCAACAACATAAGCCTGATAAAAGCCAGATAGCACAGTGGTATTTTGTAAGGTCACTTTTCTATTTATCCTGAATTTTTGTTCCATTGTAGTTGCTGGAGTTTGATATTTTGAAGAACTTGCACAGAACTTTGCTGTTTTTCAGGGGTTCATTGAGTTGGATCTTAAGTTCAAATGCCATGTTTCTCTCCATTTCATTGGTAACCAATGTTTCCATGAAACTGAGTTCCTGGGTTAAGTGTCCCCTATGAAATGTGATCCTTGAATTGGCCACTGGATCACAGTAGCAGGCATTTAATACCATTAATACAATTTCAATGTGCCAGTCTCCCTCTTTGATCTCTGTTTCTCTGGCTCCCCCTTTGCTTTGCTATACTCAACAGATGACTTTCAAATTTTTCTCTCACTCTTTACAGCCTCCTCTTTTTCGCTTTCATGTCGTTTTCAAGTTTTTACCCTTGTGCTTGGAAGACATCCACCATCTCTGCCATGGAAACTTTATATGTTCTACTGGATTTTAGACTTTTTCAACAATGACCTACAGTGATAATGACTAGTGAAAAAAATATGTATGTAAAATTAGGTTTCCAGATTCAAGGGTGTGTGCTTACACACGCGTGCCATGCTGCATTATTGTGCTGGTTCTCCTTGAGCTACAAATTGAAAACCAATAAATATGAAATAGATGAAAGACCTAGAAATGGGTTAAACTTGGCATGATGCACCACTGATTTTTGATTGATCAACATACTGGTATTACTCTGGTGTAGCGTTTTGCTCTTATGTGGAACAATCTAGTTAAAAAGTCTTTACAGTCTTTCACTGGAACAAGTGATTATTTTTATTACCTTGTTTTGGAAATAGTAACTCAAAGTTTAAATGTTGATATTACAACTCAATCACCAGAAAGACTAATTAAAAATATTCTTGAATCACTTAAAGAGGTAACAATCCTTCATAGTCCTGGTTAGTCAAAATTCCTTCTCCATATACTCTTGGCAAGAAATCTCACTTTCACAATATTTCATCAACATGTCAATGCTTTTTCAAATACTTTCAGGTGCCTTTCTCAGCTCTTTACAAAGAACGCAATTTAGTTTTATAATCCCCTAAATTTGTCAGCTGAATTGCATTATATAACACTTGTTCTTAATCGGCCATTCATTCCAAGCATCTGTTTTCACTTATGTCAGAAAATTAAGACAACAAGTATTGACTGTACTGTTTTCCAAAGTCGTCATAACCCATGCTCACATGTCATCTGAAAGGTTCTTGTGGTGTCCCAGAAACGTCCATTTCAAACACTCCTTTTCATAGCCAGAGGTTCTTAGGCCACAAAGGGACCACAGACATTAACACTAAACAAACTTCCTGAAAATTATATTATTAAATAATTTAAAAGACATTAAAGATAAGCATTAGCACAGTCAAGATCTTTTTAGGGATATTTCTTTCTAGGCTCTTTCTTATTTTGTGGGAGTGTTTGTTTCTTCCTTTTTCTTTTTTTTTAAGGGGAGGAACATGTACCTCCATTAATCTGTATTAAAACTAGTCTCTCTCCCACCTATCCTTCCTCCTTTGAGGACTTGCATCCTACATCCATCCACAGGCCCTGGTTGTAGAAGATGGAAATAGAAAAAGAAACCTGTGAACTTTGTTTTATTGAGACATAGCTGTTTAGCAAACCTGGAGATAATAAATCTCAGATTATATTGAGGAGCAAGGAATCCCTAAGTGCAGTGGTGTTCAAGGTCGAGTGAGCATCAGAATCATCTAGAGGGTCTATTAAAACTCAAAGTGCTGGATGTCATCCCCTGAGCTCCTGACTCCGTGGATCAGAAACTCAGAGACCAAGTGGCCCAGAGAATCTTCATTTCTCACAAGTTTCCAGGTGCTGCTGGTGCTGCTGGCCCTGGGACCACATTTTTGCAAACCACTGACTTAGTGAATCTGTTAGTGTGCATGGACTACCTTCCCCAATGCCACCCTTCATGCCCCCTACCCCTTACTAAACTCATACCAGATTCTGATTTAGTAGGTCTGCTTTTAGCAACTATCACTGCTGATTCTGCTGAGATTAACTGTGTAGAGAGAAAGAATACTCATCTTTTTATATAAACAGCACCAAGCTCTGAGACACTAATTTGAAGAAATTGGTTAAGAGGAACTTAGCTAGCTTACTACAGTTCTATAAACTTGAAGAACCTGTGGTTTTCATTGTTCAGTATATGATACATGTCTGCAAAAAATTATAGTTTGGGATAGTAAGGGCTCTAGTTCTTGTGATGAACTTCTGTCTGCTTTTATACCTAGAAACCACTTTTTCCCATACCTGGCTGGAGTTCTGAGCAGCATTCACCATTAATGTAACCTTG
The DNA here is from genome assembly GCF_018350215.1 of Panthera leo. Taxonomy (NCBI): domain Eukaryota; kingdom Metazoa; phylum Chordata; class Mammalia; order Carnivora; family Felidae; genus Panthera; species Panthera leo. The sequence goes on along the minus strand of NC_056687.1, from coordinate 48,490,007 downwards.
TTTGGTAGTGAGTAATGTTTAAAACCAGGGCTGGACAGTTTTTGGTGACATTATGACATATTAGTGAGAGTCATTCTCTTGTGTATATGTACATTAAAGTTAATGCTTAATATTAGCCTGAAGCATCTGTTAAGTGTAACCCAAACTTAAGAAATCCCACCATAAAGTATGAACAGTTTACCAGGTCAATCAAGAATAATACAGTTGTGAAACTAAAGATGAATTTGATACTTCACATAAAAGTGCTTTGTTGTTTTGACTCACATAGATGGTTAGCCAGCCCTTATTATTGAACATTAGCTGTGGCATTTATATTTGGCAGCTAGCTGAAAACACTGTGTGTGTAGCTTTCAGGTTTGAGTTTCTTTTCTTAGCTCTGGGAGTCCATAAAACTCTTGAAGTTGTATGTAAAGTAGTGTACTTATGGGTATATACATTTTGGAGGGTATTGATCCTTGGACATTGAGATCCTCAAAGAAGTCTAAAAGCCAGTGAAAGTTAAGAACTATATGTCTAGACAGATGCCTTTTACTGAGTTAGAATTAGGATGTATCAAATGAGTGGCTGGAAGGATTACTACTATGTGCATAGAATATAAAGAAAGGGCTCTGAGATGGTCCGTGAAAAATCTCAAACTTCACAACTAAGATAGGAACACAGTTTATTTTATGCAATTGGTTTTGTTGTGGTGCCAAAAAATTAAATATGGACGTATAGTATTCAAATAACCCTCAATGATCCTCACCACTTCACCTCACCATGAATCCCCACCTCCTGGTATGCATGTCTTTGTAGAGTCCCCTCACATACTGAATCATGGCTGGCCTGTGTTCCATCAGCACAGAGAAAAAGTGAAGTAAAGATGTGTGACTTCTGAGGCTAGGTAATAAAAGACATTGCAGTTCACACCTTGTTCTTTCTTGGGGATCACTCAGTCTGGAGAAGTCTTGTGGAGAGGTCCACGCGGTAAGGAACTGAGACTTCCTCCTCATAGCCAGCACTAATTTGCTAGCCATATGAATGTACCATCTTGGAATGCATCCTCCAGCCCCAGTCAAACCTTCAGATGATTAAAACTCTGGTCAATATCTTGACTGCATCTCATGAGAGATTCTGAATTATAACTACCTAGCCAACCTGTTTCCAAGTTCCTTCTTGATCCATAGCAACTGTGTGGATAATAAATGCTTATTGCCTAAGCCTCTAGGCTTTGGATTAATTTATTATACAACAATAGATAATTAATTTAGGGAGTGACTTTTTATTGTAATTTAAAGGATGATTTAAGTGGAATAAAAATAGAATGAAAAATACAGATAATTTTATTTATTGGCACATAACTTTGGGAAATGTAGTTTTGCCTACAGGCAAAAGATAACTGGAAATAAATTCTGGAGGATAATTTTGGATCCATTACAAAACAACTGAGCATAAATGCTGACCAAAGAATGATTGGAAACAATATGTGAACGAATATCCTTCTAAAGTAATCATAGAAAATGTTTGTTAGTTTAGAGCAGTTTAAAGACCTGGTCTTTTGAGGCCTTAATAGATGGCCTTGGCTTTCATTCCAGAGGCCATTTCAGGACTGGCCCAAGGCCAAGGGTGAGTCTGTATTGGTCCTGCTATCATTTAGGAGAGTCAACCTGTGCCCAAGACAGCTTAAAGAGAAGCAAATTAAGATCCACCCTGTAGCTGACCTACATCCCCGAATTCCCCTGAGGAACAAATGGGCTTCCTGGGACAAACTTGGATAGGGCCAAGGTCTTATCTCCTTGGCCTTTGGCCTTAGCTTTGACCTCATGCTAAAGTTTATGTCATAGCATTCTTCGTGTAATTATAACTCCAGGGTAAGCATTTGTGAAATTTCTTATCTCTTATAGAAAAAACATTTATCAGCACCCAGTGCTATAATAGGAGGAATAAAGATATAAAGAAGAATAATGGTTACTGTTCCTGTGGAGTTTATACCCTAGCAAAAGAAATAGATGAACTAAACACGATACTACAATGTAACAAATGCTCAAGCTATATCTGACTTATAGTATGCTTCATTAATGACTGTGTCTAGTGCTTAAGCTGAACTCATTTACTTCCTTCAAAAATACCATTGTTTATAAAATGATTACAAAGAAGAATCACAGACACTTATCATCAGTTGCTAAGACCTTATTAACAAAGCATGTAACAAAACATAAAACTGGGTAAGCAGTTTCTATGCAGTTGGCCTGTTCCTTGGCTAGTCAATATCTGTGTCTCTTGGATGATACAGGTCACAAGGGATAAGGAGTCTTCCTGCTTAGCCCCTCTTCCCAAACCAAATTCCAGTCTAGATCCCAAGGTTTTTTTCACCAATATGTATCATCATTCAAAGAATTACAAGGCTCCCTGTGGCCTCTTGTTTTCATGCAGGTTCAAGGCTCCATGGACTTGACCTTCCCAGAGTGTCTTATCCTAGTTGCCAAGGAAGAGCTGTTTTAGCAGCTCATTTCCTACCACTCCTTCATCCATTGTCAATGAAGGAAACTATTAAGCAAAACATTCAGGCTTTTAAAGTGGACTCTACTCATGAGGGATGCTATGGCAAAGAAAAAAGTCAGGGAAGGCCAAAACATTGAGACAAATCTGAAACCATCATCCAAACAGGCAACATGCCACTAGAAGAGTCACAACTGTGACTAGAGATCAGCTGTTTTAGAATCCTTTTCCCACTCTGTCCTGGGAAGTGAAGGACTCCTTCATCCTCACTGGCTCTTCTCCTCCAAGGCAGCAGTGGTACTCACTCCTAAGTGACTTTTCTCCTTGGACGCATTCATTAAAAGTGGGAGTATATTGCTTTTAGGTTCCATTTTGTTATCTTGTTTCAGTGTTTTATTGCAATATAACAAAACAGGGAAGCAACTTTCAGTGATTAAATATTTTTATCTACACTCAAATGTAAAAGTTTTGACTTTCTTAGCATCTTTCTCTTTTTTCTAAAATAACATGATTATAACTATATTCTTTAAGAAATTTCCTGCACTGTTATTAATATACCTAATTATTAAATAATCTTCAGATCAACATATTAAAAGTAACTAAGTTCTTATCAAACAGGAGAAATAGTTTACATAGACTGCAAACAACTCACCTGTTGTATCTTAGAGAGAGAATCTCAAACACCATCATGGGCAGGTCTGATTTTTCAGGGTACCTTTCTCTTGGAATACCTTTTGTTCCATCCTGCACCCTAAATCTAAATGTGACTCATTTTAATGTTACTTTAGCTAATTAGAAAATATTCATCTGTAGTTATAGCTTAATGTAGAGGATAGATGGGGCATCTGGGTGGTTCAGTCAGTTGGGCATCCAACTCTTGATTTTGGCTCAGATCATGATCTCACGGTGGTGGGATTGAGCCCTGTGTTGGACTCTGCACTGAACATGGAGCTTGCTTAGGATTCTTTCTCCCTTTCCCTCTTCCCCTCTCCGCTGCTTGCATGCTCTCTCTCTGTAATAAGAAAAAAATCTAGGGGAGCCTGAGTGGCTCAGTCGGTTGAGTGTCCAACTTCAGTTCAGGTCATGATCTCACGGTTTTCAAGTTTGAGCCCCATGACCAGCTCTGTGCTGGCAGCTTTGAGCCTGGACCTTGCTTCAGATTCTGTGTCTCCCTCTCTTTCTGCCCCTCCCCCACTCATACTCTGTCTCTCTCTCTCTCTCAAAAAAAAAAAAATAAAACGTTAAAAAAATTTTTTTTAAAAATCTGGAGTGTAGGCAACTTTCATCTTTCCTTCAAAATTTAAACACTATGAAAGATGTCTCTATTTTCTCTTTGTCTACCCTTTTTTCATCCAACCTGATAAACGTTTTTATTTTGTCAATTTCAGTCAAGATATATAGCATTTTCATCACCCCAGAAAATTCCATCATGCTCCTTTGTAGTCAATTTCTTCCCCCTACTCCTAGCCTCTTATAAAACACTGATCTGATTTCTGTCTATAGTTTTGCCCTTTTCAGAATGTCCTATAAGAGAAGCATATATTATGTAGGCTTTTTGTCTGGATTTTTTCACCTAGCATAGTGCTTTTGTGATACATCCATGTTGTTGCAGGTATTAGTAGTTCCTTTTATTGGTTGAGTAGGATTCCACTATATGGCTGCATCACTATTTTTTTTAAGTTTATTTATGTATTTTGAGAGAGAGAGAGAGAGAGCGTTCAAGGGGGAGAGGAGCAGAGACAGGGAGTGACAGAATCCTAAGCAGGCTCCATGCTGTCAGCACAGAGCCCAATGTGGGGCTCGAACTCATGCACTGTGAGATCATGACCTGAGCCAAGATCAAGAGTCAGAGGCTTAGTCAACTGAGCCACCTAGGTGCTCCTGTACCACTGTTTGTTTACTCACCAACTGATGGACTTCTGGGTTGTTTTTAGTTTGGGGCAATTATGAATAAAACTGCTATAAAAACTTGCTTACAGGTCTTTGTGTGAACATATACTTTTATTTCTCTTGGTTAAATATGTAAGGGTAGAATTTCTTTGTCATATATTCCATATATGTTTAGCTTTATTAGAAATGCCAAACCATTTTCAAAGTAGCTATAGCACTTTTTATAGCAAACCATGATGATTTCAGTTGTTTCATATCCTTCCCATAACTTGGTGTTGCCATTTTTTTTTTTGTTTTTTTCTTCTTAAATTTTAGCTGCTCTAATAGGAATGAGTCAGATAAGTTTTGAATTATACCTCTACCCCTTAGAGATTTGTTCACACTTGTTAGGCATCTTTCTTTAAACAGATAGGAGATCAATTTTCTTAGAAACCACCATCTTTTCTAAAAGATAATAGGTAAATAAATTTGCTGAACCCACAGATTTCTTATTAGATAAGGTAAGATATGGGAATTGGCTACATTTGCCTGGCCAAGAGGGAACATTCAGTGAAGTTTGATCTTATCTCCTTCCCTCCCCATATCTTCTATTCATAAATCATCATAACTCAAACATTAAAATTACACCACCTAGGTTGAACTGTCATGTAGTTTTTCCCACTTTCTGCTTTAAGACTCAATTTCAGCTCTTTTTCAAATTTAAAAGACACACTTCGAAAGAGAGTGCTCTGGAAAGGAGAATGCTGAGTAAACCTGGGCATCCTATGCAATGTGGAAAAGAAAGCCTTCTGTTTATCCACAACCAAGGTGTGATTGGAGAAAGAGGATATTAGGCAGAAAAATAATCCACTGGACATGGAAACAAAACACCTCAATTATAGTCTTTACCCTGCTCTAACTGGATGGGTGACATTAAAGGAAATAACTTAGTCTCCCTGGATCTTATTTTTCTCACCATAAGCCATGGACCACAATACAGTGATTCTCATTGCTCAGAGTAGTCATGTTCTATAAAGTTGCTGCAAACACTTTGTTAGCAAACATTGAACTATTACTTATAGGGGAAATACAGGGTTAGGTTTCTGTTGAGTCTCTGATCACATTTTTGTTAACCAATCAATATATAACCTTCTTTTTCATATGTTTCTACTTAAAAACAACTTATTTAATATATGTTGTTGATTCATTAACATTGAACTCAAGTCAGCAGCACCACCGATCATGCCTGAACAGAACTTCTCTATTTTACTCTGTGAGGCACAACACAGCCTTCTTACACATACGACCCCGCCACATTGCTTCACTACACTTAGAGGCCATTTTAAACAGTGAAACCACCAGCAAAAAGCACAAAAAAGGCACTAAACAGACCGCGCAAAGGATGTTTCTTTACAGTCTGAGAGCTGAAATAAGGAGGCAGAGTGTTGCCCTGTTCAAACTCAGCTGGAAATATGCACATCAGGTAGCTCAAATTTTTTTGACTCTCTATGCATGTCCACGAAAGACCACAAAAATGCTGCAAGTATTGATTTTGGGGTTACAAATAAATTTTGGTGAGTAGGGAAAAATCACAGAGTCTGCTAATAAAGATTGATTGACTCTATTCTCTGATTCTTTTCCATAGGGCGGATCACGTATATTGTTTAAGTGAAAGGACGTGGCAGTGCTGTTCATTATGGTTGAGCATGAGTGTTTTCTCCAGCCAGGGCCTAAGAAATCTAGCATTTATTAGGAAAGAAAGAAAATCTTAATACTTAAGTATCTCACTGGGCCTCAAGCACCATAAACATGTTATGAAACCATAGAGCCTAATGGAACTTAAAAATATGCATTAACATATGAAGATAACATCATGTTGAAGAGCCTTGACTGGCAAAAATAATTACTCCATTGTTTGATTTCTTTAAGGTGGGTGAAGACTTGTTGGAACCTGATTGCTTTTGTGCACATTTACAGCTGCCTTGTAGGATCCTTTTTAAACTAAGTGGTCATCAATCATTTGTCTTCTTGGTCCAGAGGGTAGTTTTCACAACTCAAAGGTGCTTTATAAATACTTGCAGTGACCAGTTTTTTTGTTTGTTTGTGGATTCCTTTCGGGACAGATAGATTTTTTTTCACATAAAAATTTGATTTTACTTACTTTAATTTTTATGGTGTAAGTTTCATTTTCTAAAATATAATACAGATGTTTTAATGGCAATGCTAGCTTTGTTATATCAAGGAAACTCTAAAAACACGGATGCATTAAGCTATTGAGGTGAAATTGCCAGATTGCAGAAATGTTTTTGTGGAAATCTGGTGCTTGAGGGGATGAATTCCATTCCCAGTTGCCCTCCTTTCTACCCCTTTTTTGGAAGGCACGCCCTTCTCAGCCCACATTTCTACGATTCCTTTGCTGACAAAGTGCTGGTTGATTTGACTGGCAAGAACCCTCACACCTCTTTTCTGTTTTAATTTCCACTTAAAAAAATTTATTTTTAAAGACCTTGTTCTTGATCCATTCTTTAAAAAAAACTTGTGGTTTTGTTGGGACAAAGAAAAACACCTTGATAAGCAGATGAATGAAATTCAATTTCCATCAACATCTGTTAAACTTCTACCATTTATCAAGCTCTGTACTTGTCAGTTATTTCCATTTTTGTTGTGTGATACAATCCAGTGTAAGGCAGTTTTGATACTGGGGGGAAAATTCAGAACGTGTGGTAAGCATCAACATGCCTTTGGGGCCCACCCACATTCTTGGTGTTCTCTCTGGAGGTCAATACGTAAAGACTTCTACTACCCCACTCCAGACTTTCCTTCTCTTTGCAATGCTTTCAGCTCCAGACTTTCCCATCTGTCAAAATTTCTCTAGTCACTGCCCCATTCCTGCTAGCCTACTTTTTGAAAATAATCTTATATTCTCATAAATAATCAGGTATTGATGGTCGGCAGCAGCTAAATGTCTTATTTCTGTGAAATATTTGCCTTTTATCTAAAGATGCTTCTGTGAATAAAGCTTCAATGCTTCTCTAATAAAGCTTCTTTAATGAGAAGATTTCCACCAACTTGGATTTCAAGGGAAGAATTTTTTAAAGCTTAGGAGCCCTCCTTATGTCTCTCAAATCATGTCAGATAAGTGGCAACCTATTCTGTTTACATGTTCAACGAGTCCTGGAAAAGGCATCAAGTAATAATGTTCACTGTAGAAAGTCCTGACTGCAATACAGTGTTTGTAGGGAACTTTGCAGGCATATTGGGAGAAAGCTATATATTTAACGCACAAAATTGTATCAGCAACCACCAAAATTTCTTGAAGCACTTATAGTTATTAAGAAAGAAGCTTTAAGCTCTCCTTGCTTGATGATCTCCTTGGAGTAATTCACTTTTAATTAGATTCAAAAGAAAACTCTTGGCATGGAGCAGTGACATGAACACCCATGATGGGCCATCTCTCAGTTATTTTGTTTGGGTACCAAGATGGAGAATTACTTACTTACTAACAGGAGGGGCTTCACAGCTCTCCAAGTCTCCCTTGCCTACTTGTATTGTCACCTCCCCCACTCGCTATGGAGGGGGAGAACAGTGCTGCAAGTACAGAAGAAAGCTTTCAGCACAAATAGCTGAAAGACACTGCTCCAGGAGGGTGAGATAACAAACCAGGAGCCCAGGAGCCCTCAGCCCTGAGGAGAAGGAAATAAGAAGGGCCATGTAACAGTACCTGGATGGCACAGATGAGAGAGGTCTAGTCATGTGAAAGTCTGGGGACTCTCTCTAGAGTAGGGGAGAAAAAGTAAATTTAATAAAAGTTGCTGGACTCCAACTTCTTAGGTTCTTTTAAACATTTGAGATAGGCATCGTAAGACCTGAAATCACAATCTGGGTCCACGTATCTCTAAATGTAATACTACTCTGCAAGTGGATACCTGAGTTGGGCTTCATGAACTTGGTCATATTTTTTAGTGGATTCACTTTGGAAGGAAGTATGACTACTTCCCTAGATATCCAACTAGACATTCCACTTTGGACACCAGCAAAAACCAACACACGTCAAAGCCAAATTGATGTTTCTGATTTTGCCACTGAGCATTGTTATGGAATAAGAAGCCTAATTTCTGCTTCAAATCAGTAAGAATTCATTCAAGAAATATTTATTAATTGCCTTTGATAGCCTAAGCACTATTGGAAAATAGGTATGGCTAACAGTGCCCTTTGCCTTTTTTATAACAGAGATCTAAACAGCTACAGAGGCTGTTGGCCATCCAGGCGTGTGGTTGTAAGGGAATTCAGGCTGCAGCAAGACTTTAGAGAAATGGACATGATTTGGCTAGATCTGTACTTGTCAGAATACCCCCATGGGAGGGCTCTATTGAAAGAAATGCAGTAACTCCTTATGTAATATGAAGTTTGTAAACAAAGACCATTTAATAATAATTTGAAGATTATTTGTGTTAGTTTTCTGTTTGAGACTAACTTTACATAAGCAGGGAGAAAAGTACTTAAAAAAAGATGCATTTTTAAAAAAATATTTCCTTTGCTGACATTATTGGGGATTTCCTTTGACTTTTGGCAAGTGGTTTACAAAAAATGAGTTAACACCCTAATATGTGGACACTTCCTACTCCACCCTGACTCTATTCCAGCAAAATCCATTCTTCTTTTTCAAAAAAGCATGTTTTTTTTTTCATTCTTGATGACATAGATTTGCTTTTTTGTCTGTTTTGAGCTATGCCTTGAGATTTGAAGATCCTAGAGTTTCTCTGCCTTTCTTTTCAAATGTACATTCTTGGGACAAGCTGATATTTTGAGTACAGTCTTTATTCCATATTGTGATTGCTGGAGAATTTTTTAAAGTTTATAATAAAATCCAGAGTCAAGGACCTGCTGCTGGCCATATTTATTTGGTGTACCTGTCTCTTTGGTACTTGGATCTTGCTCTCTCTGCATGGGGCAGCATGCGGAGTATGATATGGGGCTGATGGGTAGTCAGGAGGGTTTCAATTCTGGTAGTGCCACTGGTTAGCTCTAGAGCCCTACATTAGTTACCTAACCTTGGCCTCAGTTATCTCAGCTTTAAAATGAAGAGTATGTTCTTCAACATTAAAAGTCATTTCTATCTCTAAGATTCAGGGTGGTGCATTCTACAAGTAAGAGAACTTTGGGAATTGCCTTTGTGGCTCATTGTGGCTGCATGTGTGGGCAGCTTGGCTTTCACTCTGGTCTATGACTTTCTTGCTTCATGATTTGCATCACTGAGGCTATGTCTGTCTCTCCCCACCCTTTGTATCAAGCACTGGATCTGCATAACATGAGGCACGAGTGACTCTGCTGGTGAACTGAGAATAAATAGATTACTCCTCCTCTGTGTTTTAAAAAGCTCAGCAAATCTCAAAGGGAATTATGCATGAAGCCCATGGCTGCAGGAGAAACTCACAAAGGATAATCTATATTTCTTTTAAAGCAGCAAATTTAAGATCCTGAAATAGCCCATTCAGGATTTGTTTTTTAAATAGGAATCTGTGATTCAAAGCTGCACATTATACAAATAGAATAATAGACTGGAAGTATCTTCTATCATATCAAGAATCTAGGTCAAGTATGGCCAGATTGCCCTGTTAGAACTCGCTGAGCCCACCCATGGCAGTCTTTGCTCATATCCTCCACTACAACTGAACCCTCATTCAAGACTAGCCCTGACCATCTGATACCTAGCTTCTTTCAAATCTCATTCATTTTAGTAGATTTCAAAAGGTTATATGACTACTAGCCTCGATAACTACAGGTGTTTTTCATGTGTGTAAATGTATATTTTTTATGAATACTAGGCTAAACTGAAAACTATTGGCTAACTGCAGATTAAAATTTTACCTTATTAAATGTTCACTGAGACATTTTTATTCCTAGGATGATATAAATAAAATTTAAATGTCAAGCTAGTTGTAACCATTCCACCTTATTGAACTGCTTTTGCAATGATTGAAATCGGAAAATTGCATAGAGACATAGGTGCATCACCATATAATTGGAATGGATTATTTTTATTGCATATCCACAGGATAAATTGTCCTTTGTCATATTGGTGCTCCTAGAGGTTAAGAAACCCAACATATCCGAGGCAGAATTAACTTTAAGTAATATTTAACAAAATTCCAACACAATAACTTAATCTCTCCCTTGAAATTGATGGGAATCAAATGGGATTTGCCTCTATTAGTCATAGAATTCAGAACCCAAAACCCCAGAGGATATACAGTTCAAGCCCTTCCTTTCACAGATGAGAAAATCGGGGTTTTCTCATGGAACATGGAACATGGTTCCTAGGTTTAACCATGATAATACTATTAGTCAAGAACAAAACTAGGTCTTCTAAAGTAACTTTTCCATACCTGAGTAATCTTTAGTATTATGAAAAAAAAATCCTTACAAATTCTAGAACTTTAAAATTCATGGCACATGCAACAACATTTGAGTTCCTTAGTGCAAAACCTTGTGCTCATGATGGTGGGGAGAGGGGGATACAAAGACTTAGCATATGGTTTTACAGGGAGGCAATCATGAATACAAAGCCATCAAGCCTGACATCTAAAATAATATTTTATGTCTTGAAAGAAAAACAGCATTCTCAGACCAATCTTTTCTATATGTGATGGGTTAAGGGAGGTATATTTGAGTCTTTCCATTCATAAAGTCCTATAGCTTAATCTGTATTGTAGTTTCATGCATTTAACTAAGTAAGAAACTGTATTAACAATTACCAACTTTTTATTTCTAATCCAACCTTGTGATAAAGAAGAATCTGCCTAAAATTCTGTTGTTATTTAATTATTTCACTTTAGAACAGGGATCAAACTTTTCAGGGAAAGACCAGACAATAAACACTTTAGACTTTGTGAGCCATATATTATCTCTCATACTAAACTCTGCTGTTTTTATAAAAACAGGTGGCAGACTGGATTTGGTCCATGGGCTACAGTTTGCCCTTTAGAGCATGAAATTAAGAGACAATGTTGCCTTATTTGCTTCACTTCACCAGAAAGAAGTTGGCAAAACTACGCCGTTGGATAAACATCTTGCCCAGTTTTCTAGATGATGAAGTTAGAGAGACTGGGCTTATTGATAACAGATCTCTTGCTTGTACTCATAGCCTACACATGAAGTCATGGTTCTCCATTTGTGATAACAGCTGTGCATGATGGAAAAAATTAGTGTTGTGAGTCCAATGTGATCACTTAAGGTTGGAGAACAGAAGCATTCTCAGGCTTATAAAGTTGATCCTGCTTTTTTGATGTAGCTCTTTTAGGATTAAATTAGAAGGAAAACTAAGCTAGTCACAAAACTGGACTTGGTACATGGACTTTTTTTGGCTGATCACTGGCCTTGGGTGAAGTCCTCCCTTCATGACATAACAGATGCACACATTTATGCATTTCAGACTTCTACAATAATGGTAGCATTTACCATTTGTAAAGATAATTTAGAATGAAAAATTGAGCACACTGAGGAGAGGAGGACAGGGACTTTGTTTTATTCCCACCTCTGGTGTTTTGGCAGAGTCACGTCACTGATCTTATCCTCCATTGGCTTCACCTGTTAGATCTCTAAGGCTCTTCCATCACTAACACATCACAATTCCATTCTGGACAGCACCCAGAATAAGGCCTGGCACACAGAAATCACTCAATATATATATAAATTAATAACATAGAAACTCAGTTTTAAACTCAGAGAATGACTTTATCATTGTTCTGATGGTAAATTGAGTACTTTCTCTGCTTTTTTTGCTTTATTTCATTCAAAGATTAAAGGCTTTCTGTACGTTCATGCCATTACTATAGCAACTTGCCTAGAATGTTCTCTGGTCCAGTAATAATGGGCCATTTTGAAGGATATTTGCTAAAACTGTAGAGTTGTATTTCTTTCATGAACCCTGCTATTTAAAGAAATTAGAGCACTTAATGGTTTGAACTACCCAGAATTTTATCACAATATCCATTAAGGTTTCTGAATACTCTTAGGCCTTGAAGCAGGAGAGATTGATGGGACTTAAAATGAGTTAGGGTTATGGCTTCTTATGTGGATTTACCTTAGACTCATGATTCTGCTGCTTCAGATATCTGAGGTTTGGTTTTCTAGTTGTATTGAAACAGGCTGGTTATGTATGGAAGAGGAAGTAGATGTGGGAAAGAAGCTGTAAATGACCAGTTAGAAGCCTCCACCCCCAGATTATCTCTAATCATTTCACTTACACTATTAGAACTTAGATAATGCAATTTGAAAGTTCCCCTTACTGACATGAATATTAACCATGAGATAAGAAACACTTCAATTCTTTTTCACCTAAATAGAAATTAGCTCTTCAGATCTCCTTCAGTGTGATGGTTAACCAGCCGGAGCTTTGACAAAGCAGGCTGGCACAAACTGTGAGTGTGGAAAGGCTGGCAGAAACCAGAAGTTAGGATAAATGTGTTGAAACTGGAGATAGAAGGATGCTAAATTTTTGCCTGTAGGAATTTCTTCTCCCCATCACCTGCCCCACGACCAATAGTGTGGAGGCTTGCTGCCAACTGTTATTCTTTTAAAATGATTTAAATGTCTCAAGTTCTTTCTCATTAAAAATAAAACAAATCAACAGGAAAGAGAGAAGAGAAGAGAAAAGAAGAGAAGAGAGAAAATAAAAGAAAAAAGAGAAGAGATAGAGAAACCTCTGCTCAGAAAGCTTGAGGGGGTGGTATCTGGTTAATTGACATTTCTAAGTTATTGAGTGCTCTTGTGAGCCAGTACCTGGGCACTGAGGCTACATAAGTGAACAAAAATAGACAGTTATGCTCTCATGTAGCTTGTATTCTGGTGGGTAACAATATGTTAATTATATAATAGTATACTAAATGAATACTTCAAACAGATGAATGTTCTTCATGAAGAAGAGCCCAAAAGAGAGAAATCAAGTCTAGGCTGTGTTGTCAGGAAAGATTCCACAAGAAGAACTCAAACCAAGTCCACCCAGGTAAGGAGGGGAGTGAAGCTCAGAGCCTCCTCAGGAGAGGACTAGCTCTGGGAAGGTAGTTGGAGGAAATAAAAATGCTATGGATGGAGCATGTAAGTTGGAAGGAATGAAAGCTGGCCAAAGTGATGGAGTGCAGCATGCAAGTGGAGAGTGCTGAAAGATGAGGCTAGAAAGAGAGAAAGGCAAGACTAAATCACACACTGGGGAGTCAACTACATTACAATTGTTGGTCATCATCTCAAGAGCAATGGAAAGTTTGAAGTGTTCTCTGCACAAGTGATGTAAACAGAATTATGTTTCAGGAAGATGTCTTTGGTCACCAATGTGGAGTCTGTTTTAGTAGCTGAAGTAGGAAATGGTAGCAGTTTGGACATAGGTATTAATTGAGTTGTGATAAAAGAAAAAGGAATGACTTTGTGAGAAGATGAAAATATACAGATTCGATAAAAAGATCTTTGGAGGAAAAGAAGAAAGCATCAAAAATGACTCCTAAGTTTCTAGCCTGTGTTCAAATCCCAACTCTGCCACTTACTAATGGTGAGATTTTTTTTTTTTAACTTTATTTATTTATTTATTTATTTATTTATTTATTTTTGAGAAAGAGACAGTCTGAGTGGGGGAGAGGCAGAGAAAGAGGAAGAGAGAGAATCCCAAGCAGGATCCGTGCAATCAGCACAGATCCTGATGTGGGGCTCCAACTCACAATACCATGAGATCATGACCTGAGCCAAAACCAAGAATCAGATGCTTACACTTACCAAGTGAGGTGTCCCATTAATGATGAGATCTTAAGACGACTCTAACCTACTCTTTCTCATCTTGGAAATGGAGATAATACAGTAGCTACTTCATAGAGTTGTAATGAGGTTTAAATAAATTAGTATATTTGAACAGGGTCTGATCAATATCACTTAAAGGGTAATGGTCATTCCTTGAGAGAAAGAGGTCAGATTCTTCAGGGCTAAAGAATCTGAGTTCAGTCTTAGACATGTTGAGTCTGAGGTGCCTTTGAGACTTCTTGGCAAACAGTGTTGAGTAGGCTGTTTCATATAAAACTAGAATTCACTGACAAGGTCTGGCTAGAGTTATAATTCAGGAGTCAACAGTGTGTAAATGACAGCTGAAGTCATAGAAATAAACAAAATCACCTTGAAAAGTCTTCAGAAAGGGCCTCGAGAGCCTCTAATTTTTAATGACCAGGTGAAAGAGTCTGAGATTACAGACTCACAAAGGAGTAGACAGAGAGGTAGGAGAATGTTTGAATAAGAGTGTGGTCAATAGTGTCTGATGCTGCCAGAAGCTCAAGTAAGGTGCAGAGTAAGTGTCTGTGGAATCTGGTGATCTAGAAAATGCAGGCAATGCTGACCTTGAGGGGAGCATTTTCATCTGTGTAACTGACACAGTAGCTACATCATACTGGGCTGAAGGGTGAGGTAAATAGAGTGAGTAAAGACAAAGTTGAGAAGTTTGGCTATAAAGGAGAGGGGAGGGAGCAAGAACTGAAAAAGAATGAGGTCAGCTGAAGACAATGTTTTGTTGCCATTTTTTTAAAATACGAGATTTTTTTTTAGAGCAGTTCACAGTGAAACTGAGAGGAAAAATACAGAGAATCCCATGCATCTCCTGCACCGACTCATGAATAGCCTCCCCTGTTATCAACATCCCCCACCACAGTGGTACATTTGTTACAATTGATGAACCTGCATTGGCACATCATAATCACCCTAATTCCATAGTTTGCATTACAGTTCACTCTTTGTATTGTACACAATATGGGTTCAGACAAGTGTATCTTGTCTGTCATGTATCTATCATTATAGTGTCACACAGAGCATTTTCACTGCCCCACCAATCCTCTGTGCTCTATCTAGTTATCACTTCGAGCTATCCAAACTCTAGCAAACATTGAACTTTTTGTTGTCTCCATAGCCTTTTTGGACTGTCTTCTTTCACTTAGTAATACACATTTCAAGTTTTTCACTAACTTTCAATGCTTGATAATTCATTTCTTACTAGCACTGAGTATTTTTCCATTGTCTAGATAAATCATAATGTATCCATTCACCTACTTAAACACATCTTAGTCATTTCCAAGTGGGCAATTATGAATAAAGCTGTTGTAAACATCCATGTATAGGCTTTTGTATGACATAGGTTTTCAATTCCTTTGGGTAAATGCCAAGGAGCTAGATTGCTGGATCAAATGATAAGAGTATCATTAATTAAGAAACCACCAAACTTTCTTCAAAGGTGGCTCTACCAATTTGCATTCTCATCAGCAATGTATGAGAGAGTTCCTGTTGTTTTACATTCTTGTCAGCATTTGGCATCAGTGTTCTGGATTTTTGCCATTCTGATAGGTGTGTAGTGGTATCTCGTTGTTTTTGTTTGTGTTTTCCTGAGAATTTATGATGTGGAGCATCTTTCATATGCTTATTTACCACCTGTGTATCTCCTTATTGAATTGCAAATATTTTCTCTTAGTCTGTGATTTGTCATTTCTTTCCTTTGATATTGTCTTTCACAGGGCAGGGGTTCTTATTTTAGCAAAGTGTAGCTTATCAATTCTTCCTTTGACGGATTGTGTCTTTGGTGTTGTATCTAAAAAGTCATCACCTTACCCAGGTCGTCTGGATTTTCTCCTATGTTATCTTCCAGGAGTTTTATAGTTTTGTGTTTTACATTTAGATCTGTGACTCATTTTGAGTTAATTTTTGTGAAGAGTATAATGTCTACATTTGCTGAAAAGACTGTTTTGTTCCACCATATTGCTTTTGCCTCTTTGACAAAGATAAGTTGACATTATGTATCTGGGTCTATTTTGGGTTCTCTATTCTGTTAGATTGATCCATTTGTCTATTCTTTTGCTAATACCACACTATCTTGATTACTGTAGCTTCATTGTAAGTCTTAAAGTCAGATAGCATCAGCCTTCCAATATTGTTCTTCTTGTTCAATCTTTTGTTGACTATTTTGGGTCTGTAGCTTTTCCATGTAACTTTACAACCAATTTGTTCATATCCACAAAATAACTTTCTGGGACTTTGATTGGGATTGTATTGAATCTATCAATCAACTTGAGAAGAACTGACATCATGACAGTATTAACTGTTCTTGTGCATGGGTGTGGATTATCTCTCCATTTATTTAGTTCTTTGATTTTGTTCATCAGAATTTTATAGTTTTCCTCAAATCGATCTTGTACATATTTTGTTGAAATTATACCTAAGTATTTCATTTTTGTGGGGTGCTAATATTAATGGTTTTGTGTTTTTAACTTCATATTTCACTTATTTATTGTTGGTATATAAGAAAGTAATTGATTTTTTTAATTTAATTTTTTATTTTTTAAAATTTACATCCAAATTAGTTAGCATATAGTGCAACAATGATTTCAGTAGCTTCCTTAATGCTCCTTACCCATTTAGCCCATCTCCGCTCCCACAACCCCTCTAGCAACCCTCAGTTTTTTCTCCATATTTATGAGTCTCTTCTGTTTTGTCCCCTTCCCTGTTTTTATATTATTTTTGTTTCCCTTCCCTTATGTTCATCTGTTTTGTCTCTTAAAGTTCTCATATGAGTGAAGTCATCTGATTTTTGTCTTTCTCTGACTAATTTCACTTAGCATAATACCCTCCAGTTCCATCCACACAGTTGCAAATGGCAAGATTTCATTCTTTTTGATTGCCGAGTAATACTCCATTATATATATATACCACATGTTCTTTATCCATTCATCCATCAGTGGACATTTGGGCTCTTTCCATACTTTGGCTATTGTTGATAGTGCTGCTATAAATATGGGGGTGCATGTGTCCCTTCGAAAGAGCACACCTGTATCCCTTGGATAGATGCCTAGTAGTTCAGTTGCTGGGTTAGGGTAGTTCTATTTTTAGTTTTTTTGAGGAACTTCCATACTGTTTTCCAGAGTGGCTGCACCAGCTTGCATTCCCATCAACAATACAAAAGAGACCCTCTTTCTCCGCATCCTCGCCAACATCTGTTGTTGCCTGAGTTGTTAACGTTAGCCATTCTGACAGGTGTAAGGTGGTGTTTCATTGTGGTTTTGATTTGTATTTCCCTGATAATGAGTGTTGTTGAGCATTTTTGCATGTGTCAGTTGGCCATCTGGATGTTTTCTTTGGAGAAGTGTCTATTCATGTCTTTTGTCCATTTCTTCACTGGATTGTTTGTTTTTTGGGTGTTGAGTTTGATAAGTTCTTTATAGATTTTGTTGAGTTTGATAAGTTCTTTATAGATTTTGTTGAGTTTGATAAGTTCTTTATAGATAAACTAACCGTTTATCTGATATGTCATTTGCAAATATCTTCTCCCATTCTGTCGGTTGCCTTTTAGTTTTGCTGATTGTTTCCTTTGCTGTGCAGAAGCTTTTTATTTTGATGAGGTCCCGGTTGTTCACTTTTGCTTTTGTTTCCCTTGCCTCCAGAGATGTGTTGAGTAAGAAGTTGCTGCGGGCAAGATCAAAGAGGTTTTTGCCTGCTTTATCCTCGAGGATTTTTATGGCTTCCTGTCTTACATTTAGGTCTTTCATCCATTTTGAGTTTATTTTTGCGTATGGTGTAAGAAAGTAGTCCAGGTTCTTTCTTCTGCATGTCACTGTCTGGTTTTCCCAGCACCACTTTCTGAAGAGACTGTCTTTATTCCATTTGATATTCTTTCCTGCTTTGTCAAAGATTAGTTGGCCATATGTTTGTGGGTCCATTTCTGGGTTCTCTATTCTGTTCCATTGATCTGAGTGTCTGTCTGTTCTTGTGCCAGAAAGTAACTGATTTTTGTGTATTAAAGTTGTATCCAACAACCTTGCTTGTTCATTCCTTTGGATTTTCTGCATAGACAATCATACAACTGTGTTTACACCTTTTATTTCCTTTTTTCATCTTAATGTATTAGCTAGGAATTCCAGCATGATGTTGAAATGGGGGGCATTCTTGCCTTATACCTGGTCTTAATGGAAAAGATTCAAGTTTCTCACCATGAAATATGATGTGAGCTATAGGTTTTGATAGATATTCTTTATGGAGGGGAGGAAGTTCCCTGTGTTTTAGTTTAATTGAGAGATTTTGTTTTTGTTTGTTTGTTTTAAATCATGAATGGGTGTTGGATTTTTTCAAATACTTTTTCAGTATATGACTATGTAATTTTTATTTTTCAATTTGTTGATGTGATGAATTATATTAACTGATTTGGGATAAATCACACTTTGTCATGGTATATAATTTTTTATATGTTGTTAAACTTGATTTTCTAATACTTTGTTGAGGATTTTTGCATCTTTGTTCATGAAAGATAGTGGTCTGAAACTTACTTTTCTTCTATGCCATTTCTGATTTTGGTATTAGGGTCATACTTGTCTCATAGAGTGAGTCAGGAAATATTTTCTCTGCTTCTATTTACCAAAAGAGATAGCAGAGAATTGGTATAATTTCTTCCTTAAATGCTTGGTAAAATTCACCAGTGAACCCATTTGGGCCTGGTGCTTTCTGTTTTGAAAGATTATTAATTATTGATTTAATGTCTTTAATAGATATAGGCCTATTCAGATTACTTCCTTTTGTGTGGTTTCTGGCAAATTGAGCCTTTCAGAGAATTAATCTGATTTGTCTAGATTATGAAATTTGTTGGTATAAAATTATTCGTGGTATTTCTTGATTATCATTTTAATGGCCCTAAGATCTGTAGTGATGTTCCCTCTTTCATTTCTGATATTATTTATGTGTCTTCTCTTTTTTTCTTAATTAACCTATTAGCTTATCAATTTTATTGATCTTTTCAAAAACTAGCTTTTGGTTTTATTAATTTTCACTATTAACTTCTTTTTACTTTGTATTTAACTTTCTCTAGTTTATGAAAGTGAAAATTTAGACTATTGATTTTAGGTCTTTCTTCTCTTCTAACATAAGTAGTCAATGCTATAATATTTTTATAAGCACCACATTTGCTGCATACCACACATTTTGATAAGTTGTGTTTTCATTTTCATTTAGTTAAAAATATTTTTCAAATTCTCGTGAGATTTCTTTGACTCATATGTTATTTAGGAGTGTATGGTTTCATCTCCATGTATTTTGGGATTTTCCATTAATCCTTCTGTTATTGATTTCTAATTTAATTCCACTGTGGTCTGAGAGAAGACATCGCATATTTCTATTCCTTTAAATTTTTGAAGGTATTTTTATAATCCAGAATATGGTCTATCTTGTTGAATGTTCAATGTAAGCTTGTGTATTCTGCTTTTATTAGATGGAGTACTATATATCTCAATTATATTCAGTTGATTGATGGTGTTGTTAAGTTCATCTATTGTCCTTACTGATTTTCTCCTGCTGGATCTATTCATTTTTGATAGAAGGATGTTAATGTCTCTAACTATGATATTAGATTCACCTGTTCCTCCTTGCCATTCTATCAGTTTTGCCTCACATAGTTTGGACCTCTGTCATAGGGTCATATATGGTAGGGATTTTTATGTCTTCTTGGAGAACACGCTTATCATTATAATGCCCTTGTTTATTACTAATAAATTTCCTTTCTTTGCTATCTGCTCTAGTCTGAAATTAATATAGCTACTCTGCTTACTTTTGATTAGTGTTAGCATGAGAAAGCTATAGCTTTCTCTATTTACTTTTAATCTATGT